>NC_134689.1:2264217-2610604 GCF_050947455.1 Rhinoderma darwinii | reverse complement strand
TGTATCAGCTGCTTTATAACCCCCCCAGAACTGCAACATTGTATCAGCTGCTTTATACCCCCCCAGACCTGCAACATTGTATCAGCTGCTTTATACCCCCCCCAGACCTGCAACATTGTATCAGCTGCTTTATACCCCCCCCAGACCTGCAACATTGTATCAGCTGCTTTATACCCCCCCAGACCTGCAACATTGTATCAGCTGCTTTATACCCCCCCCAGACCTGCAACATTGTATCAGCAGCTTTATAACCCCCCCAGACCTGCAACATTGTATCAGCTGCTTTATACCCCCCCAGACCTGCAACATTGTATCAGCTGCTTTATAACCCCCCAGACCTGCAACATTGTATCAGCTGCTTTATAACCCCCCAGACCTGCAACATTGTATCAGCTGCTTTATAACCCCCCAGACCTGCAACATTGTATCAGCAGCTTTATAAACTCCCCAGACCTGCAACATTGTATCAGCTGCTTTATAACCCCCCCAGACCTGCAACATTGTATCAGCTGCTTTATAACCCCCCAGACCTGCAACATTGTATCAGCAGCTTTATAACCCCCCCAGACCTGCAACATTGTATCAGCTGCTTTATAACCCCCCAGACCTGCAACATTGTATCAGCTGCTTTATAACCCCCCCAGACCTGCAGCATTGTATCAGCTGCTTTATAACCCCCCCAGACCTGCAACATTGTATCAGCTGCTTTATAACCCCCCAGACCTGCAACATTGTATCAGCTGCTTTATACCCCCCCCCAGACCTGCAACATTGTATCAGCTGCTTTATAACCCCCCCAGACCTGCAACATTGTATCAGCTGCTTTATAACCCCCCAGACCTGCAACATTGTATCAGCTGCTTTATACCCCCCCCAGACCTGCAACATTGTATCAGCAGCTTTATAACCCCCCCAGACCTGCAACATTGTATCAGCTGCTTTATAACCCCCCCCAGACCTGCAACATTGTATCAGCTGCTTTATAACCCCCCCAGACCTGCAACATTGTATCAGCTGCTTTATACCCCCCCCAGACCTGCAACATTGTATCAGCTGCTTTATAACACCCCCCAGACCTGCAACATTGTATCAGCTGCTTTATAACCCCCCCCAGACCTGCAACATTGTATCAGCTGCTTTATAACCCCCCCAGACCTGCAACATTGTATCAGCTGCTTTATAACCCCCCGACCTGCAACATTGTATCAGCAGCTTTATAACCCCCCCAGACCTGCAACATTGTATCAGCTGCTTTATAAACCCCCCAGACCTGCAACATTGTATCAGCAGCTTTATAACCCCCCCAGACCTGCAACATTGTATCAGCTGCTTTATACCCCCCAGAACTGCAACATTGTATCAGCTGCTTTATAACCCCCCCAGACCTGCAACATTGTATCAGCTGCTTTATAAACCCCCCAGACCTGCAACATTGTATCAGCTGCTTTATAACCCCCCCCAGACCTGCAACATTGTATCAGCTGCTTTATAACCCCCCAGACCTGCAACATTGTATCAGCTGCTTTATAACCCCCCAGACCTGCAACATTGTATCAGCCGCTTTATAACCCCCCCCAGACCTGCAACATTGTATCAGCTGCTTTATAACCCCCCCAGACCTGCAACATTGTATCAGCTGCTTTATACCCCCCCGACCTGCAACATTGTATCAGCTGCTTTATAACCCCCCCAGACCTGCAACATTGTATCAGCTGCTTTATAACCCCCCCAGACCTGCAACATTGTATCAGCTGCTTTATAACCCCCCCAGACCTGCAACATTGTATCAGCTGCTTTATAACCCCTCCAGACCTGCAACATTGTATCAGCTGCTTTATAACCCCCCGACCTGCAACATTGTATCAGCTGCTTTATAACCCCCCCAGACCTGCAACATTGTATCAGCTGCTTTATAAACCCCCCAGACCTGCAACATTGTATCAGCTGCTTTATAACCCCCCCCAGACCTGCAACATTGTATCAGCTGCTTTATAACCCCCCCAGACCTGCAACATTGTATCAGCTGCTTTATAACCCCCCAGACCTGCAACATTGTATCAGCCGCTTTATAACCCCCCCCAGACCTGCAACATTGTATCAGCTGCTTTATAACCCCCCCAGACCTGCAACATTGTATCAGCTGCTTTATACCCCCCCGACCTGCAACATTGTATCAGCTGCTTTATAACCCCCCCAGACCTGCAACATTGTATCAGCTGCTTTATAACCCCCCCAGACCTGCAACATTGTATCAGCTGCTTTATAACCCCCCCAGACCTGCAACATTGTATCAGCAGCTTTATAACCCCCCCAGACCTGCAACATTGTATCAGCTGCTTTATAACCCCCCAGACCTGCAACATTGTATCAGCAGCTTTATACCCCCCCAGACCTGCAACATTGTATCAGCTGCTTTATAACCCCCCCCCCAGACCTGCAACATTGTATCAGCTGCTTTATAACCCCCCCCAGACCTGCAACATTGTATCAGCTGCTTTATAACCCCCCAGACCTGAAACATTGTATCAGCTGCTTTATACCCCCCAAGACCTGCAACATTGTATCAGCTGCTTTATAACCCCCCAGACCTGAAACATTGTATCAGCTGCTTTATACCCCCCCCAGACCTGCAACATTGTATCAGCTGCTTTATACCCCCCAGACCTGCAACATTGTATCAGCTGCTTTATAACCCCCCAGACCTGCAACATTGTATCAGCTGCTTTATACCCCCCAAGACCTGCAACATTGTATCAGCTGCTTTATACCCCCCAGACCTGCAACATTGTATCAGCTGCTTTATACCCCCCCAGACCTGCAACATTGTATCAGCTGCTTTATAACCCCCCCCAGACCTGCAACATTGTATCAGCTGCTTTATAACCCCCAGACCTGCAACATTGTATAAGCTGCTTTATAACCCCCCAGACCTGCAACATTGTATCAGCAGCTTTATAACCCCCCCAGACCTGAAACATTGTATCAGCTGCTTTATACCCCCCCCAGACCTGCAACATTGTATCAGCTGCTTTATACCCCCCAGACCTGCAACATTGTATCAGCTGCTTTATAACCCCCCAGACCTGCAACATTGTATCAGCTGCTTTATACCCCCCAAGACCTGCAACATTGTATCAGCTGCTTTATACCCCCCAGACCTGCAACATTGTATCAGCTGCTTTATACCCCCCCCAGACCTGCAACATTGTATCAGCTGCTTTATAACCCCCAGACCTGCAACATTGTATCAGCTGCTTTATAACCCCCCAGACCTGCAACATTGTATCAGCAGCTTTATAACCCCCCAGACCTGCAACATTGTATCAGCAGCTTTATACCCCCCAGACCTGCAACATTGTATCAGCTGCTTTATAACCCCCCCAGAACTGCAACATTGTATCAGCTGCTTTATACCCCCCCAGACCTGCAACATTGTATCAGCTGCTTTATACCCCCCCCCCAGACCTGCAACATTGTATCAGCTGCTTTATACCCCCCCAGACCTGCAACATTGTATCAGCTGCTTTATACCCCCCCAGACCTGCAACATTGTATCAGCTGCTTTATACCCCCCCCCCAGACCTGCAACATTGTATCAGCAGCTTTATAACCCCCCCAGACCTGCAACATTGTATCAGCTGCTTTATACCCCCCCAGACCTGCAACATTGTATCAGCTGCTTTATAACCCCCCAGACCTGCAACATTGTATCAGCTGCTTTATAACCCCCCAGACCTGCAACATTGTATCAGCTGCTTTATACCCCCCCAGACCTGCAACATTGTATCAGCTGCTTTATACCCCCCCAGACCTGCAACATTGTATCAGCTGCTTTATACCCCCCTCAGACCTGCAACATTGTATCAGCAGCTTTATAAACTCCCCAGACCTGCAACATTGTATCAGCTGCTTTATAACCCCCCCAGACCTGCAACATTGTATCAGCTGCTTTATAACCCCCCAGACCTGCAACATTGTATCAGCAGCTTTATAACCCCCCAGACCTGCAACATTGTATCAGCTGCTTTATAACCCCCCCCAGACCTGCAGCATTGTATCAGCAGCTTTATACCCCCCCAAACCTGCAACATTGTATCAGCTGCTTTATAACCCCCCCAGACCTGCAACATTGTATCAGCTGCTTTATAACCCCCCAGACCTGCAACATTGTATCAGCTGCTTTATACCCCCCCCCAGACCTGCAACATTGTATCAGCTGCTTTATAACCCCCCCAGACCTGCAACATTGTATCAGCAGCTTTATAACCCCCCCAGACCTGCAACATTGTATCAGCTGCTTTATAACCCCCCCCAGACCTGCAACATTGTATCAGCTGCTTTATAACCCCCCCAGACCTGCAACATTGTATCAGCTGCTTTATACCCCCCCCAGACCTGCAACATTGTATCAGCTGCTTTATAACCCCCCAGACCTGAAACATTGTATCAGCTGCTTTATACCCCCCAAGACCTGCAACATTGTATCAGCTGCTTTATAACCCCCCAGACCTGAAACATTGTATCAGCTGCTTTATACCCCCCCCAGACCTGCAACATTGTATCAGCTGCTTTATACCCCCCAGACCTGCAACATTGTATCAGCTGCTTTATAACCCCCCAGACCTGCAACATTGTATCAGCTGCTTTATACCCCCCAAGACCTGCAACATTGTATCAGCTGCTTTATACCCCCCAGACCTGCAACATTGTATCAGCTGCTTTATACCCCCCCCAGACCTGCAACATTGTATCAGCTGCTTTATAACCCCCAGACCTGCAACATTGTATCAGCTGCTTTATAACCCCCCAGACCTGAAACATTGTATCAGCAGCTTTATAACCCCCCCAGACCTGAAACATTGTATCAGCTGCTTTATACCCCCCCCAGACCTGCAACATTGTATCAGCTGCTTTATACCCCCCAGACCTGCAACATTGTATCAGCTGCTTTATAACCCCCCAGACCTGCAACATTGTATCAGCTGCTTTATACCCCCCAAGACCTGCAACATTGTATCAGCTGCTTTATACCCCCCAGACCTGCAACATTGTATCAGCTGCTTTATACCCCCCCCCAGACCTGCAACATTGTATCAGCTGCTTTATAACCCCCAGACCTGCAACATTGTATCAGCAGCTTTATAACCCCCCAGACCTGCAACATTGTATCAGCAGCTTTATACCCCCCAGACCTGCAACATTGTATCAGCTGCTTTATAACCCCCCCAGAACTGCAACATTGTATCAGCTGCTTTATACCCCCCCCAGACCTGCAACATTGTATCAGCTGCTTTATACCCCCCCCAGACCTGCAACATTGTATCAGCTGCTTTATACCCCCCCCAGACCTGCAACATTGTATCAGCTGCTTTATACCCCCCAGACCTGCAACATTGTATCAGCTGCTTTATACCCCCCCCAGACCTGCAACATTGTATCAGCAGCTTTATAACCCCCCCAGACCTGCAACATTGTATCAGCTGCTTTATACCCCCCCAGACCTGCAACATTGTATCAGCTGCTTTATAACCCCCCAGACCTGCAACATTGTATCAGCTGCTTTATAACCCCCCAGACCTGCAACATTGTATCAGCTGCTTTATACCCCCCCAGACCTGCAACATTGTATCAGCTGCTTTATACCCCCCCAGACCTGCAACATTGTATCAGCTGCTTTATACCCCCCTCAGACCTGCAACATTGTATCAGCAGCTTTATAAACTCCCCAGACCTGCAACATTGTATCAGCTGCTTTATAACCCCCCAGACCTGCAACATTGTATCAGCTGCTTTATAACCCCCCAGACCTGCAACATTGTATCAGCAGCTTTATAACCCCCCCAGACCTGCAACATTGTATCAGCTGCTTTATAACCCCCCCCAGACCTGCAGCATTGTATCAGCAGCTTTATAACCCCCCAGACCTGCAACATTGTATCAGCTGCTTTATACCCCCCCCAGACCTGCAACATTGTATCAGCTGCTTTATACCCCCCCAAACCTGCAACATTGTATCAGCTGCTTTATAACCCCCCCAGACCTGCAACATTGTATCAGCTGCTTTATAACCCCCCAGACCTGCAACATTGTATCAGCTGCTTTATACCCCCCCCAGACCTGCAACATTGTATCAGCAGCTTTATAACCCCCCCAGACCTGCAACATTGTATCAGCTGCTTTATAACCCCCCCAGACCTGCAACATTGTATCAGCTGCTTTATAACCCCCCCAGACCTGCAACATTGTATCAGCTGCTTTATACCCCCCCCAGACCTGCAACATTGTATCAGCTGCTTTATAACACCCCCCAGACCTGCAACATTGTATCAGCTGCTTTATAACCCCTCCAGACCTGCAACATTGTATCAGCTGCTTTATAACCCCCCGACCTGCAACATTGTATCAGCTGCTTTATAACCCCCCCAGACCTGCAACATTGTATCAGCTGCTTTATAAACCCCCCAGACCTGCAACATTGTATCAGCTGCTTTATAACCCCCCGCAGACCTGCAACATTGTATCAGCTGCTTTATAACCCCCCCAGACCTGCAACATTGTATCAGCAGCTTTATAACCCCCCCCAGACCTGCAACATTGTATCAGCTGCTTTATACCCCCCCAGACCTGCAACATTGTATCAGCAGCTTTATAACCCCCAGACCTGCAACATTGTATCAGCTGCTTTATAACCCCCCCCAGACCTGCAACATTGTATCAGCAGCTTTATAACCCCCCCCAGACCTGCAACATTGTATCAGCTGCTTTATAACCCCCCAGACCTGCAACATTGTATCAGCTGCTTTATAACCCCCCCCCAGACCTGCAACATTGTATCAGCTGCTTTATAACCCCCAGACCTGCAACATTGTATCAGCAGCTTTATAACCCCCCCAGACCTGCAACATTGTATAAGCTGCTTTATAACCCCCCCAGACCTGCAACATTGTATCAGCTGCTTTATAACCCACCCAGACCTGCAACATTGTATCAGCAGCTTTATAACCCCCCAGACCTGCAACATTGTATCAGCTGCTTTATAAACCCCCCAGACCTGCAACATTGTATCAGCAGCTTTATACCCCCCCAGACCTGCAACATTGTATCAGCTGCTTTATAACCCTCCCCAGACCTGCAACATTGTATCAGCAGCTTTATAACCCCCCAGACCTGCAACATTGTATCAGCTGCTTTATAACCCCCCCAGACCTGCAACATTGTATCAGCAGCTTTATAACCCCCCAGACCTGCAACATTGTATCAGCAGCTTTATAACCCCCCAGACCTGCAACATTGTATCAGCTGCTTTATAACCCCCCAAGACCTGCAACATTGTATCAGCTGCTTTATACCCCCCAAGACCTGCAACATTGTATCAGCTGCTTTATACCCCCCCCCAGACCTGCAACATTGTATCAGCAGCTTTATAACCCCCCAGACCTGCAACATTGTATCAGCTGCTTTATAACCCCCCCAGACCTGCAACATTGTATCAGCTGCTTTATAACCCCCCCAGACCTGCAACATTGTATCAGCAGCTTTATAACCCCCCCCAGACCTGCAACATTGTATCAGCAGCTTTATAACCCCCCAGACCTGCAACATTGTATCAGCTGCTTTATAACCCCCCCAGACCTGCAACATTGTATCAGCAGCTTTATAACCCCCCCCAGACCTGCAACATTGTATCAGCTGCTTTATAACCCCCCAGACCTGCAACATTGTATCAGCAGCTTTATAAACCCCAGACCTGCAACATTGTATCAGCTGCTTTATAAACCCCCCCCCAGACCTGCAACATTGTATCAGCTGCTTTATAACCCCCCCCCAGACCTGCAACATTGTATCAGCAGCTTTATAACCCCCCAGACCTGCAACATTGTATCAGCAGCTTTATAAACCCCCAGACCTGCAACATTGTATCAGCTGCTTTATAAACCCCCCCCAGACCTGCAACATTGTATCAGCAGCTTTATAACCCCCCAGACCTGCAACATTGTATCAGCAGCTTTATAAACCCCCAGACCTGCAACATTGTATCAGCTGCTTTATAAACCCCCCCAGACCTGCAACATTGTATCAGCTGCTTTATAACCCCCCAGACCTGCAACATTGTATCAGCAGCTTTATAACCCCCCCCCAGACCTGCAACATTGTATCAGCTGCTTTATAACCCCCCAGACCTGCAACATTGTATCAGCTGCTTTATAACCCCCCCCCAGACCTGCAACATTGTATCAGCAGCTTTATAACCCTCCCCAGACCTGCAACATTGTATCAGCTGCTTTATAACCCCCCAGACCTGCAACATTGTATCAGCTGCTTTATAACCCCCCCAGACCTGCAACATTGTATCAGCTGCTTTATAACCCCCCCCCAGACCTGCAACATTGTATCAGCAGCTTTATAACCCCCCAGACCTGCAACATTGTATCAGCTGCTTTATAACCCCCCCAGACCTGCAACATTGTATCAGCTGCTTTATAACCCCCCCCCAGACCTGCAACATTGTATCAGCTGCTTTATAAACCCCCAGACCTGCAACATTGTATCAGCTGCTTTATAAACCCCCCCAGACCTGCAACATTGTATCAGCTGCTTTATACCCCCCAGACCTGCAACATTGTATCAGCTGCTTTATAACCCCCAGACCTGCAACATTGTATCAGCAGCTTTATAACCCCCCCAGACCTGCAACATTGTATCAGCTGCTTTTTTAACCCCCCCCAGACCTGCAACATTGTATCAGCTGCTTTATAACCCCCCAGACCTGCAACATTGTATCAGCTGCTTTATAACCCCCCCAGACCTGCAACATTGTATCAGCTGCTTTATAACCCCCCCAGACCTGCAACATTGTATCAGCAGCTTTATAACCCCCCAGACCTGCAACATTGTATCAGCTGCTTTATAACCCCCCAGACCTGCAACATTGTATCAGCTGCTTTATAACCCCCCCCAGACCTGCAACATTGTATCAGCAGCTTTATAACCCCCTCCAGACCTGCAACATTGTATCAGCTGCTTTATAACCCCCCCCAGACCTGCAACATTGTATCAGCAGCTTTATAACCCCCCAGACCTGCAACATTGTATCAGCAGCTTTATAACCCCCCCAGACCTGCAACATTGTATCAGCTGCTTTATAACCCCCCCAGACCTGCAACATTGTATCAGCTGCTTTATAACCCCAGACCTGCAACATTGTATCAGCAGCTTTATAACCCCCCCCAGACCTGCAACATTGTATCAGCTGCTTTATAACCCCCCCCAGACCTGCAACATTGTATCAGCAGCTTTATAACCCCCCAGACCTGCAACATTGTATCAGCAGCTTTATAACCCCCCCAGACCTGCAACATTGTATTAGCTGCTTTATAACCCCCCCAGACCTGCAACATTGTATCAGCAGCTTTATAACCCCCCCCAGACCTGCAACATTGTATCAGCTGCTTTATAACCCCCCAGACCTGCAACATTGTATCAGCAGCTTTATAACCCCCCCCAGACCTGCAACATTGTATCAGCTGCTTTATAACCCCCCCCAGACCTGCAACATTGTATCAGCAGCTTTATAACCCCCAGACCTGCAACATTGTATCAGCTGCTTTATAACCCCCCCCAGACCTGCAACATTGTATCAGCTGCTTTATAACCCCCCCAGACCTGCAACATTGTATCAGCAGCTTTATAACCCCCCCCCCCAGACCTGCAACATTGTATCAGCAGCTTTATAACCCCCCAGACCTGCAACATTGTATCAGCTGCTTTATAACCCCCCCAGACCTGCAACATTGTATCAGCTGCTTTATAACCCCCCCAGACCTGCAACATTGTATCAGCAGCTTTATAACCCCCCAGACCTGCAACATTGTATCAGCTGCTTTATAACCCCCCAGACCTGCAACATTGTATCAGCAGCTTTATAACCCCCTCCAGACCTGCAACATTGTATCAGCTGCTTTATAACCCCCCCAGACCTGCAACATTGTATCAGCAGCTTTATAACCCCCCAGACCTGCAACATTGTATCAGCTGCTTTATAAACCCCCCCAGACCTGCAACATTGTATCAGCTGCTTTATACCCCCCAGACCTGCAACATTGTATCAGCTGCTTTATAACCCCCAGACCTGCAACATTGTATCAGCAGCTTTATAACCCCCCCAGACCTGCAACATTGTATCAGCTGCTTTTTTAACCCCCCCCAGACCTGCAACATTGTATCAGCTGCTTTATAACCCCCCAGACCTGCAACATTGTATCAGCTGCTTTATAACCCCCCCAGACCTGCAACATTGTATCAGCTGCTTTATAACCCCCCCAGACCTGCAACATTGTATCAGCAGCTTTATAACCCCCCAGACCTGCAACATTGTATCAGCTGCTTTATAACCCCCCAGACCTGCAACATTGTATCAGCAGCTTTATAACCCCCTCCAGACCTGCAACATTGTATCAGCTGCTTTATAACCCCCCCAGACCTGCAACATTGTATCAGCAGCTTTATAACCCCCCAGACCTGCAACATTGTATCAGCTGCTTTATAACCCCCCCAGACCTGCAACATTGTATCAGCTGCTTTATAACCCCAGACCTGCAACATTGTATCAGCAGCTTTATAACCCCCCCCAGACCTGCAACATTGTATCAGCTGCTTTATAACCCCCCCAGACCTGCAACATTGTATCAGCAGCTTTATAACCCCCCAGACCTGCAACATTGTATCAGCAGCTTTATAACCCCCCCAGACCTGCAACATTGTATCAGCTGCTCTATAACCCCCCCAGACCTGCAACATTGTATCAGCAGCTTTATAACCCCCCCCAGACCTGCAACATTGTATCAGCTGCTTTATAACCCCCCAGACCTGCAACATTGTATCAGCAGCTTTATAACCCCCCCCAGACCTGCAACATTGTATCAGCTGCTTTATAACCCCCCCAGACCTGCAACATTGTATCAGCAGCTTTATAACCCCCAGACCTGCAACATTGTATCAGCTGCTTTATAACCCCCCCCAGACCTGCAACATTGTATCAGCTGCTTTATAACCCCCCCAGACCTGCAACATTGTATCAGCAGCTTTATAACCCCCCCCCCCCCAGACCTGCAACATTGTATCAGCAGCTTTATAACCCCCCAGACCTGCAACATTGTATCAGCTGCTTTATAACCCCCCCAGACCTGCAACATTGTATCAGCTGCTTTATAACCCCCCCAGACCTGCAACATTGTATCAGCAGCTTTATAACCCCCCAGACCTGCAACATTGTATCAGCAGCTTTATAACCCCCCCCAGACCTGCAACATTGTATCAGCTGCTTTATAACCCCCCCAGACCTGCAACATTGTATCAGCTGCTTTATAACCCCCCAGACCTGCAACATTGTATCAGCTGCTTTATACCCCCCCAGACCTGCAACATTGTATCAGCAGCTTTATAACCCCCCAGACCTGCAACATTGTATCAGCAGCTTTATAACCCCCCCAGACCTGCAACATTGTATCAGCTGCTTTATAAACCCCCCCAGACCTGCAACATTGTATCAGCTGCTTTATAACCCCCCCAGACCTGCAACATTGTATCAGCTGCTTTATACCCCCCCCAGACCTGCAACATTGTATCAGCTGCTTTATACCCCCCAGACCTGCAACATTGTATCAGCTGCTTTATAACCCCCCAGACCTGCAACATTGTATCAGCTGCTTTATAACCCCCCCCAGACCTGCAACATTGTATCAGCTGCTTTATAACCCCCCCCCAGACCTGCAACATTGTATCAGCTGCTTTATAACCCCCCCAGACCTGCAACATTGTATCAGCTGCTTTATAACCCCCCAGACCTGCAACATTGTATCAGCCGCTTTATAACCCCCCCCGACCTGCAACATTGTATCAGCTGCTTTATAACCCCCCAGACCTGCAACATTGTATCAGCTGCTTTATACCCCCCCGACCTGCAACATTGTATCAGCTGCTTTATAACCCCCCAGACCTGCAACATTGTATCAGCTGCTTTATAACCCCCCCAGACCTGCAACATTGTATCAGCTGCTTTATAACCCCCCCAGACCTGCAACATTGTATCAGCAGCTTTATAACCCCCCCAGACCTGCAACATTGTATCAGCTGCTTTATAACCCCCCAGACCTGCAACATTGTATCAGCAGCTTTATACCCCCCCCAGACCTGCAACATTGTATCAGCTGCTTTATAACCCCCCCCAGACCTGCAACATTGTATCAGCTGCTTTATAACCCCCCCCAGACCTGCAACATTGTATCAGCTGCTTTATAACCCCCCAGACCTGAAACATTGTATCAGCTGCTTTATACCCCCCAAGACCTGCAACATTGTATCAGCTGCTTTATAACCCCCCAGACCTGAAACATTGTATCAGCTGCTTTATACCCCCCCCAGACCTGCAACATTGTATCAGCTGCTTTATACCCCCCAGACCTGCAACATTGTATCAGCTGCTTTATAACCCCCCAGACCTGCAACATTGTATCAGCTGCTTTATACCCCCAAGACCTGCAACATTGTATCAGCTGCTTTATACCCCCCCAGACCTGCAACATTGTATCAGCTGCTTTATAACCCCCCAGACCTGCAACATTGTATCAGCAGCTTTATACCCCCCCAGACCTGCAACATTGTATCAGCTGCTTTATAACCCCCCCAGAACTGCAACATTGTATCAGCTGCTTTATACCCCCCCCAGACCTGCAACATTGTATCAGCTGCTTTATACCCCCCCCAGACCTGCAACATTGTATCAGCTGCTTTATACCCCCCCCAGACCTGCAACATTGTATCAGCTGCTTTATACCCCCCCAGACCTGCAACATTGTATCAGCTGCTTTATACCCCCCCCAGACCTGCAACATTGTATCAGCAGCTTTATAACCCCCCCAGACCTGCAACATTGTATCAGCTGCTTTATACCCCCCCAGACCTGCAACATTGTATCAGCTGCTTTATAACCCCCCAGACCTGCAACATTGTATCAGCTGCTTTATAACCCCCCAGACCTGCAACATTGTATCAGCTGCTTTATACCCCCCCAGACCTGCAACATTGTATCAGCTGCTTTATACCCCCCCAGACCTGCAACATTGTATCAGCTGCTTTATACCCCCCTCAGACCTGCAACATTGTATCAGCAGCTTTATAAACTCCCCAGACCTGCAACATTGTATCAGCTGCTTTATAACCCCCCCCAGACCTGCAACATTGTATCAGCTGCTTTATAACCCCCCAGACCTGCAACATTGTATCAGCAGCTTTATAACCCCCCCCAGACCTGCAACATTGTATCAGCTGCTTTATAACCCCCCCCAGACCTGCAGCATTGTATCAGCAGCTTTATAACCCCCCCAGACCTGCAACATTGTATCAGCTGCTTTATAACCCCCCAGACCTGCAACATTGTATCAGCAGCTTTATACCCCCCCCAGACCTGCAACATTGTATCAGCAGCTTTATAACCACCCCAGACCTGCAGCATTGTATCAGCAGCTTTATAACCCCCCCAGACCTGCAACATTGTATCAGCTGCTTTATAACCCCCCAGACCTGCAACATTGTATCAGCTGCTTTATACCCCCCCCAGACCTGCAACATTGTATCAGCAGCTTTATAACCCCCCCAGACCTGCAACATTGTATCAGCTGCTTTATAACCCCCCCAGACCTGCAACATTGTATCAGCTGCTTTATAACCCCCCCAGACCTGCAACATTGTATCAGCTGCTTTATACCCCCCCCAGACCTGCAACATTGTATCAGCTGCTTTATAACACCCCCCAGACCTGCAACATTGTATCAGCTGCTTTATAACCCCCCAGACCTGCAACATTGTATCAGCAGCTTTATAACCCCCCAGACCTGAAACATTGTATCAGCTGCTTTATAACCCCCCCAGACCTGCAACATTGTATCAGCTGCTTTATACCCCCCCCAGACCTGCAACATTGTATCAGCTGCTTTATAACACCCCCCAGACCTGCAACATTGTATCAGCTGCTTTATAACCCCCCAGACCTGCAACATTGTATCAGCAGCTTTATAACCCCCCAGACCTGAAACATTGTATCAGCTGCTTTATAACCCCTCCAGACCTGCAACATTGTATCAGCTGCTTTATAACCCCCCAGACCTGCAACATTGTATCATCTGCTTTATAACCCCCCCCCAGACCTGCAACATTGTATCAGCTGCTTTATAACCCCCCCCAGACCTGCAACATTGTATCAGCTGCTTTATAACCCCCCCAGACCTGCAACATTGTATCAGCAGCTTTATAACCCCCCCCCAGACCTGCAACATTGTATCAGCTGCTTTATACCCCCCCAGACCTGCAACATTGTATCAGCAGCTTTATAACCCCCAGACCTGCAACATTGTATCAGCTGCTTTATAACCCCCCCCAGACCTGCAACATTGTATCAGCAGCTTTATAACCCCCCCCAGACCTGCAACATTGTATCAGCAGCTTTATACCCCCCCAGACCTGCAACATTGTATCAGCTGCTTTATAACCCCCCCAGACCTGCAACATTGTATCAGCTGCTTTATAAACCCCCCAGACCTGCAACATTGTATCAGCTGCTTTATAACCCCCCCCAGACCTGCAACATTGTATCAGCTGCTTTATAACCCCCCAGACCTGCAACATTGTATCAGCTGCTTTATAACCCCCCCCAGACCTGCAACATTGTATCAGCTGCTTTATAACCCCCAGACCTGCAACATTGTATCAGCAGCTTTATAACCCCCCCAGACCTGCAACATTGTATAAGCTGCTTTATAACCCCCCAGACCTGCAACATTGTATCAGCAGCTTTATAACCCCCCCCAGACCTGCAACATTGTATCAGCTGCTTTATAACCCCCCCCAGACCTGCAGCATTGTATCAGCTGCTTTATAACCCCCCCAGACCTGCAACATTGTATCAGCTGCTTTATACCCCCCCCAGACCTGCAACATTGTATCAGCTGCTTTATAACACCCCCCAGACCTGCAACATTGTATCAGCTGCTTTATAACCCCCCCAGACCTGCAACATTGTATCAGCTGCTTTATAACCCCCCGACCTGCAACATTGTATCAGCTGCTTTATAACCCCCCAGACCTGCAACATTGTATCAGCTGCTTTATAAACCCCCCCAGACCTGCAACATTGTATCAGCTGCTTTATACCCCCCCCCCAGACCTGCAACATTGTATCAGCAGCTTTATAACCCCCCAGACCTGCAACATTGTATCAGCAGCTTTATAACCCCCCCCAGACCTGCAACATTGTATTAGCTGCTTTATACCCCCCCAGACCTGCAACATTGTATCAGCAGCTTTATAACCCCCAGACCTGCAACATTGTATCAGCAGCTTTATAACCCCCCAGACCTGCAACATTGTATCAGCAGCTTTATAACCCCCCCAGACCTGCAACATTGTATCAGCTGCTTTATAACCCCCCAGACCTGCAACATTGTATCAGCTGCTTTATAACCCCCCCAGACCTGCAACATTGTATCAGCTGCTTTATAACCCCCAGACCTGCAACATTGTATCAGCAGCTTTATAACCCCCCCAGACCTGCAACATTGTATCAGCTGCTTTATAACCCCCCAGACCTGCAACATTGTATCAGCAGCTTTATACCCCCCCCAGACCTGCAACATTGTATCAGCAGCTTTATAACCCCCCCCAGACCTGCAACATTGTATCAGCAGCTTTATAACCCCCCCAGACCTGCAACATTGTATCAGCAGCTTTATAACCCCCCCAGACCTGCAACATTGTATCATCTGCTTTATAACCCCCCCAGACCTGCAACATTGTATCATCTGCTTTATAACCCCCCCCAGACCTGCAACATTGTATCAGCAGCTTTATAACCCCCCCCCAGACCTGCAACATTGTATCAGCTGCTTTATAACCCCCCAGACCTGCAACATTGTATCAGCAGCTTTATAACCCCCCAGACCTGCAACATTGTATCAGCTGCTTTATAACCCCCCCCAGACCTGCAACATTGTATCAGCAGCTTTATAACCCCCCCAGACCTGCAACATTGTATCAGCTGCTTTATACCCCCCAGACCTGCAACATTGTATCAGCAGCTTTATAACCCCCCCAGACCTGCAACATTGTATCAGCAGCTTTATAACCCCCCCAGACCTGCAACATTGTATCAGCTGCTTTATAACCCCCCCCAGACCTGCAACATTGTATCAGCAGCTTTATAACCCCCCCAGACCTGCAACATTGTATCAGCTGCTTTATAACCCTCCCCAGACCTGCAACATTGTATCAGCTGCTTTATAACCCCCCCAGACCTGCAACATTGTATCAGCAGCTTTATAACCCCCCCAGACCTGCAAAATTGTATCAGCTGCTTTATAACCCCCCCCAGACCTGCAACATTGTATCAGCTGCTTTATAACCCCCCCAGACCTGCAACATTGTATCAGCTGCTTTATAACCCCCCCCAGACCTGCAACATTGTATCAGCTGCTTTATAACCCCCCCAGACCTGCAACATTGTATCAGCTGCTTTATAACCCCCCAGACCTGCAACATTGTATCAGCTGCTTTATAACCCCCCCAGACCTGCAACATTGTATCAGCTGCTTTATAACCCCCCCCAGACCTGCAACATTGTATCAGCTGCTTTATAACCCCCCCAGACCTGCAACATTGTATCAGCAGCTTTATACCCCCCCAGACCTGCAACATTGTATCAGCTGCTTTATAACCCTCCCCAGACCTGCAACATTGTATCAGCTGCTTTATAACCCCCCCCCAGACCTGCAACATTGTATCAGCTGCTTTATAACCCCCCCAGACCTGCAACATTGTATCAGCTGCTTTATAACCCCCCCAGACCTGCAACATTGTATCAGCTGCTTTATAACCCCCCAGACCTGCAACATTGTATCAGCAGCTTTATAACCCCCCAGACCTGCAACATTGTATCAGCTGCTTTATAACCCCCCAGACCTGCAACATTGTATCAGCAGCTTTATAACCCCCCAGACCTGCAACATTGTATCAGCTGCTTTATAACCCCCAGACCTGCAACATTGTATCAGCTGCTTTATAACCCCCCAGACCTGCAACATTGTATCAGCTGCTTTATAACCCCCCCAGACCTGCAACATTGTATCAGCAGCTTTATAACCCCCCCAGACCTGCAACATTGTATCAGCTGCTTTATAACCCCCCAGACCTGCAACATTGTATCAGCAGCTTTATAACCCCCAGACCTGCAACATTGTATCAGCTGCTTTATAACCCCCCCCAGACCTGCAACATTGTATCAGCTGCTTTATAACCCCCCCCCCAGACCTGCAACATTGTATCAGCTGCTTTATAACCCCCCCAGACCTGCAACATTGTATCAGCTGCTTTATAAACCCCCCAGACCTGCAACTTTGTATCAGCTGCTTTATAACCCCCCCAGACCTGCAACATTGTATCAGCTGCTTTATAACCCCCCCAGACCTGCAACATTGTATCAGCTGCTTTATAACCCCCCCCATAACCTGCAACATTGTATCAGCAGCTTTATAAACCCCCCCAGACCTGCAACATTGTATCAGCTGCTTTATAACCCCCCCAGACCTGCAACATTGTATCAGCAGCTTTATAACCCCCCCAGACCTGCAACATTGTATCAGCTGCTTTATAACCCCCCCCAGACCTGCAACATTGTATCAGCAGCTTTATAACCCCCCCAGACCTGCAACATTGTATCAGCTGCTTTATAACCCCCCAGACCTGCAACATTGTATCAGCTGCTTTATAACCCCCCAGAACTGCAACATTGTATCAGCTGCTTTATAAACCTCCCAGACCTGCAACATTGTATCAGCAGCTTTATACCCCCCCAGACCTGCAACATTGTATCAGCTGCTTTATAACCCCCCCAGACCTGCAACATTGTATCAGCTGCTTTATAACCCCAGACCTGCAACATTGTATCAGCAGCTTTATACCCCCCCAGACCTGCAACATTGTATCAGCTGCTTTATAACCCCAGACCTGCAACATTGTATCAGCTGCTTTATAACCCCCCCAGACCTGCAACATTGTATCAGCTGCTTTATAACCCCCCAGACCTGAAACATTGTATCAGCTGCTTTATAACCCCCCAGACCTGCAACATTGTATCAGCTGCTTTATAACCCCCCAGACCTGCAACATTGTATCAGCTGCTTTATAACCCCCCAGACCTGCAACATTGTATCAGCTGCTTTATAACCCCCCAGACCTGCAACATTGTATCAGCTGCTTTATAACCCCCCCAGACCTGCAACATTGTATCAGCAGCTTTATACCCCCCCAGACCTGCAACATTGTATCAGCTGCTTTATAACCCCTCCAGACCTGCAACATTGTATCAGCTGCTTTATACCTCCCCAGACCTGCAACATTGTATCAGCTGCTTTATAACCCTCCCCAGACCTGCAACATTGTATCAGCTGCTTTATACCCCCCCCAGACCTGCAACATTGTATCAGCAGCTTTATAACCCCCCAGACCTGCAACATTGTATCAGCTGCTTTATAACCCCCCAGACCTGCAACATTGTATCAGCTGCTTTATAACCCCCCCCAGACCTGCATCATTGTATCAGCAGCTTTATAAACCCCCCAGACCTGCAACATTGTATCAGCTGCTTTATAACCCCCCAGACCTGCAACATTGTATCAGCAGCTTTATAACCCCCCCAGACCTGCAACATTGTATCAGCAGCTTTATAAACCCCCCAGACCTGCAACATTGTATCAGCTGCTTTATAACCCCCCCAGACCTGCAACATTGTATCAGCAGCTTTATAACCCCCCCAGACCTGCAACATTGTATCAGCAGCTTTATAACCCCCCCAGACCTGCAACATTGTATCAGCAGCTTTATAACCCCCCCAGACCTGCAACATTGTATCAGCAGCTTTATAACCCCCCCAGACCTGCAACATTGTATCAGCTGCTTTATAACCCCCCCAGACCTGCAACATTGTATCAGCTGCTTTATAACCCCCAGACCTGCAACATTGTATCAGCTGCTTTATAACCCCCCCAGACCTGCAACATTGTATCAGCAGCTTTATAACCCCCCAGACCTGCAACATTGTATCAGCAGCTTTATACCCCCCCAGACCTGCAACATTGTATCAGCTGCTTTATAACCCACCCAGACCTGCAACATTGTATCAGCTGCTTTATAACCCCCCCCAGACCTGCAACATTGTATCAGCTGCTTTATAACCCCCCCAGACCTGCAACATTGTATCAGCTGCTTTATAACCCCCCCCCAGACCTGCAACATTGTATCAGCAGCTTTATAACCCCCCCAGACCTGCAACATTGTATCAGCAGCTTTATAACCCCCCCCCAGACCTGCAACATTGTATCAGCTGCTTTATAAACCCCCCCAGACCTGCAACATTGTATCAGCTGCTTTATAACCCCCCAGACCTGCAACATTGTATCAGCTGCTTTATAACACCCCCCAGACCTGCAACATTGTATCAGCTGCTTTATAACCCCCCCCAGACCTGCAACATTGTATCAGCAGCTTTATAACCCCCCCAGACCTGCAACATTGTATCAGCAGCTTTATAACCCCCCCAGACCTGCAACATTGTATCAGCAGCTTTATAACCCCCCCAGACCTGCAACATTGTATCAGCAGCTTTATAACCCCCCCCCAGACCTGCAACATTGTATCAGCTGCTTTATAAACCCCCCCAGACCTGCAACATTGTATCAGCTGCTTTATAACCCCCCAGACCTGCAACATTGTATCAGCTGCTTTATAACACCCCCCAGACCTGCAACATTGTATCAGCTGCTTTATAACCCCCCCAGACCTGCAACATTGTATCAGCAGCTTTATAACCCCCCAGACCTGCAACATTGTATCAGCAGCTTTATACCCCCCCAGACCTGCAACATTGTATCAGCTGCTTTATAACCCACCCAGACCTGCAACATTGTATCAGCTGCTTTATAACCCCCCCAGACCTGCAACATTGTATCAGCTGCTTTATAACCCCCCCCAGACCTGCAACATTGTATCAGCTGCTTTATAACCCCCCCCCAGACCTGCAACATTGTATCAGCAGCTTTATAACCCCCCCAGACCTGCAACATTGTATCAGCAGCTTTATAACCCCCCCCCAGACCTGCAACATTGTATCAGCTGCTTTATAAACCCCCCCAGACCTGCAACATTGTATCAGCTGCTTTATAACCCCCCAGACCTGCAACATTGTATCAGCTGCTTTATAACACCCCCCAGACCTGCAACATTGTATCAGCTGCTTTATAACCCCCCCCAGACCTGCAACATTGTATCAGCTGCTTTATAACCCCCAGACAAATCGGAAGCAGAACCTACAAACATCTGCCCATTGATTACAATGGAAAATACGGCATTCTGTTCCGACGGGGCGTTATTTTACGCCTCATTTTCAAATAACGGCGCGTAAAAAGAAGTGTATGTCACTTGTTGAGCTGTTTTTTATTGACTCAATAGAAAAACATCTCCAAAAACGGCCATAAAAAACGCAACGAAAAGTTTGATTGAAAAACGGCTGAAAATCAGAGGCTTTCCCTTGAAAACAGCGCCGTATTTTTAGCCGATGTTTGTTAAGCGTGTGAACAGAGCCTTACATTGGATCCAGAGTTTTCAGCGTATCTCCCCACATAGAGATTCCTACAGGACTGCAAACTACCGACATAAAACACACCCCCCGTCACATGTTCTCCCCGTTACTGATTATATCAGCGATTCTGTATCAGTCAGGAAAGAACATGACAAACGAAGGATCGAAATCGGAAGAAAACGACAAACGAAGGATCGAAAACGGAAGAAAACGACAAACGAAGGATCGAAATCGGAAGAAAACGACAAACGAAGGATCGAAAATGGAAGAAAACGACAAACGAAGGATCGAAAAAACGGAAGAAAACGATATGCCGTCCATGTTTTTGCAGATCAATTTATGGGCCGCATAATTCAAACAGTCGTGTGCTTGTAGCCTAACGCCTCACGTACACGATGCGTGCGCCGGCCGAGTCCCGTCAGTGATCCGAGGACATGTTCCGTCTTTTCTCGGATCGGAGACTCGGATCAGTTTTCACCCGCTAAAGTGAGTGGGTCCGTGAAGACTGTCGGTGCCACTCGGATGCGGCTAAAAACGGCCCGAGTGTCACATCGGTCGTGTGCTTGGAGCCTAAGGGCGCAGTCACACGCGGCAGATTTTATTGCAGGAATTTTTTGCGAATTAAAAATGAATTCCCTTCATCTGAATGTGGAGGTTTCCGCAGCCGCTGCCGGGATTTCTGCAACTTCCATTCAGATGAAGTGACTGCAGCCTTAAAGCAGAACCCCGAGGAGTCCAACGTCCGTGGCCCATGTCTGATATGCGAGCAGTCGTCAGATATAATGTGACATTTATCTTATGTCCTTTATGAATCATTTGCGGAAGTTTTATAGAAGTTTCTAGCAGAGATGAGAAGTTTTGTGTTCAGTTCCAGGAGTGAGCAGCAGGGGGCGCTGTGCCCCCATCACTCCTCCCAGCTGTAATATAAAGCAGCCTGACAAACAGGAATAAATCTAGATGTCAGATTTCCGCCACAAGGATGTCCATTATGGGTGAACAGAGAGGGTCTTCAGTGCGGCATACGTCCCCTCTATAAATAGTGCATTGAAAAGCAAACAAAGAATATTTCCAGCAGAAGCCCCGGCCCCCCGTAACACAGGAGCGCCTCTTACTGCATTAAGGCGACTTTTAATAGAGAGATTTTTGTGGTGTCGATTTAGGAAAAATTGCCGCCACCTGCGCTTATTTTTACCAGCGGCCTCGGAATCTCTTTACATCCTATGCAAACACGGCAGAACAAGGATCGGTTGTGACTGCGCTCGCTCCAAAACCGCCAAACTTTCTGCACAACTTGTTTAAAATAAAAAAGTTGAAACGTCTTAAAACGAGTCCTGAGATTTCTGCAGCTTTTTCTTAAGATTCCTGTAAAGTTATTGCTGGGATCTTCCTAAAAAAAGAATAAAGACTGAAAAAATCTCCTTTTAGTGGATCACGGAAATAGTGAGCGGCGGATTATACGTGAATAGTGAGCGGCGGATTATACGTGAATAGTGAGCGGCGGATTATACGTGAATAGTGAGCGGCGGATTATACGTGAATAGTGAGGCGGATTATACGTGAATAGTGAGAGGCAGATTATACGTGAATAGCGAGCGGCAGATTATATGTGAATAGCGAGCGGCAGATTATATGTGAATAGTGAACAGCGGATTATACGTGAATAGTGAACAGCGGATTATACGTGAATAGTGAACAGCGGATTATACGTGAATAGTGAGAGGCGGATTATACGTGAATAGCGAGCGGCGGATTATATGTGAATAGCGAGCGGCGGATTATATGTGAATAGCGAGCGGCGGATTATATGTGAATAGTGAACGGCGGATTATACGTGAATAGTGAGAGGCGGATTATACGTGAATAGTGAGCGGCGGATTATACGTGAATAGTGAGCGGCGGATTATACGTGAATAGGGAGCGGCGGATTATACGTGAATAGCGAGCGGCGGATTATACGTGAATAGTGAGCAGCGGATTATACGTGAATAGTGGGCGGCGGATTATACGTGAATAGTGAGAGGCGGATTATACGTGAATAGTGAGCGGCGGATTATACGTGAATAGTGAGCGGCGGATTATACGTGAATAGTGAGAGGCGGATTATACGTGAATAGTGAGGCGGATTATACGTGAATAGTGAGAGGCGGATTATACGTGAATAGCGAGCGGCGGATTATATGTGAATAGCGAGCGGCAGATTATATGTGAATAGTGAACAGCGGATTATACGTGAATAGTGAGCGGCGGATTATACGTGAATAGTGAGGCGGATTATACGTGAATAGTGAGAGGCAGATTATACGTGAATAGCGAGCGGCGGATTATATGTGAATAGCGAGCGGCAGATTATATGTGAATAGTGAACAGCGGATTATACGTGAATAGTGAGCGGCGGATTATACGTGAATAGTGAACAGCGGATTATACGTGAATAGTGAGCGGCGGATTATACGTGAATAGTGAGGCGGATTATACGTGAATAGTGAGAGGCGGATTATACGTGAATAGCGAGCGGCGGATTATACGTGAATAGCGAGCGGCGGATTATATGTGAATAGCGAGCGGCGGATTATATGTGAATAGCGAGCGGCGGATTATATGTGAATAGTGAACGGCGGATTATACGTGAATAGTGAGAGGCGGATTATACGTGAATAGTGAGCGGCGGATTATACGTGAATAGTGAGCGGCGGATTATACGTGAATAGGGAGCGGCGGATTATACGTGAATAGCGAGCGGCGGATTATACGTGAATAGTGAGCAGCGGATTATACGTGAATAGTGGGCGGCGGATTATATGTGAATAGTGAGGCGGATTATACGTGAATAGTGAGAGGCGGATTATACGTGAATATTGAGCGGCGGATTATATGTGAATAGCGAGCGGCGGATTATATTTGAATAGTGAGCGGCGGATTATACGTGAATAGTGAGCGGCGGATTATACGTGAATAGTGAGAGGCGGATTATACGTGAATAGTGAGGCGGATTATACGTGAATAGTGAGGCGGATTATACGTGAATAGTGAGAGGCGGATTATACGTGAATAGCGAGCGGCGGATTATATGTGAATAGCGAGCGGCGGATTATACGTGAATAGCGAGCGGCGGATTATACGTGAATAGCGAGCGGCGGATTATACGTGAATAGTGAGCAGCGGATTATACGTGAATAGTGGGCGGCGGATTATATGTGAATAGTGAGGCGGATTATACGTGAATAGTGAGAGGCGGATTATACGTGAATATTGAGCGGCGGATTATATGTGAATAGCGAGCGGCGGATTATATTTGAATAGTGAGCGGCGGATTATACGTGAATAGTGAGCGGCGGATTATACGTGAATAGTGAGGCGGATTATACGTGAATAGTGAGAGGCGGATTATACGTGAATAGCGAGCGGCGGATTATATGTGAATAGCGAGCGGCGGATTATATGTGAATAGCGAGCGGCGGATTATATGTGAATAGTGAACGGCGGATTATACGTGAATAGTGAGAGGCGGATTATACGTGAATAGTGAGCGGCGGATTATACGTGAATAGTGAGCGGCGGATTATACGTGAATAGGGAGCGGCGGATTATACGTGAATAGCGAGCGGCGGATTATACGTGAATAGTGAGCGGCGGATTATACGTAAATAGTGGGCGGCGGATTATATGTGAATAGTGAGGCGGATTATACGTGAATAGTGAGAGGCGGATTATACGTGAATATTGAGCGGCGGATTATATGTGAATAGCGAGCGGCGGATTATATTTGAATAGTGAGCGGCGGATTATACGTGAATAGTGAGCGGCGGATTATACGTGAATAGTGAGAGGCGGATTATACGTGAATAGTGAGCGGCGGATTATACGTGAATAGTGAGGCGGATTATACGTGAATAGTGAGCGGCGGATTATACGTGAATAGTGAGAGGCGGATTATACGTGAATAGTGAGCGGCGGATTATACGTGAATAGTGAGAGGCGGATTATATGTGAATAGCGAGTGGCGGATTATACGTGAATAGTGAGAGGCGGATTATACGTGAATAGTGAGCGGCGGATTATACGTGAATAGTGAGCGGCGGATTATACGTGAATAGTGAGCGGCGTATTATACGTGAATAGGGAGCGGCGGATTATTCGTGAATAGCGAGAGGCGGATTATACGTGAATAGTGAGCGGCGGATTATACGTGAATAGTGAGCGGCGGATTATACGTGAATAGTGAGCGGCGGATTATACGTGAATAGTGAGAGGCGGATTATACGTGAATAGTGAGAGGCGGATTATACGTGAATTGTGAGCGGCGGATTATACGTGAATTGGCGGCGTTGTGCAGGACACCGGATACAGTCGTCTATTACACTGATTTCATGCTTTAAGCTCGCTGACAGCGGGGGGGCAAATGTTCTGCTTATGACCCCCGGATCATCATATGGCAGAGCATGGAGGTGGGAAGTGGACGCTCGGAGGGTGCGATATTCTGCAGACATATTTATTAATAATTTCCTCTCTCACCAGCTGTCATGTATTCTCCAATATGTTTCTATGTGATGACATGCGGAGAGAGAAAAACTTCATCATTTCATCATCAAAACCTCATGTGATACATAAATATTATAAATCTGATCTATCTATCTATCTATCTATCTATCTATCTATCTATCTATCTATCTATCTATCTATCTATCTATCTATCTATCTATCTATCTATCATCTATCTATCATCTATCTATCTATCTATCTATCTATCTCATATCTATCTATCTATCTATCTATCTATCTATCTATCTATCTATCTATCTATCTATCTATCTATCTATCTATCTATCATCTATCTATCTATCTATCTATCTCATATCTATCTATCTATCTATCTATCTATCTATCTATCTATCTATCTATCTATCTATCTATCTATCTATCTATCTATCTATCTATCTATCTATCTATCATCTATCTATCTATCTATCTATCTATCTCATATCTATCTATCTATCTATCTCATATCTATCTATCTATCTATCTATCTATCTATCTATCTATCTATCTATCTATCTATCTATCTATCTATCTATCTATCTATCTATCTATCTATCTATCTATCTATCATCTATCTATCTATCTATCTATCTATCTATCTATCTATCTATCTATCTATCTATCTATCTATCTATCATCTATCTATCTATCTATCTATCTCATATCTATCTATCTATCTATCTATCTATCTATCTATCTATCTATCTATCTATCTATCTATCTATCTATCTATCTATCTATCTATCTATCTATCTATCTATCTATCTATCTATCTATTTCTCCTGACCTGTATACTGGGTGTAATTCTCAGTATCTGTATTATTCTGTATATATACACTGCACAGTACCACATCTCCTGTCCTGTATACTGGGTGTAATTCTCAGTGTCTGTATTATTCTGTATATATGGACACTGCACAGTACCACTTCTCCTGTCCTGTATACTGGGTGTAATTCTCAGTATCTGTATTGTTCTGTATATATATACACTGCACAGTACCACTTCTCCTGTCCTGTATACTGGGTGTAATTCTCAGTATCTGTATTATGCTGTATATATGGACACTGCACAGTACTACTTCTCCTGTCCTGTATACTGGGTGTAATTCTCAGTATCTGTATTATTCTGTATATACACACTGCACAGCACCACTTCTCCTGTCCTGTATACTGGGTGTAATTCTCAGTATCTGTATTATTCTGTATATATGGACACTGCACAGCACCACTTCTCCTGTCCTGTATACTGGGTGTAATTCTCAGTATCTGTATTATTCTGTATATATATACACTGCACAGTACCACTTCTCCTGTCCTGTATACTGGGTGTAATTCTCAGTATCTGTATTATTCTGTATATATAGACACTGCACAGTACCGCTTCTCCTGTCCTGTATACTGGGTGTAATTCTCAGTATCTGTATTATTCTGTATATACACTGCACAGTACCACTTCTCCTGTCCTGTATACTGGGTGTAATTCTCAGTATCTGTATTATTCTGTATATATGGACACTGCACAGTACCACTTCTCCTGTCCTGTATACTGGGTGTAATTCTCAGTATCTGTATTATTCTGTATATACACACACTGCACAGTACTACTTCTCCTGTCCTGTATACTGGGTGTAATTCTCAGTATCTGTATTATTCTGTATATATACACTGCACAGTACCACTTCTCCTGTCCTGTATACTGGGTGTAATTCTCAGTCTCTGTATTATTCTGTATATATGGACACTGCACAGTACGACTTCTCCTGTCCTGTATACTGGGTGTAATTCTCAGTATCCGTATTGTTCTGTATATATGGACACTGCACAGCACTACTTCTCCTGTCCTGTATACTGGGTGTAATTCTCAGTATCTGTATTATTCTGTATATATAGACACTGCACAGTACCACTTCTCCTGTCCTGTATACTGGGTGTAATTCTCAGTATCTGTATTATTCTGTATATATATATGGACACTGCACAGTACCACTTCTCCTGTCCTGTATACTGGGTGTAATTCTCAGTATCTGTATTATTCTGTATATATACACTGCACAGTACCACTTCTCCTGTTCTGTATACTGGGTGTAATTCTCAGTATCTGTATTATTCTGTATATATATATACACTGCACAGTACCACTTCTCCTGTCCTATATACTGGGTGTAATTCTCAGTATCTGTATTATTCTGTATATATATACACTGCACAGTACCACTTCTCCTGTCCTGTATACTGGGTGTAATTCTCAGTATCTGTATTATTCTGTATATATACACTGCACAGTACCACTTCTCCTGTTCTGTCCTGTATACTGGGTGTAATTCTCGATAGCGGTTCTTTTCCAGGACAATGACTTTCTGTATCTATACAATAAAGGTGTTGGAGAACGATATAGGAGACGGGCTTAGAATGGCCGGGGCATTGTCGCTTTCTTCGGCAGACATGTAAGGGTTAACACAAGCTTCGCCACGTTCGGCGTTAACGGTTCTGCCTCCCGCACGGCTGAGTACGTTGCACCTTTTAGGAGCTATTATGCGGCATTAGGGGAATTTGAATACTCTAATCAATGCTTCAAGACTCCAGATAAATACATTTTTACACCGCGCAGTCCCCGACCTTCCCCACAAATGATGGCAAATTTATTGAATCCATAATCTTGAAACAATGGATTGTAATGTCTTTTGTTTCTCGGAGCACTTGGCGCAGTGTGGGGGAGAACTGGTTTTATACTGAGAACGGCTGCAGAGGCTTCAAACCAAGTTATTACTCAAAAACAAATAACCGCGCACAAAAGTCGAAATCCAAAGAATGTTTTTAACCAATTCTTAGGTTCTATAAAGTCTGGAAATGAATTTCACGAGACAGAGACATGTTGAAAATAGAACCAAAATGGCGTCTCGGCGCTCGGTATTGTGTCTGGATGAGGGAGGTCGGAGAAACGATCAAGTTCTGCAGCTGGAATTCACAATTTGATTTTTTTTTAACGCTCTTTATTTAAATTGGGTGTTGATGGAGGACGGGGAACTTCATAGCAAAAATACAATTAGACCAATTTCACGTCCTGCTTGACACCACCAATTTCCCGACAACCCGGAAGAGGAGGTTCTGGTAGCCCCGTCCCATTTTCAGGACATTTTGTCACTACCTTGTTTCCTAACATTGCAGTCCCTGTGGAGACCCAATCCCCGTGCAGGTACTGACCACACATTCAAATGGGGACAAGACCAACCAGTCTTGGGCTTCTCTCTTCAGAGGTCCCATAGCAGCCACATTCCCTCCATGGTACGTAGGTCCTTTGTAGGGCTGTTTGGGTGACATGTTCCTCCATGGAGAGATCTCATAAGTTTGTAGGACACGTTAGATATGTTTCATGGTTGTGGTGGGTTTAGCAGGTACCACCACCAAAAACTCATTGGATTCCACCAACTCTTCAGATATATTAGATGGTTCTCGGACTAGAGCTTTCGGAACGTTCCTCGAGAAGGAACCTGTGTGGTTCTATCAACTCATTCAATGCTAGAAACACGATGGTATCCACCAGCTCATGCTATTGAAGAGACTTACTTGACTCCATCACCCCATTCTGTTGAAGAGATCCAAGGCAACATTTTATGGAGGACACCCTTGTGGTGACATCATCCCATTGTATGGAAGAGTCTCGTGTGGTGTCTCCGATTTTGTTTATTCACCAAATAGACCAATGGAATGGGGTCTTGGAGTCTTTAACAGAACATGGTGATGGGTCCACGCGAGTCAGGTGGTTGATCCCTTCAAGTTTCCAACATGGAATGGGGTGAGGACCCACACTGGTCTCCTCCATGGAATAGGTTGAAGGAGACACACAGACCTCTACCGTGGGGTAATGGAACAACCACATTTCCAGCAGACAGCGGGGCATAGAGAAAAATAACCAAGAGCATTGGTAATGGTAAACAGCAGTAGATGGTCCCAAGGGCCAAACGACCGGCTTGTCAGCGGCAGTTTAGGCCGGCGTAAAGCAAAGTAACATGGAACCAGGTGTACTTTTTGTAGTTGGCCAGTGCCCACTGGTTCACAGAAGTAAATCATCGCCCCAGACTACCACCATAGAAAGAAGCTTCGAAGGACCACTGGCCAACACAAGACCTCTTATAGATGAAGAAGTCCAACCACAACATGACCCTGGAGAACTAGGGGTGGCCCACCATCTGAAGCTGATGTTAGAGGGACGACTTTCCCCTCGTCTGGTAACATTTTCTGGTCAGCAGGACTCATTGTCCAACAGTTCACATGACGGGATCTGATTGGTCAGTGAAGATACCTGTAGGGGGGGCCCCCAACCCCATGAGCCGTCAGTCCCTCCCAGCAGGGAGCAGCCACTAATATCCTATATTCAGCATGAAGATTATGACAAGTGCGCGTCTCACCGACCAGAGGAGGAAACGATAATTGTCCAGACGGGATAATACGAGATGGACCCGCTCAGGAGCTAAATTTGACCTATGAAGGGGGAAGCTTGACTGACAAAGAACTAATTCTGCGTCTTGTCATTCCTGGAGCCCGACAGCCGCTCATTTCCCACAGATATTAATAGCTGCGATATATTTGGGTTTATGGTGACGTCTGGATGCAAATGAAGCTCAAAAGTCATTGAATCCCCCGATGTCCTGCAATAGACGGAGAGTTTACAGCGCAGCCCCCGGGACGATGCATAGAATAGAACGGGATTGTAACAAAAAATTACTTTAGTTGCTAGCCATTTTTTTTAAATTATTATTATTACATTATTCTAAATATTTTTTTCATATTTGAATTATTACAATTATAAAAAATACTGCAAAATATTGAAATAAAAAAATTATAATAAAAATCTGTAAATTCCCATATTCTGATCAATGAATAATTATAAAGGCAAATAAAAAAAAAATCTAAATTAATTGTTACAAAATATTCTAATAAAATTCTTAATAAATACGTTTTTGTAAAACTTTGTTTTTTATTCTACGTTTGTTTTTCTGAAGTTATTGTTACGAGATGTAAAAAGAGAAAATGAAGAACATAAAAGCATTGATATTGAGCGCCTGATGTGATGTATATGTAGCCTATGCAATGCACCTATATCCGTCTGATTCCACTAATACGATGGCAAACTTTGTAGTTTTGTTTGGTTGGTGTAATTTTTGTGTGTGTGAAATAAGAAATGTATCAAGTTTTCAAGAGATGCAGAATATCATCCGAACGCAGGAAAACCAGCGCTGACACAGGAACGACCGTGATAAACCGCCGCAGCCTAATACCAGGATATGGCGTTACGCTACGTTATACACACAGCGGCGTTACCGGTCATTATGTACAGACATAAGTGATGCACAGATATACAGAATAATGATAATGATAGTGTAAGACTGTATAATGTACTGTATTATTATTATTATTATTATTATTATTATTATTATTATTATTATTATCATCATCATTATTATTATTATTATTTGTATAATTATTATTTTTATTATTATTTTTATTACTATTATTATTACTATTATTATTACTATTATATTCTTATATTATATCCATTATTACTAATTATTGTTATTGTTTAATTATATTAATATTTTTATATTTATTATTATTTTTATGGTTTTTAATGAATATCTTCTTAAAGGTTTTTCAAACATCTGCCCAAGACTTACAATCGGGCGTCACGGGCCGGGTCTAAGGTTAGCAGAATTTTTATTATAGTTGTTTGTCTGTTCTTTAGGCCTCACGTAGACTTCAGGGCACGTAGCCTGTACACCCGAGCCCCTATGGTTTAATACTATGGAGTCTGCCACCATATGGTCCTCCATACGGTGCTGTACTACTAATATGTTCTTCCGTATAAGCAATGGTTCCTTATACCTCCATAATACAGAATCCGACAGACGAACAATTTGCTGTAAAAATTCTCTGTAATAGGAGGAATTGGGTGGGAAATTCTTTGGGTACCCTATAGGCGTGTAGTTATGGAGGGTGCAGTCCCAGGGCCCTGAGCCAGAAGAGGTCCACAAGGTCCCTCTGCCTGATAAGAAGAGTCCAACACTATAAACGATGCATGATGGTTGGGGTTGGGGTACCCTCTTACAGATCTTGCACTGGTGCCCGTTAGATTAAAGTTACACTTCTGGTGCCCTATTACAGCTCCATAAAACTCAGTGCTTGTATGGAGATATAATAAGGTTGTGTGCATGATGCCTTAATACTATAAAAATAGTCAAAAAATACTACTAATAATAACAATAATTAAAATAGAGCTAATAATAAAAAATAATAATATAATATGTTATTTCCAAGATTTGGATTTTTAGTAAATATTTATTTACAAATATATAAAGTCTAACAGATTGATAATTATATTGGTTATTAAAAAAATCCATTCGCTAATAAATGGCGTTTTATTCATGTGTAAACATTTGTATAACGGTGACGACATCACAACAATTTGGAAATGTAATTTGTGTAACAAAATGGCTTATATTTCCAGCAACGAGCGATGAATCTCGATTGTTGGGTGAGGATCAATGAAATTATTATTTGATTATATTTTAAAAAAATTATTAAAAAAAATTCCTACATTCTCTTAAATATTTTTTCATTTTAAATTTATATTTATACTTTATAGTTATATTATATTTTAGCCATAAATAAGGATTAAGTCATTGTGATGAACCTGCTCCCACCTTTGCTCGGCTAAAACATCTTAAAAAGACATTTACTGTCCAAATAAATGAGCTTGGAACAGTTGTAACTTACATTTTTTATTTGAATATCCCTAATGTAATCAATGATGAAACACTTCATAGGCAGTTACTTCTTTTTAACTCCGCCCATGAGGAGCAGCAAGCCTACAAAATTTGTAGACCGATCACAGTTATTTCAAGTGTTTATTAAATGTAGCAATTGTGCTGAAATATGTTATACCGGACACAAGGCGTCCCTCTCCAAGATAACCTCCCGCTGGTGACCTCCATATGCACTTTCTGCAGGTTTTTATACAGTCAGGACTTTTAACTTATTAAATAGAAGATTTTAAAAACCTATATTCATAAAATTTCTGAAGAATTCTATAGAATTTATTTGGATATTAAAACATGAATTTTTTGGCTGACTGCTGTAAATGTGGAAGGTTTCATTTGCTGGAAATGATTGATTTAATTTTATGAGTGTTCGACGTCCGACACTTTTAAGGCCTCTCATCTATCTATGATGTCACTCTACCGGGGACTGCTCAGAATCTTCACTGAAATTTATGTTCTTGAAAGATCAAATGTAATGACAGACGCACATATATATCTATCCTGATCCCCCTTCCCCCGTTGCCCAAGCCGCAATTGTCACAGGACACTGTGTCTCCCTAACATTGTGTGTGTGTGTGTGGATATTTTGTTTAAATGCAAGAGAGTAGCTATAGGGGTGCAAAGGTAGCAGCCCAGTCCAAGCCCTGGTACCTAACGGTTCCCAAAGAAACTTCTACTACATAAAGATGGAATAGTATTTCAAATGGCACATGGTGGGTGGGGGGTCCCTGTGAACATAAGATGTAGTTAATCAGTCTTGGTCACTGAATGTTGCTCGACCCCTCCTGCGTGGAACTTAGAATTAAATTATATTAATGTTCATTCCATGAGGCTGTCTCGGGGTTAAGCAGGCCTGACACACAGATACCTCAAAGATAACTTCTCTTCTCCTTCTCCTCCTTTTCTCTTCTCTTCTTCTCTTCTCACCTTTTCCTCCTCTCTGCTCCTCCTCTTCTCTTTCTCTCCTCTTCTCTCCGCTCCTCCTGTCTTCTCCTCTCCTTTTCTTCCTCTCTTCTCCTCCTCTTCTCCTCTCCTACTCTCTTCACTCCTTCTGTCTTCTCCTCTCCTTCTCCTCCTCCTCCTCTCTACTCCTCTTGTCTTCTTCTCTATTTTTCCTACTCTCTGGTCCTCCTCTTCCTCTCTCCTACTCTCTTCTCTTCTTATCTCTCTGAGCCTCCGGTCTCATCCTCTCCTATTCCTCTCCACCTGTCCTCTCCTCTTCTTCTCTTCCTCTCCTTGATTCTCCTCCCATGTCCTCTTCTCTCCTTCTCTTCTATCATCCGCATATCTTTTTTCTTTCCTTGTCCTCCTCTCTGCTACTCTCTTCTTATCTCTCTGCACCTCCTCTGCTCCTCTTCCCCTCCTCCTGTTATCCTCTCCTTATCGTCCTCCCTGCTCCTCCTCCTGTCTTCTCCTCCACTTTTCTTCCTCTCTCCTGCTCCTCTTCTATTCTCCTCTCTTCTCTCTGCTCCTCCTGTCTTCTCTCCTTCTCTTCCTCTCCTCTCTCCTCCTCTTATTCTCCTCTCCTTCTCTCTTCTCCTTTCTGCTCCTCCTCTCCTGCTCTCCTCTTTATCTCATTTTCTTCCTCTCTTCTCCTGCTCTCTGCTCTTCTACTCTTCTCTGCTCTCCTTTTCTCTCTGCTTCTGTCTTCCCCTCTCCTTCTCTTCATCTCATTTTCTTCCTCTCTTCTCCTCATCTCTGCTCTTCCTCTTCTCCTCTTTTCTCTGCTCCTCCTGTCTTTTTCTCTCATTCTCTTCATCTCGTTTTCTTCCTCTCTTCTCTTCCTCTCTGCTCCTCCTGTCTTCTCCTCTCATTCTCTTCATCTCCTTTTCTTCCTCTCTACTCCACCTCTCTGCTCCTTCTCTGCTCTTCCCCTTCCCCTCTCCTGCTCTCCTCTTCTCCTCCTGTCTTCTCTTTTTCATCTCATTTTCTTCCTCTCTTTTCCTCCTCTCTGCTCCCTCTTCTCCTCTCCTGCTCTCCTCTTCTCTCTGCTCATACTGTCTTCTCCTCCCCTTCTCTTCATCTCCCTTTCTTCCTCTCTGCTCCTCCTCTTCTCCTCTCCTCCTGTCTTCTTTCCTTCTCTTCATCACCTTTTCTTCCTCTCTTCTCCTCCTCCTCTCCTCTCCACTCCTCCTGTCTTCTCCTCTCCTTCTCTACTTCTCCGTTCTCCTCCTCTTATTCTCCTTTCCTTCTCTCTTCTCCTTTCTGCTCCTCCATTTCTCCTCTTCCTCTCCTCCTGTCTTCTCCTCTCCTTTTTTTCCACTCTTCTCCTATTCTTCTCTCATACTTTCGTCTTCTTCTCCTCTCCTTCTCTCTTCTCCTTTCTGCTCCTCCATTTCTCCTCTTCCTCTCCTCCTGTCTTCTCCTCTCCTTTTCTTCCTCTCTTCTCCTCCTATTCTTCTCTCATACTCTCCTCTTCTCTCCACTCCCCCTGTCTTCTTCTCCTCTCCTTCTCTTCCTATCCTTGACTCTACTCTCCTTCTCCTCCTCTCCTTGGTTGACACTTTCTTGACGTGTGCCAACAGGAGTTGAACTGACTGTCAATTCACCATCACAGCGACTTCAATGTCCATCTAAGAACATTGCGCAAGTCATAGTTTGTAATGCTCTTAAATAAGTGCTATGTGTGCCAAAAATGTCCCCCATGGGTGCAGTGGTGCCCCCTGCAGGTGCATTGCACAGCTCAGATATAAATGATATGTTATATTGTATCTACCCAAGTATCTGTGCTCTGCAGTTTGATACAAAGTTCCCTCTAATATACTGTTTGGAGGAAGCAGTTGCGGAATAAGCGGAGAGGCCGTCAGAACCCTGAAATGCCGGGCCCGGTGTCTCTCACAGTGATCTGGACACAATGTATTTAATACCTTTTGTTCCATCAAAGCCCTATTAGTCTTTTTCCTCAGCGCCGTATCTGGCGGCATTGTGCAATTTCTCCACTCTGTGATTATATTGACGAACAGAATGACACACTCTCCGCTCTATTAGTCCAGCTCTTCTCTCTCGCAGAGACCGCACACTGGAAATGTCACTTCTCACTCACAGCCCGTCATGATTACAGGGGGCGAAAAAAAACCTCAACCCTCCATCTTACTTACCCGAGCCTTATGATTTATGCAGGGTTTAAATTATTGTTTGTGTTAAATTGTTTCTACCAATGCTATTCAGGAATGTGAAGTTGTCAGATTAACCGCTGGCCCGCTTCATTAGGTGAGCATAATTTTATATTCCCTCTTGGAAATCTAAATAGCAGCGATTTCCTACCCAAACAGGCCAGAAAACAAAGACCCCATTCACAGTGAGTGGGCAATTCTGTATCATGCTTTGTATTGTGAAACAACCTTGTTACTAAGAGGAGGAGGAGGAGGAGAAAAAAACATACGACCCTACAAGAAAGGAATTTATGTCTGGATATTCGCTGCCTAGAACAGTCAAGTCTTTTATTATTAATTACTGTATGTTGATTCTTCAAATTACTAAGTTTTCACTGAAAGACCGCGCTTTATTAATTCCCATTTACATATTCGGCAGCAGCTGAACGCCAATTGAGCCTTTTTTTTTTTTTTGGGGAATTTGCATATAAAATTGTAATCAAAAGAAATGCAAAGCTGTGTTACTTAACAGGCTATTATCCCACCACTGTCTCCTGCCTAATAATCCACCGGCAATCAAGTGTCATACCAGGCCCATCAAGCCGGGCGCATTCTTTAATCATGTTCCGCTGAATGCTGCGTAATTGTTTGATTTCTCAATAAATGTCGACTTCGTCTTCTCCTTTTTTGTCAACGTTATCAATATTTTTGTTTGTTTTGAACGCTTTTGATGGAAGATTAATCGTATTAAATGGGAATTGTGCCTTTTATTGTGGATCTCTATAAGGACCCGGCTTCTTGGAATAATCCCTCCGCACTACATTTGGTATTTATTAGGCTGTGATTCATGGAGTCGGCGGCGCCAACGTCTTCCTGGGTTTTCTTTTTTAGCTAAGGAAATATATTCACTGGTCTCAGACAATGGAGACAAAGTAACAGATTCTCATTGATGTTGTTGGAAGGAGTTCATTATAAGAGGAGGGTAATATCTACTGTCTGAAGTCATCCGGTGACGTTACCAGCACCGTTGGCCGCCAACACTTACTCAGTGGTGCCCCAGGTATCCCAACACCCAAAAGTGTAGTCTGAAGCTCCTGGGCCCCAATGCAAAATCTGTAACAGAGCCGTATCCAGACTTTCCTTCACCCGGAGCAAAAGTTCAGTTCACTGCCTTATCCGTATCTAAATAACCTTCCCAAGGCAAAACGGCTTGTTGGCACCCACCTGGCACCAAACGCCCGCAGCACATACCATGGCAGCCGTTCCCCTAGCTGCACCCCTGCTACATCCAACTATCACACAACATTTATACTACTGGCCTCCTCATATGGGTCAGAGCTGCCTTTCGGGCCCCCTGAGACTTCAGGGCCCGGGTGTGATTACTACCTCTGTAGCCCAAATAATTAAGGCCCTGCTAACACCTATGACATCATCTTTTATTTGAGTTTGACATCAGAGTAAGACTGGACATAGGACTCATTTGTCATCGTTTGTCACAGTCCACCATGTTTATGTCGTGTGCGTTGAGAAATGTGACAAAGGCAAATGACTCTTATTGAACGACGTTATGACTGATGAGTACGAGTGAGCTCTCGCCCCCAACACCCCAATAAAATACACATTCAGCTCCGCAGGGCACTGACTTCCAGACTAGATGAGACTTTATTAGATTGTCAGCAGATCCTGTCAAAATTACCAGAATCTGACAACTAAAATCTTATGTCTAACAGCAGTTCCAGAGATTACCGGTGAAATAAGAGAAGAGCGGAAGAGATTATATCAACGGAAACTTCTGATAAATGACAAGCAATACATACGAGATAAATGATAAGATGTGAATGAAAATAGATATATAAAGAGAAACAATGACTGACGAATGACCAATGACAGGAGACGAATGACCAATGACAGGAGACGAATGACAGGAGACGAATGACCAATGACAGGAGACGAATGATCAATGACGGGAGACGAATGATCAATGACGGGAGACGAATGACCAATGACAGGAGACGAATGACAGGAGACGAATGACAGGAGACGAATGACAGGAGACGAATGATCAATGACTGGAGACGAATGACCAATGACGGGAGACGAATGACTAATGACAGGAGACGAATGACAGGAGACTAATGACAGGAGACGAATGACAGGAGACGAATGACAGGAGACGAATGACAGGAGACGAATGACTGGAGACGAATGATCAATGACGGGAGACGAATGATCAATGACGGGAGACGAATGACAGGAGACGAATGACAGGAGACGAATGACAGGAGACGAATGACAGGAGACGAATGACAGGAGACGAATGATCAATGACTGGAGACGAATGACCAATGACAGGAGATGAATGATCAATGACGGGAGACGAATGACAGGAGATGAATGACAGGAGACGAATGACCAATGACGGGAGACGAATGACCAATGACAGGAGACGAATGACAGGAGACGAATGACAGGAGACGAATGACAGGAGACGAATGACCAATGACAGGAGACGAATGACCAATGACAGGAGACGAATGACCAATGACAGGAGACGAATGACAGGAGACGAATGACGGGAGACGAATGACCAATGACGGGAGACGAATGACCAATGACGGGAGACGAATGACCAATGACGGGACACGAATGACCAATGACGGGACACGAATGACCAATGACGGGAGACGAATGACCAATGACGGGAGACGAATGACAAATGACGGGAGACGAATGATAAATGACGGGAGACGAATGATAAATTACAGGAGATGAATGATAAATGACGGGAGATGAATGATAAATGACGGGAGACGAATGATAAATGACGGGAGATGAATGATAAATGACAGGAGATGAATGATAAATGACAGGAGATGAATGATAAATGACAGGAGATGAATGATAAATGACAGGAGATGAATGATAAATGATGGGAGATGAATGATAAATGACAGGAGATGAATGATAAATGACGGGAGATGAATGATAAATGACGGGAGATGAATGATAAATGACGGGAGATGAGTGACAGGCGATGAATGATAAATGACAGGAGATGAATGATAAATGACGGGAGATGAATGACAGGAGATGAATGATAAATGACGGGAGATGAATGATAAATGACAGGAGATGAATGATAAATGACAGGAGATGAATGATAAATGACGGGAGATGAATGATAAATGACGGGAGATGAATGATAAATGACGGGAGATGAGTGACAGGCGATGAATGATAAATGACAGGAGATGAATGATAAATGACGGGAGATGAATGACAGGAGATGAATGATGAATGACAGGAGATGAATGATAAATGATAGGAGATGAATGATAAATGACAGGAGATGAATGATAAATGACGGGAGATGAATGATAAATGACGGGAGATGAATGATAAATGACAGGAGATGAATGATAAATGACAGGAGATGAATGATAAATGACGGGAGATGAATGATAAATGACAGGAGATGAATGATAAATGACGGGAGATGAATGATAAATGAAAGGAGATGAATGATAAATGACAGGAGATGAATGATAAATGACAGGAGATGAATGATAAATGACAGGAGATGAATGATAAATGACGGGAGATGAATGATAAATGACGGGAGATGAATGATAAATGACGGGAGATGAATGATAAATGACGGGAGATGAATGATAAATGACAGGAGATGAATGATAAATGACAGGAGATGAATGATAAATGACGGGAGATGAATGATAAATGACGGGAGATGAATGATAAATGACGGGAGATGAATGATAAATGACGGGAGATGAATGATAAATGACAGGAGGTGAATGATAAATGACAGGAGATGAATGATAAATGACAGGAGATGAGTGATAAATGACGGGAGATGAGTGATAAATGACGGGAGATGAATGATAAATGACGGGAGATGAATGATAAATGACGGGAGATGAATGATAAATGACAGGAGGTGAATGATAAATGACAGGAGATGAATGATAAATGACAGGAGATGAATGATAAATGACGGGAGATGAATGATAAATGACAGGAGATGAATGATAAATGACAGGAGACGAATGATAAATGACAGGAGATGAATGATAAATGACGGGAGATGAATGATAAATGACAGGAGATGAATGATAAATGACAGGAGATGAATGATAAATGACGGGAGATGAATGATAAATGACAGGAGATGAATGATAAATGACGGGAGATGAATGATAAATGACGGGAGATGAATGACGGGAGATGAATGATAAATGACAGGAGATGAATGATAAATGACGGGAGATGAATGATAAATGACAGGAGATGAATGATAAATGACGGGAGATGAATGATAAATGACGGGAGATGAGTGATAAATGACGGGAGATGAATGATAAATGACAGGAGATGAATGATAAATGACAGGAGATGAATGATAAATGACGGGAGATGAATGATAAATGACGGGAGATGAATGATAAATGACGGGAGATGAATGATAAATGACAGGAGATGAATGATAAATGACAGGAGATGAATGATAAATGACGGGAGATGAATGATAAATGACAGGAGATGAATGATAAATGACAGGAGACGAATGATAAATGACGGGAGACGAATGATAAATGACAGGAGATGAATGATAAATGACAGGAGACGAATGATAAATGACAGGAGATGAATGATAAATGACAGGAGATGAATGATAAATGACAGGAGATGAATGATAAATGACAGGAGATGAATGATAAATGACGGGAGATGAATGATAAATGACGGGAGATGAATGATAAATGACAGGAGATGAATGATAAATGACAGGAGATGAATGATAAATGACAGGAGATGAATGATAAATGACAGGAGATGAATGATAAATGACAGGAGACGAATGATAAATGACAGGAGATGAATGATAAATGACGGGAGATGAATGATAAATGACAGGAGATGAATGATAAATGACGGGAGATGAATGATAAATGACAGGAGATGAATGATAAATGACGGGAGATGAATGATAAATGACGGGAGATGAATGATAAATGACAGGAGACGAATGATAAATGACAGGAGATGAATGATAAATGACAGGAGATGAATGATAAATGACGGGAGATGAATGATAAATGACAGGAGATGAATGATAAATGACGGGAGATGAATGATAAATGACAGGAGATGAATGATAAATGACAGGAGACGAATGATAAATGACAGGAGACGAATGATAAATGACAGGAGATGAATGATAAATGACGGGAGATGAATGATAAATGACGGGAGATGAATGATAAATGACAGGAGATGAATGATAAATGACAGGAGATGAATGATAAATGACAGGAGATGAATGATAAATGACAGGAGATGAATGATAAATGACAGGAGATGAATGATAAATGACAGGAGATGAATGATAAATGACAGGAGGTGAATGATAAATGACAGGAGATGAATGATAAATGACGGGAGATGAATGATAAATGACAGGAGATGAATGATAAATGACAGGAGATGAATGATAAATGACAGGAGATGAATGATAAATGACAGGAGATGAATGATAAATGACGGGAGATGAGTGATAAATGACAGGAGATGAATGATAAATGACGGGAGATGAATGATAAATGACGGGAGATGAATGATAAATGACAGGAGATGAATGATAAATGACAGGAGATGAATGATAAATGACAGGAGATGAATGATAAATGACAGGAGATGAATGATAAATGACGGGAGATGAATGATAAATGACAGGAGATGAATGATAAATGACAGGAGATGAATGATAAATGACGGGAGACGAATGATAAATGACGGGAGATGAATGATAAATGACAGGAGATGAATGATAAATGACAGGAGATGAATGATAAATGATAGGAGATGAATGATAAATGACAGGAGATGAATGATAAATGACGGGAGATGAATGATAAATGACAGGAGATGAATGATAAATGACGGGAGATGAATGATAAATGACGGGAGACGAATGATAAATGACGGGAGATGAATGATAAATGACAGGAGATGAATGATAAATGACAGGAGATGAATGATAAATGACGGGAGATGAATGATAAATGACGGGAGATGAATGATAAATGATGGGAGATGAATGATAAATGATGGGAGATGAATGATAAATGACAGGAGATGAATGACAGGAGATGAATGACAGGAGATGAATGATAAATGACAGGAGATGAATGATAAATGACAGGAGATGAATGATAAATGACAGGAGATGAATGATAAATGATAGGAGATGAATGATAAATGACAGGAGATGAATGATAAATGACGGGAGATGAATGATAAATGACAGGAGATGAATGATAAATGACAGGAGATGAATGATAAATGACAGGAGATGAATGATAAATGATAGGAGATGAATGATAAATGACAGGAGATGAATGATAAATGACGGGAGATGAATGATAAATGACGGGAGATGAATGATAAATGACGGGAGACAAATGATAAATGATGGGAGATGAATGATAAATAACGGGAGATGAATGATAAATGACGGGAGACGAATGATAAATGACGGGAGATGAATGATAAATGACGGGAGATGAATGATAAATGACGGGAGATGAATGATAAATGACAGGAGATGAATGATAAATGACGGGAGATGAATGATAAATGACAGGAGATGAATGATAAATGACAGGAGATGAATGATAAATGACAGGAGATGAATGATAAATGACGGGAGACGAATGATAAATGACAGGAGATGAATGATAAATGACGGGAGATGAGTGATAAATGACGGGAGATGAATGATAAATGACAGGAGATGAATGATAAATGACGGGAGATGAATGATAAATGACGGGAGATGAATGATAAATGACAGGAGATGAATGATAAATGACAGGAGATGAATGACAGGAGATGAATGACAGGAGATGAATGATAAATGACGGGAGATGAATGATAAATGACAGGAGATGAATGATAAATGACAGGAGATGAATGATAAATGACAGGAGATGAATGACAGGAGGTGAATGATAAATGACGGGAGATAAATGATGAATGACAGGAGATGAATGATAAATGACAGGAGACGAATGATAAATGACGGGAGACGAGTGATAAATGACGGGAGATGAATGATAAATGACGGGAGATGAATGATAAATGACGGGAGATGAATGATAAATGACAGGAGATGAATGATAAATGACGGGAGATGAATGATAAATGACAGGAGATGAATGATAAATGACAGGAGATGAATGATAAATGACGGGAGATGAATGATAAATGACAGGAGATGAATGATAAATGACGGGAGATGAATGATAAATGACGGGAGATGAATGATAAATGACAGGAGATGAATGATAAATGACAGGAGATGAATGATAAATGACGGGAGATGAATGATAAATAACGGGAGATGAATGATAAATGACGGGAGATGAATGATAAATGACGGGAGATGAATGATAAATGACGGGAGATGAATGATAAATGACGGGAGATGAATGATAAATGACGGGAGATGAATGATAAATGACAGGAGATGAATGATAAATGACGGGAGATGAATGATAAATGACGGGAGATGAATGATAAATGACGGGAGATGAGTGATAAATGACAGGAGATGAATGATAAATGACGGGAGATGAATGATAAATGACGGGAGATGAATGATAAATGACAGGAGATGAATGATAAATGACAGGAGATGAATGATAAATGACAGGAGATGAATGATAAATGACAGGAGATGAATGATAAATGACGGGAGATGAATGATAAATGACGGGAGATGAATGATAAATGACGGGAGATGAATGACAGGAGATGAATGATAAATGACGGGAGATGAATGATAAATGACGGGAGATGAATGACAGGAGATGAATGATAAATGACGGGAGATGAATGATAAATGACGGGAGACGAATGATAAATGACAGGAGATGAATGATAAATGACAGGAGATGAATGATAAATGACAGGAGATGAATGACAGGAGATGAATGATAAATGACGGGAGATGAATGATAAATGACAGGAGATGAATGATAAATGACAGGAGATGAATGATAAATGACAGGAGATGAATGATAAATGACGGGAGATGAATGATAAATGACAGGAGATGAATGATAAATGACGGGAGATGAATGATAAATGACGGGAGATGAATGATAAATGACAGGAGATGAATGATAAATGACAGGAGATGAATGATAAATGACAGGAGATGAATGATAAATGACAGGAGATGAATGATAAATGACAGGAGATGAATGACAGGAGATGAATGATAAATGACGGGAGATGAATGATAAATGACGGGAGATGAGTGATAAATGACAGGAGATGAATGATAAATGACGGGAGATGAATGATAAATGACAGGAGATGAATGATAAATGACAGGAGATGAATGATAAATGACAGGAGATGAATGATAAATGACAGGAGATGAATGACAGGAGATGAATGATAAATGACGGGAGATGAATGATAAATGACGGGAGATGAATGATAAATGACGGGAGATGAGTGATAAATGACAGGAGATGAATGATAAATGACGGGAGATGAATGATAAATGACGGGAGATGAATGATAAATGACAGGAGATGAATGATAAATGACAGGAGATGAATGATAAATGACAGGAGATGAATGATAAATGACGGGAGATAAATGATGAATGACAGGAGATGAATGATAAATGACAGGAGATGAATGATAAATGACGGGAGATGAATGATAAATGACAGGAGACGAATGATAAATGACGGGAGATGAATGATAAATGACGGGAGACGAATGATAAATGACGGGAGACGAGTGATAAATGACGGGAGACGAGTGATAAATGACGGGAGATGAATGATAAATGACAGGAGATGAATGATAAATGACGGGAGATGAATGACAGGAGATGAATGATAAATGACGGGAGATGAATGATAAATGACGGGAGATGAGTGATAAATGACGGGAGATGAATGATAAATGACAGGAGATGAATGATAAATGACGGGAGATGAATGATAAATGACAGGAGATGAATGATAAATGACAGGAGATGAATGATAAATGACAGGAGATGAATGACAGGAGATGAATGATAAATGACGGGAGATGAATGATAAATGACGGGAGATGAATGATAAATGACGGGAGATGAGTGATAAATGACAGGAGATGAATGATAAATGACGGGAGATGAATGATAAATGACGGGAGATGAATGATAAATGACAGGAGATGAATGATAAATGACAGGAGATGAATGATAAATGACGGGAGATAAATGATGAATGACAGGAGATGAATGATAAATGACAGGAGACGAATGATAAATGACGGGAGACGAGTGATAAATGACGGGAGATGAATGATAAATGACGGGAGATGAATGATAAATGACAGGAGATGAATGACAGGAGATGAATGATAAATGACGGGAGATGAATGATAAATGACGGGAGATGAGTGATAAATGACGGGAGATGAATGATAAATGACAGGAGATGAATGATAAATGACGGGAGATGAATGATAAATGACAGGAGATGAATGACAGGAGATGAATGATAAATGACGGGAGATGAATGATAAATGACGGGAGATGAGTGATAAATGACGGGAGATGAGTGATAAATGACGGGAGATGAATGATAAATGACGGGAGATGAGTGATAAATGACGGGAGATGAATGATAAATGACAGGAGATGAATGACAGGAGGTGAATGATAAATGACGGGAGATGAATGATAAATGACGGGAGATGAATGATAAATGACGGGAGATGAATGATAAATGACAGGAGATGAATGATAAATGATGGGAGATGAATGATAAATGACAGGAGATGAATGATAAATGACGGGAGATGAATGATAAATGACAGGAGATGAATGATAAATGACAGGAGATGAATGATAAATGACAGGAGATGAATGATAAATGACAGGAGATGAATGATAAATGACAGGAGATGAATGATAAATGACAGGAGACGAATGATAAATGACGGGAGATGAATGATAAATGACAGGAGATGAATGATAAATGACAGGAGATGAATGATAAATGACGGGAGATGAATGATAAATGACGGGAGATGAATGATAAATGACGGGAGATGAATGATAAATGACGGGAGATGAATGATAAATGACGGGAGATGAATGATAAATGACAGGAGATGAATGATAAATGACGGGAGATGAATGATAAATGACGGGAGATGAATGATAAATGACGGGAGATGAGTGATAAATGACAGGAGATGAATGATAAATGACGGGAGATGAATGATAAATGACGGGAGATGAATGATAAATGACAGGAGATGAATGATAAATGACAGGAGACGAATGATAAATGACGGGAGACGAATGATAAATGACGGGAGACGAATGATAAATGACAGGAGATGAATGATAAATGACGGGAGATGAATGATAAATGACAGGAGATGAATGATAAATGACAGGAGATGAATGATAAATGACAGGAGATGAATGATAAATGACGGGAGACGAATGATAAATGACGGGAGACGAGTGATAAATGACGGGAGATGAATGATAAATGACAGGAGATGAATGATAAATGACAGGAGATGAATGATAAATGACGGGAGACGAATGATAAATGACAGGAGATGAATGATAAATGACAGGAGATGAATGATAAATGACGGGAGACGAATGATAAATGACAGGAGATGAATGATAAATGACAGGAGATGAATGATAAATGACGGGAGATGAATGATAAATGACAGGAGATGAATGATAAATGACAGGAGATGAATGATAAATGACGGGAGACGAATGATAAATGACGGGAGACGAGTGATAAATGACGGGAGACGAATGATAAATGACGGGAGACGAATGATAAATGACGGGAGACGAATGATAAATGACGGGAGACGAATGATAAATGACGGGAGACGAATGATAAATGACGGGAGACGAATGATAAATGACAGGAGATGAATGATAAATGACAGGAGATGAATGATAAATGACAGGAGATGAATGATAAATGATGGGAGATGAATGATAAATGACAGGAGATGAATGATAAATGACAGGAGATGAATGATAAATGACAGGAGATGAATGACAGGAGATGAATGATAAATGACGGGAGATGAATGATAAATGACAGGAGATGAATGATAAATGACAGGAGATGAATGATAAATGACAGGAGATGAATGATAAATGACGGGAGATGAATGATAAATGACAGGAGATGAATGATAAATGACAGGAGATGAATGATAAATGACGGGAGATGAATGATAAATGACGGGAGATGAATGATAAATGACAGGAGATGAATGATAAATGACAGGAGATGAATGATAAATGACAGGAGATGAATGATAAATGACAGGAGATGAATGATAAATGACGGGAGATGAATGATAAATGACAGGAGATGAATGATAAATGACAGGAGATGAATGATAAATGACGGGAGATGAATGATAAATGACAGGAGATGAATGATAAATGACAGGAGATGAATGATAAATGACAGGAGATGAATGATAAATGACGGGAGATGAATGATAAATGACAGGAGATGAATGATAAATGACAGGAGATGAATGATAAATGACAGGAGATGAATGACAGGAGATGAATGATAAATGACGGGAGATGAATGATAAATGACGGGAGATGAGTGATAAATGACAGGAGATGAATGATAAATGACGGGAGATGAATGATAAATGACAGGAGATGAATGATAAATGACAGGAGATGAATGATAAATGACAGGAGATGAATGATAAATGACAGGAGATGAATGACAGGAGATGAATGATAAATGACGGGAGATGAATGATAAATGACGGGAGATGAATGATAAATGACAGGAGATGAATGATAAATGACAGGAGATGAATGATAAATGACGGGAGATGAATGATAAATGACAGGAGATGAATGATAAATGACAGGAGATGAATGATAAATGACAGGAGATGAATGATAAATGACAGGAGATGAATGACAGGAGATGAATGATAAATGACGGGAGATGAATGATAAATGACAGGAGATGAGTGATAAATGACAGGAGATGAATGATAAATGACGGGAGATGAATGATAAATGACAGGAGATGAATGATAAATGACGGGAGATGAATGATAAATGACGGGAGATAAATGATGAATGACAGGAGATGAATGATAAATGACGGGAGATGAATGATAAATGACGGGAGATAAATGATAAATGACGGGAGATGAATGATAAATGACAGGAGATGAATGATAAATGACGGGAGACGAATGATAAATGACAGGAGATGAATGATAAATGACGGGAGATGAATGATAAATGACAGGAGATGAATGACAGGAGATGAATGATAAATGACGGGAGATGAATGATAAATGACGGGAGATGAGTGATAAATGACGGGAGATGAATGATAAATGACGGGAGATGAGTGATAAATGACGGGAGATGAATGATAAATGACAGGAGATGAATGACAGGAGGTGAATGATAAATGACGGGAGATGAATGATAAATGACGGGAGATGAATGATAAATGACGGGAGATGAATGATAAATGACAGGAGATGAATGATAAATGATGGGAGATGAATGATAAATGACAGGAGATGAATGATAAATGACAGGAGATGAATGATAAATGACAGGAGACGAATGATAAATGACGGGAGATGAATGATAAATGACAGGAGATGAATGATAAATGACAGGAGACGAATGATAAATGACGGGAGACGAATGATAAATGACGGGAGATGAATGATAAATGACAGGAGATGAATGATAAATGACGGGAGATGAATGATAAATGACGGGAGATGAATGATAAATGACAGGAGATGAATGATAAATGACAGGAGACGAATGATAAATGACGGGAGACGAATGATAAATGACGGGAGATGAATGATAAATGACAGGAGATGAATGATAAATGACGGGAGATGAATGATAAATGACAGGAGATGAATGATAAATGACAGGAGATGAATGATAAATGACAGGAGATGAATGATAAATGACGGGAGACGAATGATAAATGACGGGAGACGAGTGATAAATGACGGGAGACGAATGATAAATGACGGGAGACGAATGATAAATGACGGGAGACGAATGATAAATGACGGGAGACGAATGATAAATGACGGGAGACGAATGATAAATGACGGGAGATGAATGATAAATGACGGGAGATGAATGATAAATGACAGGAGATGAATGATAAATGACAGGAGATGAATGATAAATGACGGGAGATGAATGATAAATGACGGGAGATGAATGATAAATGACAGGAGATGAATGATAAATGACAGGAGATGAATGATAAATGACAGGAGATGAATGATAAATGACGGGAGATGAATGATAAATGACGGGAGATGAATGATAAATGACGGGAGATGAATGATAAGTGACGGGAGATGAATGATAAGTGACGGGAGATGAATGATAAATGACAGGAGATGAATGATAAATGACAGGAGATGAATGATAAATGACAGGAGATGAATGATAAATGACGGGAGATGAATGATAAATGACGGGAGATGAATGATAAATGACGGGAGATGAATGATAAATGACAGGAGATGAATGATAAATGACAGGAGATGAATGATAAATGACAGGAGATGAATGATAAATGACGGGAGATGAATGATAAATGACGGGAGATGAATGATAAATGACGGGAGATGAATGATAAATGACGGGAGATGAATGATAAATGACGGGAGATGAATGATAAATGACAGGAGATGAATGATAAATGACAGGAGATGAATGATAAATGACAGGAGATGAATGATAAATGACGGGAGATGAATGATAAATGACGGGAGATGAATGATAAATGACGGGAGATGAGTGATAAATGACGGGAGACGAGTGATAAATGACAGGAGATGAATGATAAATGACGGGAGATGAATGATAAATGACAGGAGATGAATGATAAATGACAGGAGATGAATGATAAATGACGGGAGATGAATGATAAATGACGGGAGATGAATGATAAATGACGGGAGATGAATGATAAATGACAGGAGATGAATGATAAATGACAGGAGATGAATGATAAATGACGGGAGATGAATGATAAATGACAGGAGATGAATGATAAATGACAGGAGATGAATGATAAATGACGGGAGATGAATGATAAATGACGGGAGATGAATGATAAATGACAGGAGATGAATGATAAATGACGGGAGATGAATGATAAATGACGGGAGATGAATGATAAATGACAGGAGATGAATGATAAATGACAGGAGATGAATGATAAATGACAGGAGATGAATGATAAATGACGGGAGATGAATGATAAATGACGGGAGATGAATGATAAATGACGGGAGATGAATGATAAATGACAGGAGATGAATGATAAATGACGGGAGATGAATGATAAATGACGGGAGATGAATGATAAATGACAGGAGATGAATGATAAATGACGGGAGATGAATGATAAATGACAGGAGATGAATGATAAATGACGGGAGATGAATGATAAATGACGGGAGATGAATGATAAATGACGGGAGATGAATGATAAATGACGGGAGATGAATGATAAATGACGGGAGATGAATGATAAATGACAGGAGATGAATGATAAATGACAGGAGATGAATGATAAATGACAGGAGATGAGTGATAAATGACGGGAGATGAATGATAAATGACGGGAGATGAATGACGGGAGATGAATGATAAATGACAGGAGATGAATGATAAATGACAGGAGATGAATGATAAATGACAGGAGATGAATGATAAATGACAGGAGATGAATGATAAATGACGGGAGATGAATGATAAATGACGGGAGATGAATGATAAATGACAGGAGATGAATGATAAATGACAGGAGATGAATGATAAATGACGGGAGATGAATGATAAATGACGGGAGATGAATGATAAATGACAGGAGATGAATGATAAATGACGGGAGATGAATGATAAATGACAGGAGATGAATGATAAATGACAGGAGATGAATGATAAATGACGGGAGATGAATGATAAATGACAGGAGATGAATGATAAATGACAGGAGATGAATGATAAATGACAGGAGATGAATGATAAATGACGGGAGATGAATGATAAATGACAGGAGATGAATGATAAATGACGGGAGATGAATGATAAATGACGGGAGATGAATGATAAATGACAGGAGATGAATGATAAATGACAGGAGATGAATGATAAATGACAGGAGATGAGTGATAAATGACGGGAGATGAATGATAAATGACGGGAGATGAATGACGGGAGATGAATGATAAATGACAGGAGATGAATGATAAATGACAGGAGATGAATGATAAATGACAGGAGATGAATGATAAATGACAGGAGATGAATGATAAATGACGGGAGATGAATGATAAATGACGGGAGATGAATGATAAATGACAGGAGATGAATGATAAATGACAGGAGATGAATGATAAATGACGGGAGATGAATGATAAATGACGGGAGATGAATGATAAATGACAGGAGATGAATGATAAATGACGGGAGATGAATGATAAATGACAGGAGATGAATGATAAATGACAGGAGATGAATGATAAATGACAGGAGATGAATGATAAATGACAGGAGATGAATGATAAATGACAGGAGATGAATGATAAATGACGGGAGATGAATGATAAATGACAGGAGATGAATGATAAATGACGGGAGATGAATGATAAATGACGGGAGACGAATGATAAATGACGGGAGATGAATGATAAATGACGGGAGATGAATGATAAATGACAGGAGATGAATGATAAATGACAGGAGATGAATGATAAATGACAGGAGATGAATGATAAATGACAGGAGATGAATGATAAATGACGGGAGATGAATGATAAATGACGGGAGATGAATGATAAATGACGGGAGATGAATGATAAATGACGGGAGACGAATGATAAATGACAGGAGACGAATGATAAATGACAGGAGATGAATGATAAATGACGGGAGATGAATGATAAATGACGGGAGATGAATGATCAATGACGGGAGACGAATGATAAATGACAGGAGATGAATGATAAATGACAGGAGATGAATGATAAATGACGGGAGATGAATGATAAATGACGGGAGATGAATGATAAATGACGGGAGATGAATGATAAATGACAGGAGATGAATGATAAATGACGGGAGATGAATGATAAATGACAGGAGATGAATGATAAATGACAGGAGATGAATGATAAATGACGGGAGATGAATGATAAATGACAGGAGATGAATGATAAATGACGGGAGATGAATGATAAATGACAGGAGATGAATGATAAATGACGGGAGATGAATGATAAATGACAGGAGATGAATGATAAATGACAGGAGATGAATGATAAATGACAGGAGATGAATGATAAATGACGGGAGATGAATGATAAATGACGGGAGATGAATGATAAATGACAGGAGATGAATGATAAATGACAGGAGATGAATGATAAATGACAGGAGATGAATGATAAATGACAGGAGATGAATGATAAATGACAGGAGATGAATGATAAATGACAGGAGATGAATGATAAATGACAGGAGATGAATGATAAATGACGGGAGATGAATGATAAATGACGGGAGATGAATGATAAATGACAGGAGATGAATGATAAATGACAGGAGATGAATGATAAATGACAGGAGATGAATGATAAATGACAGGAGATGAATGATAAATGACGGGAGATGAATGATAAATGACGGGAGATGAATGACAGGAGATGAATGATAAATGACAGGAGATGAATGATAAATGACAGGAGATGAATGATAAATGACGGGAGATGAATGATAAATGACGGGAGATGAATGATAAATGACAGGAGATGAATGATAAATGACGGGAGATGAATGATAAATGACGGGAGATGAATGATAAATGACAGGAGATGAATGATAAATGACGGGAGATGAATGATAAATGACGGGAGATGAATGACAGGAGATGAATGATAAATGACGGGAGATGAATGATAAATGACAGGAGATGAATGATAAATGACAGGAGACGAATGATAAATGACAGGAGATGAATGATAAATGACGGGAGATGAATGATAAATGACGGGAGATGAATGATAAATGACGGGAGATGAATGATAAATGACAGGAGACGAATGATAAATGACGGGAGATGAATGATAAATGACAGGAGATGAATGATAAATGACAGGAGACGAATGATAAATGACAGGAGATGAATGATAAATGACAGGAGATGAATGATAAATGACGGGAGATGAATGATAAATGACAGGAGATGAATGATAAATGACAGGAGATGAATGATAAATGACAGGAGATGAATGATAAATGACAGGAGATGAATGATAAATGACAGGAGATGAATGATAAATGACAGGAGATGAATGATAAATGACAGGAGATGAATGATAAATGACGGGAGATGAATGATAAATGACGGGAGATGAATGATAAATGACGGGAGATGAATGATAAATGACAGGAGATGAATGATAAATGACAGGAGATGAATGATAAATGACGGGAGATGAATGATAAATGACAGGAGATGAATGATAAATGACGGGAGATGAATGATAAATGACAGGAGATGAATGATAAATGACGGGAGATGAATGATAAATGACGGGAGATGAATGATAAATGACGGGAGATGAATGATAAATGACAGGAGACGAATGATAAATGACAGGAGACGAATGATAAATGACGGGAGACGAATGATAAATGACAGGAGATGAATGATAAATGACGGGAGATGAATGATAAATGACGGGAGATGAATGATAAATGACAGGAGATGAATGATAAATGACGGGAGATGAATGATAAATGACGGGAGATGAATGATAAATGACAGGAGATGAATGATAAATGACGGGAGATGAATGATAAATGACGGGAGATGAATGATAAATGACGGGAGATGAATGATAAATGACGGGAGATGAATGATAAATGACGGGAGATGAATGATAAATGACAGGAGATGAATGATAAATGACAGGAGATGAATGATAAATGACAGGAGATGAATGATAAATGACAGGAGATGAATGATAAATGACGGGAGATGAATGATAAATGACAGGAGATGAATGATAAATGACGGGAGATGAATGATAAATGACAGGAGATGAATGATAAATGACGGGAGATGAATGATAAATGACAGGAGATGAATGATAAATGACGGGAGATGAATGATAAATGACGGGAGATGAATGATAAATGACGGGAGATGAATGATAAATGACGGGAGATGAATGATAAATGACGGGAGATGAATGATAAATGACGGGAGATGAATGATAAATGACGGGAGATGAATGATAAATGACAGGAGACGAATGATAAATGACAGGAGACGAATGATAAATGACGGGAGATGAATGATAAATGACGGGAGATGAATGATAAATGACAGGAGATGAATGATAAATGACGGGAGATGAATGATAAATGACGGGAGATGAATGATAAATGACAGGAGATGAATGATAAATGACAGGAGATGAATGATAAATGACGGGAGATGAATGATAAATGACGGGAGATGAATGATAAATGACGGGAGATGAATGATAAATGACGGGAGATGAATGATAAATGACGGGAGATGAATGATAAATGACGGGAGATGAATGATAAATGACAGGAGATGAATGATAAATGACAGGAGATGAATGATAAATGACAGGAGATGAATGATAAATGACAGGAGATGAATGATAAATGACGGGAGATGAATGATAAATGACGGGAGATGAATGATAAATGACGGGAGATGAATGATAAATGACAGGAGATGAATGATAAATGACGGGAGATGAATGATAAATGACGGGAGATGAATGATAAATGACGGGAGATGAATGATAAATGACAGGAGATGAATGATAAATGACAGGAGATGAATGATAAATGACAGGAGATGAATGATAAATGACGGGAGATGAATGATAAATGACGGGAGATGAATGATAAATGACGGGAGATGAATGATAAATGACGGGAGATGAATGATAAATGACGGGAGATGAATGATAAATGACAGGAGATGAATGATAAATGACGGGAGATGAATGATAAATGACGGGAGATGAATGATAAATGACGGGAGATGAATGATAAATGACGGGAGATGAATGATAAATGACGGGAGATGAATGATAAATGACGGGAGATGAATGATAAATGACGGGAGATGAATGATAAATGACGGGAGATGAATGATAAATGACGGGAGATGAATGATAAATGACGGGAGATGAATGATAAATGACGGGAGATGAATGATAAATGACGGGAGATGAATGATAAATGACGGGAGATGAATGATAAATGACGGGAGATGAATGATAAATGACAGGAGATGAATGATAAATGACAGGAGATGAATGATAAATGACGGGAGATGAATGATAAATGACGGGAGATGAATGATAAATGACGGGAGATGAATGATAAATGACGGGAGATGAATGATAAATGACGGGAGATGAATGATAAATGACGGGAGATGAATGATAAATGACAGGAGATGAATGATAAATGACAGGAGATGAATGATAAATGACAGGAGATGAATGATAAATGACAGGAGATGAATGATAAATGACGGGAGATGAATGATAAATGACGGGAGATGAATGATAAATGACGGGAGATGAATGATAAATGACGGGAGATGAATGATAAATGACGGGAGATGAATGATAAATGACGGGAGATGAATGATAAATGACGGGAGATGAATGATAAATGACGGGAGATGAATGATAAATGACGGGAGACGAATGATAAATGACAGGAGACGAATGATAAATGACAGGAGACGAATGATAAATGACGGGAGATGAATGATAAATGACGGGAGATGAATGATAAATGACAGGAGATGAATGATAAATGACAGGAGATGAATGATAAATGACGGGAGATGAATGATAAATGACGGGAGATGAATGATAAATGACGGGAGATGAATGATAAATGACGGGAGATGAATGATAAATGACGGGAGATGAATGATAAATGACAGGAGACGAATGATAAATGACGGGAGATGAATGATAAATGACAGGAGACGAATGATAAATGACAGGAGACGAATGATAAATGACGGGAGATGAATGATAAATGACGGGAGATGAATGATAAATGACAGGAGATGAATGATAAATGACAGGAGATGAATGATAAATGACGGGAGATGAATGATAAATGACGGGAGATGAATGATAAATGACGGGAGATGAATGATAAATGACGGGAGATGAATGATAAATGACGGGAGATGAATGATAAATGACGGGAGATGAATGATAAATGACAGGAGATGAATGATAAATGACAGGAGATGAATGATAAATGACAGGAGATGAATGATAAATGACAGGAGATGAATGATAAATGACGGGAGATGAATGATAAATGACGGGAGATGAATGATAAATGACGGGAGATGAATGATAAATGACAGGAGATGAATGATAAATGACGGGAGATGAATGATAAATGACGGGAGATGAATGATAAATGACGGGAGATGAATGATAAATGACAGGAGATGAATGATAAATGACGGGAGATGAATGATAAATGACGGGAGATGAATGATAAATGACGGGAGACGAATGATAAATGACAGGAGATGAATGATAAATGACAGGAGATGAATGATAAATGACAGGAGATGAATGATAAATGACGGGAGATGAATGATAAATGACGGGAGATGAATGATAAATGACAGGAGATGAATGATAAATGACGGGAGATGAATGATAAATGACGGGAGATGAATGATAAATGACGGGAGATGAATGATAAATGACGGGAGATGAGTGATAAATGACGGGAGATGAATGATAAATGACAGGAGATGAATGATAAATGACAGGAGATGAATGATAAATGACAGGAGATGAATGACAGGAGATGAATGATAAATGACAGGAGATGAATGATAAATGACAGGAGATGAATGATAAATGACAGGAGATGAATGATAAATGACGGGAGATGAATGATAAATGACAGGAGATGAATGATAAATGACGGGAGATGAATGATAAATGACAGGAGACGAATGATAAATGACAGGAGACGAATGATCAATGACAGGAGGTGAATGATAAATGACGGGAGATGAATGATAAATGACGGGAGATGAATGATAAATGACGGGAGATGAATGATAAATAACGGGAGATGAATGATAAATGACGGGAGATGAATGATAAATGACAGGAGATGAATGATAAATGACGGGAGATGAATGATAAATAACGGGAGATGAATGATAAATGACGGGAGATGAATGATAAATGACAGGAGATGAATGATAAATGACGGGAGACGAATGATAAATGACGGGAGACGAATGATAAATGACAGGAGATGAATGACGGGAGATGAATGATAAATGACGGGAGATGAATGATAAATGACGGGAGATGAATGATAAATGACAGGAGATGAATGATAAATGACGGGAGATGAATGATAAATGACAGGAGATGAATGATAAATGACGGGAGATGAATGATAAATGACAGGAGATGAATGACAGGAGATGAATGATAAATGACAGGAGATGAATGATAAATGACAGGAGATGAATGATAAATGACAGGAGATGAATGATAAATGACAGGAGATGAATGACAGGAGATGAATGATAAATGACAGGAGATGAATGATAAATGACAGGAGATGAATGATAAATGACAGGAGATGAATGATAAATGACAGGAGATGAATGACAGGAGATGAATGACAGGAGATGAATGATAAATGACGGGAGATGAATGATAAATGACAGGAGATGAATGATAAATGACAGGAGATGAATGATGAATGACGGGAGATGAATGATAAATGACAGGAGATGAATGATAAATGACGGGAGATGAATGATAAATGACAGGAGATGAATGATAAATGACAGGAGATGAATGATAAATGACAGGAGATGAATGATAAATGACGGGAGATGAATGATAAATGACGGGAGATGAATGATAAATGACGGGAGATGAATGATAAATGACGGGAGATGAATGATAAATGACGGGAGATGAATGATAAATGACGGGAGATGAATGATAAATGACGGGAGATGAATGATAAATGACGGGAGATGAATGATAAATGACGGGAGATGAATGATAAATGACGGGAGATGAATGATAAATGACGGGAGATGAATGATAAATGACGGGAGATGAATGATAAATGACGGGAGATGAATGATAAATGACGGGAGATGAATGATAAATGACGGGAGACGAATGATAAATGACGGGAGACGAATGATAAATGACGGGAGACGAATGATAAATGACGGGAGACGAATGATAAATGACGGGAGATGAATGATAAATGACGGGAGATGAATGATAAATGACGGGAGATGAATGATAAATGACGGGAGACGAATGATAAATGACGGGAGATGAATGATAAATGACAGGAGATGAATGATAAATGACAGGAGATGAATGATAAATGACGGGAGATGAATGATAAATGACGGGAGATGAATGATAAATGACGGGAGATGAATGATAAATGACGGGAGATGAATGATAAATGACGGGAGATGAATGATAAATGACGGGAGATGAATGATAAATGACAGGAGATGAATGATAAATGACAGGAGATGAATGACAGGAGATGAATGACAGGAGATGAATAATAAATGACGGGAGATGAATGATAAATGACAGGAGATGAATGATAAATGACAGGAGATGAATGATAAATGACGGGAGATGAATGATAAATGACAGGAGATGAATGATAAATGACGGGAGATGAATGATAAATGACAGGAGATGAATGATAAATGACGGGAGATGAATGATAAATGACGGGAGATGAATGATAAATGACAGGAGATGAATGATAAATGACGGGAGATGAATGATAAATGACAGGAGATGAATGATAAATGACAGGAGATGAATGATAAATGACGGGAGATGAATGATAAATGACGGGAGATGAATGATAAATGACGGGAGATGAATGATAAATGACGGGAGATGAATGATAAATGACGGGAGATGAATGATAAATGACAGGAGATGAATGATAAATGACGGGAGATGAATGATAAATGACAGGAGATTAATGATAAATGACGGGAGATGAATGATAAATGACAGGAGATGAATGATAAATGACAGGAGATGAATGATAAATGACAGGAGATGAATGACAGGAGATGAATGATAAATGACAGGAGATGAATGATAAATGACGGGAGATGAATGATAAATGACGGGAGATGAATGACAGGAGATGAATGACAGGAGATGAATGATAAATGACAGGAGATGAATGATAAATGACAGGAGATGAATGATAAATGACAGGAGATGAATGACAGGAGATGAATGATAAATGACAGGAGATGAATGATAAATGACAGGAGATGAATGACAGGAGATGAATGATAAATGACAGGAGATGAATGATAAATGACAGGAGATGAATGATAAATGACAGGAGATGAATGACAGGAGATGAATGATAAATGACAGGAGATGAATGATAAATGACAGGAGATGAATGATAAATTACAGGAGATGAATGATAAATGACAGGAGATGAATGATAAATGACAGGAGATGAATGACAGGAGATGAATGATAAATGACAGGAGATGAATGATAAATGACAGGAGACGAATGATAAATTACAGGAGATGAATGATAAATGACAGGAGATGAATGATAAATGACAGGAGATGAATGATAAATTACAGGAGATGAATGATAAATGACAGGAGATGAATGACAGGAGATGAATGATAAATGACAGGAGATGAATGATAAATGACAGGAGATGAATGACGGGAGATGAATGATAAATGACAGGAGATGAATGATAAATGACAGGAGATGAATGATAAATGACAGGAGATGAATGATAAATTACAGGAGATGAATGATAAATGACGGGAGATGAATGATAAATGACGGGAGATGAATGATAAATGACAGGAGATGAATGATAAATGACGGGAGATGAATGATAAATGACGGGAGATGAATGATAAATGACGGGAGATGAATGATAAATGACGGGAGATGAATGATAAATGACGGGAGATGAATGATAAATGACGGGAGATGAATGATAAATGACGGGAGATGAATGATAAATGACGGGAGATGAATGATAAATGACGGGAGATGAATGATAAATGACGGGAGATGAATGATAAATGACAGGAGATGAATGATAAATGACAGGAGATGAATGATAAATGACGGGAGATGAATGATAAATGACGGGAGATGAATGATAAATGACAGGAGATGAATGATAAATGACGGGAGATGAATGATAAATGACGGGAGACGAATGATAAATGACGGGAGACGAATGATAAATGACGGGAGATGAATGATAAATGACGGGAGACGAATCATAAATGACGGGAGACGAATGATAAATGACGGGAGACGAATGATAAATGACGGGAGATGAATGATAAATGACGGGAGATGAATGATAAATGACGGGAGATGAATGATAAATGACGGGAGATGAATGATAAATGACAGGAGATGAATGATAAATGACAGGAGATGAATGATAAATGACGGGAGATGAATGATAAATGACAGGAGATGAATGATAAATGACAGGAGATGAATGATAAATGACGGGAGATGAATGATAAATGACAGGACATGAATGACAGGAGATGAATGATAAATGACGGGAGATGAATGATAAATGACAGGAGATGAATGATAAATGACAGGAGATGAATGATAAATGACAGGAGATGAATGATAAATGACGGGAGATGAATGATAAATGACGGGAGATGAATGATAAATGACGGGAGATGAATGATAAATGACAGGAGATGAATGATAAATGACAGGAGATGAATGATAAATGACAGGAGATGAATGATAAATGACAGGAGATGAATGATAAATGACGGGAGATGAATGATAAATGACGGGAGATGAATGATAAATGACGGGAGATGAATGATAAATGACGGGAGATGAATGATAAATGACGGGAGATGAATGATAAATGACGGGAGATGAATGATAAATGACGGGAGATGAATGATAAATGACAGGAGATGAGTGATAAATGACGGGAGATGAATGATAAATGACGGGAGATGAATGATAAATGACAGGAGATGAATGATAAATGACGGGAGATGAATGATAAATGACAGGAGATGAATGATAAATGACAGGAGATGAATGATAAATGACGGGAGATGAATGATAAATGACGGGAGATGAATGATAAATGACAGGAGATGAATGATAAATGACGGGAGATGAATGATAAATGACGGGAGATGAATGATAAATGACAGGAGACGAATGATAAATGACGGGAGACGAATGATAAATGACGGGAGACGAATGATAAATGACAGGAGACGAATGATAAATGACAGGAGATGAATGATAAATGACGGGAGATGAATGATTAATGACGGGAGATGAATGATAAATGACGGGAGATGAATGATAAATGACAGGAGATGAATGATAAATGACGGGAGATGAATGATAAATGACAGGAGATGAATGATAAATGACAGGAGATGAATGATAAATGACAGGAGATGAGTGATAAATGACAGGAGATGAATGATAAATGACAGGAGATGAATGATAAATGACAGGAGATGAGTGATAAATGACAGGAGATGAATGATAAATGACAGGAGATGAATGATAAATGACGGGAGATGAATGATAAATGACGGGAGATGAATGATAAATGACGGGAGATGAATGATAAATGACAGGAGATGAATGATAAATGACAGGAGATGAATGATAAATGACGGGAGATGAATGATAAATGACGGGAGATGAATGATAAATGACAGGAGATGAATGATAAATGACGGGAGATGAATGATAAATGACGGGAGATGAATGATAAATGACAGGAGATGAATGATAAATGACGGGAGACGAATGATAAATGACGGGAGATGAATGATAAATGACGGGAGACGAATGATAAATGACAGGAGACGAATGATAAATGACAGGAGATGAATGATAAATGACGGGAGATGAATGATAAATGACGGGAGATGAATGATAAATGACGGGAGATGAATGATAAATGACAGGAGATGAATGATAAATGACAGGAGATGAATGATAAATGACAGGAGATGAATGATAAATGACGGGAGATGAATGATAAATGACAGGAGATGAATGATAAATGACGGGAGATGAATGATAAATGACAGGAGATGAATGATAAATGACAGGAGATGAATGATAAATGACAGGAGATGAATGATAAATGACGGGAGATGAATGATAAATGACAGGAGATGAATGATAAATGACGGGAGATGAATGATAAATGACAGGAGATGAATGATAAATGACGGGAGATGAATGATAAATGACAGGAGATGAATGATAAATGACAGGAGATGAATGATAAATGACGGGAGATGAATGATAAATGACAGGAGATGAATGATAAATGACAGGAGATGAATGATAAATGACAGGAGATGAATGATAAATGACGGGAGATGAATGATAAATGACGGGAGATGAATGATAAATGACAGGAGATGAATGATAAATGACGGGAGATGAATGATAAATGACGGGAGATGAATGACAGGAGGTGAATGATAAATGACAGGAGATGAATGATAAATGACAGGAGATGAATGATAAATGACAGGAGATGAATGATAAATGACAGGAGATGAATGATAAATGACAGGAGATGAATGATAAATGACAGGAGATGAATGATAAATGACGGGAGATGAATGATAAATGACGGGAGATGAATGATAAATGACAGGAGATGAATGATAAATGACGGGAGATGAATGATAAATGACGGGAGATGAATGATAAATGACAGGAGATGAATGATAAATGACGGGAGATGAATGACAGGAGGTGAATGATAAATGACAGGAGATGAATGATAAATGACAGGAGATGAATGATAAATGACGGGAGATGAATGACAGGAGGTGAATGATAAATGACAGGAGATGAATGACAGGAGGTGAATGATAAATGACAGGAGATGAATGATAAATGACAGGAGATGAATGATAAATGACGGGAGATGAATGATAAATGACGGGAGATGAATGATAAATGACGGGAGATGAATGATAAATGACGGGAGATGAATGATAAATGACAGGAGATGAATGATAAATGACGGGAGATGAATGATAAATGACAGGAGATGAATGATAAATGACGGGAGATGAATGATAAATGACAGGAGATGAATGATAAATGACGGGAGATGAATGATAAATGACGGGAGATGAATGATAAATGACAGGAGATGAATGATAAATGACAGGAGATGAATGATAAATGACAGGAGATGAATGATAAATGACAGGAGATGAATGACAGGAGGTGAATGATAAATGACAGGAGATGAATGATAAATGACAGGAGATGAATGATAAATGACAGGAGATGAATGATAAATGACGGGAGACGAATGATAAATGACGGGAGATGAATGATAAATGACGGGAGATGAATGATAAATGACGGGAGATGAATGATAAATGACGGGAGATGAATGATAAATGACGGGAGATGAATGATAAATGACGGGAGATGAATGATAAATGACGGGAGATGAATGATAAATGACGGGAGACGAATGATAAATGACGGGAGACGAATGATAAATGACGGGAGACGAATGATAAATGACGGGAGACGAATGATAAATGACGGGAGACGAATGATAAATGATGAGTGATAAATAATGAAAGAAATTATGTGTTAAAGAATGAGTAACAAAGGCTAAAAGACAATGAACACTAAAAATGAAATGCTGCCTCATTCACGAGTGATAGATAATGAAACATAAATGAGTGATAAATGATGAGATATAAATGATGAGACATAAATGAGGAGTGATACATGTTTAGAGTTTAATGAGAAATTAGAAATGATGACAGATTAATAATGAGAAGTGATAAATCATAACGGACACACGAGGAGTGATGAGTGACGAGTGTTAATGATGAAAGATACACAATTAGTGATACAGAAGTGATAAATGATACATTATAGGAAGTAAACAATGAATGATAAATATTATCATATAACAATATTCCCAAAAGACACTTTTATGTAAAACTCATGAAATCCTGAAATTTGATTGGACATTGTAATCGGTCTTCAGTGTGATCACTTTACCTGCCATGGAGGCAAAAATGGTTGTGTTTCTGGCCTGCAGTATGTTACGTGATTATATAGGGGACATTATTACATCTATATTTACATAATGGTGATTTTTTTTTTGCCGCCAATAGAGCCGCAGGGACGAGGCCATATCTCAGTATTTACCCCGGCGTTCTTTTTCTCATCACAGTTTCAGCTTATTAAAGGCGTCTCATGTATAAATTTATTGTCTGGTAAAGTTTGCACCCGGCCGCGGCCATCCTGCTTTCTGAGTAGCCAACCTGAAGTCTGTGACACCAACAGATATGATTTTAATGGAGGGCTATTGATTATTATCAGTGCGACTCCGCTGAATAACATGGGCCTGGTAATGCTAATCATTAGTCGTCTTCGATCAATAGGACTCCCTGAATCCAGAGAGTGCCAAAGTGTATTTAAGTAACGGAGGGCGAAATAATGAAGGTCCTGGTCGGCCGCTGGGAAGGCCGGGATGTGTTAATGGTCTCCAGTTGCTTTGGGACGATTCCAATCCACAGAAACGAGTGTCCTGCTCCGAGCAAAGTGATCAGCAAAGGATTCATTCCGAGTGTAAAATGTTCTCAGCTGGACGTGGAGAATATCGTTACATTGTGACATCTGATCTCTTTATTGTGTCTTCATCTCATCCTGTAATGTATGGAGAGCGGCAGCTCCGGGGGCGCTGAACACGCAGCCGCCTGTGATTGATGCATCTGCTGCATATGGATGTGTCAGGATCACACATGGGGCCCATCACCTTCAGGTAACACATTCTCAAAAATCCAAAAATCTGTACAATCTTGTATTTTTTTGCAGAGACACAAATAAGACATTTTTGGATGAAATATAAGATGCAAACGGTGCACAAAAATTGCAAAAGGTCACCCCACAGTTACGCGCGCCCTGTCCTCCATTTATAAAGTGCAACTGTACAGAGCGTGCTCTGCTGTGCTGTATTGCAGGAGATGTAGTGTTTATAACCAGCGTACATACCTAATCTACATACCCTCCAGTGTAGGGTGCATTGGATTATAGGGTCTCTACTAAGCTGTTAGGGTTTGTCTGTCAATGGAGCGCTGACAGGTTCCAGGCAGCGGAATTGTAGATGCAAGACATGATGTGGCATTTTGTCTGCATGTGGCTGGATTATAAAATATGATGTGACAGCAGAATTGTGAGTGCTGCTGTAATGACGGGGGTAGGGAAACGGACAAGTGAGCCCTAATCTACCTGCCACTCTGTCCCTGCCTACTTGCAACGACCCGCCCTAGGCGACGGGGTACAACTGGGCGGCGGTCCCTACACTCAGTAAGTGCACGAGACAAACAGACAAGGGAACACAAAGCTAAGGGAAATGGGGCAGTTGCCCACGGCAAAACCGTGAGCAACAAGAGTGGTGAACGAGCCAAGTCAAACCAGGAGAGCACGAGGTACCAAACGCAGAGCAGGAGAGTAGTCAGTAAGCCAGGGTCAGTATGGAGCAGGATCAAATAGATAGAAGCTGTAGCTGGGCCAGGAAACCACACGAGAAGAATCACAAGCAAAGCAGGAACAGGAAAGGCAGGTATAAATAGACCGAGGGCGGGAGCTAGCTCCGTCTGGCCAGGCTGCGATAGGCTCTCCCACTCCTAAGCCTGCCAGCCTGAGTGGTGGAAGCTGGAGTCAGTCTCAGAGACATAGACTCAGGTGCAGACTGATTACCTATGGGCGTATACACAGAAGTTGTGCCTGGCAGATCCTTTACAGTACCCCCCCTTTTATGAGGGGCCACCGGACCCTTTCTAAGTGGACCTGGTTTATCGGGGAAATGAAGGTGGAACTTCCTGACCAATACCCCAGCGTGAACATCCCGGGCGGGTACCCAAGTCCTCTCCTCGGGCCCGTAACCTCTCCAATGGACCAGGTACTGGAGGGAGCCTTGGACCATCTTGCTGCCCACAATCTTGGCCACCTCGAACTCCACCCCCTCAGGGGTGAGAACGGGAACAGGAGGTTTTCTCGAGGGAGCCAAGGATGGGGAGCAGCGTTTAAGGAGGGAGGCATGAAACACGTCGTGTATTCGAAAAGATGGGGGCAACTCCAGTCGGAAGGAGACAGGATTGAGGACTTCAACGACCTTGTACGGCCCAATAAACCGGGGAGCAAACTTCTTGGACGGGACTTTAAGGCGCAAGTTCTTTGACAATAGCCACACCAGATCCCCGACCATAAACAAGGGGTTAGCAGAACGTCTTCTATGAGCCTGAGTTTTTTGTACGCTCTGGGACGCCTCTAGGTTCTTCTGAACCTGGGCCCAGACTGTGCACAGTTCCCGATGAACGACATCTACCTCGGGATTGTTGGAACTACCAGGTGAAACGGAGGAGAACCGTGGATTAAACCCAAAATTACAGAAAAAGGGGGAGACCCCTGACGAGTTACTGACCCGGTTATTAAGGGAAAATTCGGCGAGGGGAATGAATGAGACCCAATCATATTGACAGTCAGAGATAAAACACCTTAAATATTGTTCTAGAGATTGATTAGTCCTCTCTGTTTGGCCATTAGTTTCAGGATGGAAGGCAGAGGAGAAGGACAGATCAATCTCCAACTTTTTACAGAAGGCTCTCCAAAACAATGAAACAAATTGTACCCCTCTGTCCGAAACAATATTGACAGGGACCCCATGGAGACGCAGGATGTGTTTGACAAACAAGGTAGCTAACGTCTTAGCATTGGGTAGTTTCTTGAGGGGCACAAAGTGGCACATCTTACTGAAGCGGTCTACCACCACCCACACCACCGACTTGCCTTGAGATGGAGGCAAATCGGTGATAAAATCCATGGAGATATGTGTCCAAGGTCTCTGGGGAATGGGCAAAGAACATAGTAAGCCCGCTGGTCGGGACCTGGGAGTCTTGGACCTAGCACAAACCTCACAAGCGGCGACGTAGGCCTTAACGTCTTTAGGCAACCCAGGCCACCAATAGTTTCTGGCAATGAGGTGCTTGGTATCCAGGACGCCTGGATGACCAGATAGTGCGGAGTCATGATTTTCCCTAAGTACCCTTAGCCGGAATTGCAGGGGAACAAACAGCTTGTCCTCAGGAAGGTTCCCGGGAGCTGAACCTTGATCAGCAGCAATTTCAGAGACTAAATCAGAATCAAGAGGAAATGATTATACCTGGAGGCAAAACACAAGCAGGATCTTCCTCCGAAGGAGGGCTGGCCATGAAGGTACGCGACAGTGCATCAGCCTTAATATTTTTAGACCCAGCCCTATAGGTAACCAAAAAGTTGAATCTGGTAAAAAATAGCGCCCATCGAGCTTGTCTCGGGTTTAGCCCCCGGGCAGATTCTAGGAAAACCAGATTCTTGTGGTCGGTAAGGACCGTTACCTGGTGTCTGGCCCCCTCCAGGAAGTGGCGCCACTCTTCAAATGCCCATTTAATGGCTAAGAGTTCGCGGTTGCCAATATCATAGTTACTCTCAGTGGGCGAAAACTTCCTGGAGAAGTAGGCACAGGGACGGAGATGGGTGAGGGACCTGGTACCCTGGGACAAGACGGCCCCCACTCCCACCTCGGAGGCGTCAACCTCCACAATAAATGGCTCCATTTGGTTGGGCTGAACCAGCATCGGGGCCGAGATAAAGCACTTCTTAAGGACCTCAAAAGCCTGGACAGCCTCAGGAGGCCAGTGGAGGAGATCTGTAATGGCAGGAAGGAGGTGAAGGGAAAGTGAGCCCTAATCTACCCACCGCCCTATCCCTGCCTACTTGCAACGACCCGCCCTAGGCGACGAGGTACAACTGGGCGGCGGTCCCTACGCTGGCTAAGTGCACTGGAAGACAAACGGGGAACACGCAAGGGAAGGGGCAGTAGCCACGGAACGCCACGAGGAAACGGGGCGGCGAACGAACAGTCAGGACCAGGACGAAGTGAGTACACCCGAGCGGGTACGGAGACAGAAGCAAGCCAGGGCAAGCAAGCAGGTCAAGCAGAACTGCAGCAAGGCAGAAGCACGGCAGAAGCAGGCTGGAGCAAGCAGCAGTGGGGCCAGGAATCCAAAAGAATTACAAGCACTGAGGGAGAGCACAGGGCAGGTAATAAAGGGCAGGGGGCGGAGCTAACTCCGAGAGACCAGGCCGCGATAGGCTCTCCCACTCCTGAGCCTGCCACCCTGGTTGGTGGGAGATGGTGTCAGTCGAACAGGTCTGGCCTCAGGTGTGGATTGATTAATCCCAGGAGTATAGCTAGATGAAGTACCTGGCAGATCCCTAACAGTACTCCCCCTTTTATGAGGGGCCACCGGACCCTTACTAAGGGGACCCGGTTTAGTGGGGAAGAGGAGGTGGAACCTCCTGATCAATACCCCAGCGTGAACATCACGGGCAGGTACCCAAGTCCTCTCCTCCGGCCCGTATCCTTTCCAATGGACCAGGTACTGGAGGGAGCCCTGGACCATCCTACTGTCCATAATCTTGGCCACCTCGAATTCCACCCCCTCAGGGGTGAGAACGGGAACAGGAGGTATCCTCGAGGGGGACCAGGACGGGGAGCAGCGTTTAAGGAGGGAGGCATGGAAGACGTCATGTATGCGAAAGGATGGGGGGAGCTCCAGACGGAAGGATACAGGGTTGAGGACTTCAATGATCTTATAAGGTCCAATGAATCGGGGAGCAAACTTCCTGGACGGGACCTTAAGGCGCAAGTTTCTGGACGACAACCAGACCAAATCCCCGACGACAAACCGGGGGTTAGCAGAACGTCTACTATCCGCCTGAATCTTTTGTGCGCTCTGGGACGCCTCTAGGTTCTTCTGAACCTGGGCCCAGACAGTGCACAGTTCCCGATGAACCTCCTCTACCTCAGGATTATTGGAACAACCAGGGGAGACGGAGGAGAACCTTGGGTTAAACCCGAAATTACAGAAAAATGGGGAGACCCCTGACGAGTTACTGACCCGGTTATTCAGGGAAAATTCAGCAAGGGGAAGGAATGAGACCCAATCGAATTGACAGTCCGAGATGAAACACCTTAAATATTGTTCCAGGGATTGGTTGGTCCTTTCCGTTTGGCCATTAGTTTCGGGATGGAAGGCGGAGGAGAAGGACAGATCAATCTCCAACTTTTTACAAAAAGCTCTCCAAAATAAGGAAACAAATTGTACCCCTCTGTCAGAAACGATATTGACTGGGGCCCCATGGAGACGCAGGATGTGTTTCACGAACAAAGAAGCTAACGTCTTGGCGTTAGGTAGCTTCTTAAGGGGCACAAAGTGGCACATCTTGCTGAAGCGGTCGACTACCACCCACACCACCGACTTGCCCTGAGATGGAGGCAAATCGGTGATAAAATCCATGGAGATATGGGTCCAAGGTCTCTGGGGAATGGGCAAGGAACGTAGTAGGCCCGCAGGTCGGGACCTAGGGGTTTTGGACCTAGCGCAAACCTCACAAGCGGCGACGTAAGCCCTAACATCTTTAGGCAACCCAGGCCACCAATAGTTTCTGGTAATGAGGTGTTTGGTGCCCAAGATGCCAGGATGACCAGATAGAGCGGAGTCATGGTTTTCCCTGAGTACCCTCAGCCGGTATTGCAGGGGAACAAACAGTTTGTCCCCAGGGACGTTCCCGGGAGCTGCACCCTGATCAGCCGCGATATCAGAAGCTAAATCAGAATCCGTGGCAGAGACGATTATACCAGGGGGTAAAATACAAGCGGGATCCTTCTCGGAAGGAGGATTGGCCATGAAACTACGTGACAGAGCGTCAGCCTTAATATTCTTGGACCCAGCCCTATAGGTAACCAAGAAATTAAATCTGGTAAAGAATAGTGCCCACCGAGCTTGTCTAGGATTAAGCCTCCGGGCCGATTCTAGGAAAACCAGATTCTTGTGATCCGTAAGGACCGTTACCTGGTGTCTGGCCCCCTCCAGGAAGTGCCGCCACTCCTCAAACGCCCATTTAATGGCTAGAAGTTCGCGGTTGCCAATATCATAGTTACTCTCCGTGGGCGAAAACTTCCTAGAGAAGTAAGCACAGGGGCGGAGATGGGTGAGGGAGCTGGTACCCTGGGACAAGACGGCCCCCACTCCCACCTCGGAAGCGTCAACCTCCACAATAAATGGCTCCTCTTGGTTGGGCTGAATCAGCACGGGGGCCGAGATAAAGCACTTCTTGAGAGTCTCAAAGGCCTGGACGGCCTCAGGGGGCCAATGGAGGACATCGGCACCCTTGCGGGTGAGGTCCGTAAGAGGCTTAGCGACGACCGAGAAGTTGGCAATAAATCTCCTGTAATAGTTGGCGAACCCTAAAAAACACTGTAACGCCTTAAGGGAGGCAGGTTGGACCCATTCCGCCACAGCTTGAACCTTGGCAGGGTCCATGCGGAATTCATGAGGAGTGAGGATTTGCCCTAAAAATGGTATCTCCTGTACCCCAAAGACACATTTTTCAGTCTTAGCAAACAGATTATTCTCCCGAAGGACCTGGAGCACCTTCCTGACATGCTCCACGTGGGAGGACCAGTCCTTGGAAAACACCAGTATGTCATCAAGGTACACAACAAGAAATATCCCCAGGTAATCTCTCAGGATTTCATTAATAAAATTCTGGAAGACAGCAGGGGCATTACACAACCCAAAGGGCATGACCAGGTATTCGAAATGACCCTCGGGTGTGTTGAACGCAGTTTTCCACTCATCCCCCTCTTTGATGCGGATAAGGTTATATGCCCCCCGTAGATCGAACTTAGAAAACCACTGGGCTCCCTGAACCTGATTAAAAAGATCCGGAATCAAAGGAAGTGGGTACTGGTTCCTTACGGTGACCTTATTCAGGTTACGATAATCAATGCACGGCCTAAGACCACCATCCTTCTTCCCCACGAAGAAGAAGCCAGCACCTACAGGAGAAGTCGAGGGGCGAATGAAACCCTTGGCCAGGCATTCTTGGATATATACCCTCATCGCTTCACGTTCAGGACATGAAAGATTAAATATCCTACCCTTAGGAAGCTTGGCACCAGGCACCAAATCGATGGCGCAATCGTAATCTCTATGGGGGGGCAACACCTCAGAGGCCTCCTTGGAAAACACATCGGCGAAGTCCTGAACAAACTCAGGAAGCGTGTTTACCTCCTCCCGGGGAGAAATAGTGTTAACAGAAAGACATGACATAAGACATTCATTACCCCATTTGGTGAGATCCCCAGTATTCCAATCAAACGTGGGATTATGCAACTGCAACCAGGGAAGACCTAATACCAGATCAGACGATAATCCCTGCATCACCAGTACAGAGCACTGCTCCAAATGCATGGAGCCAACCAGGAGTTCAAAAACAGGGGTATGCGGAGTAAAATAACCATTAGCAAGGGGGGTTGAGTCGATTCCTACTACAGGGATAGGATAAGGTAAATCAATACAAGGCATCTTTAGAGACATAGCAAATTCCACAGACATGATATTAGCAGATGAGCCAGAATCCACGAAAGCACTGCCCGTGGCAGACCGGCCAGCAAACGAGACCTGAAAGGGAAGCAAAATTTTATTGCGTTTCACATTAACGGGAAATACCTGTGCGCCCAAGTGACCTCCCCGATGATCACTTAGGCGCGGAAGTTTTCCGGCTTCTTATTCTTGCGCCTGGGACAGGTGTTCAGTAGATGCTTGTCGTCCCCACAGTAGAAGCAGAGACCATTCATTCTGCGAAACTCCCTACGTTGTCGAGGGGACATGGAGGCCCCGAGTTGCATAGGTACCTCCGAGTCCTCCGTGGAGGGGCGAGGAGACGGGACCTCGGGGGGAATCGCAGAAAAGTCAGAGGGGAGCACACTGAAGCGTTCTAGCTGACGTTCCCTGAGACGTCGGTCAAGTCGTACTGCTAGGGCCATAACCTGGTCAAGGGAGTCAGGCGAGGGGTAGCTAACCAGCAGATCCTTCAGGGCGTCAGATAATCCTAACCTAAACTGGCACCTTAGGGCCGGATCGTTCCACTGAGAAGCTACGCACCACTTCCTAAAATCAGAACAGTATTCCTCAACCGGTCTCCTACCCTGACATAAGGTCACCAGCTGACTCTCGGCTAAAGCAGTCCTGTCAGTCTCGTCGTAAATGAGTCCGAGGGCAGAGAAAAAACGATCAACAGAGGAAAGTTCAGGGGCGTCAGGAGCCAAGGAGAAGGCCCACTCTTGGGGCCCTTCCTGGAGTCGGGATATGATGATACCCACCCGCTGGTTCTCGGAACCTGAGGAGTGGGGCTTTAGGCGGAAATACAGTCTGCAACTCTCCCGGAAGGAGAGAAACGTCTTACGGTCCCCTGAAAACCGGTCAGGTAACTTGAGGTCGGGTTCTAGAGGTGAGGTGAGGGGTACTACTAAAGCAGCGTCACCCTGATTGACCCTTTGGGCCAGGGCCTGGACCTGTAGGGAGAGGCCCTGCATCTGCTGGGTCAGGGTCTCAAGGGGGTCCATGATAGCGTCAGCGTAGGAGAAAGGGTAGACTAGGTAACGGCTTGTAATTATGTAATGGCAGGAAGGAGGTGAAGGGAAAGTGAGCCCTAATCTACCCACCGCCCTGTCCCTGCCTACTTGCAACGACCCGCCCTAGGCGACGAGGTACAACTGGGCGGCGGTCCCTACGCTGGCTAAGTGCACTGGAAGACAAACGGGGAACACGCAAGGGAAGGGGCAGTAGCCACGGAACGCCACGAGGAAACGGGGCGGCGAACGAACAGTCAGGACCAGGACGAAGTGAGTACACCCGAGCGGGTACGGAGACAGAAGCAAGCCAGGGCAAGCAAGCAGGTCAAGCAGAACTGCAGCAAGGCAGAAGCACGGCAGAAGCAGGCTGGAGCAAGCAGCAGTGGGGCCAGGAATCCAAAAGAATTACAAGCACTGAGGGAGAGCACAGGGCAGGTAATAAAGGGCAGGGGGCGGAGCTAACTCCGAGAGACCAGGCCGCGATAGGCTCTCCCACTCCTGAGCCTGCCACCCTGGTTGGTGGGAGATGGTGTCAGTCGAACAGGTCTGGCCTCAGGTGTGGATTGATTAATCCCAGGAGTATACCTAGATGAAGTACCTGGCAGATCCCTAACAAGATCAGCACCCTTGCGAGTGAGATCCGTAAGAGGCTTAGCGATGACCGAGAAGTTAGCAATAAATCTCCTGTAACAATTAGCGAACCCCAAAAAACACTGTAACGCCTTCAGGGAGGCAGGTTGGACCCATTCCGCCACAGCCTGGACCTTTGCGGGGTCCATGCGGAATTCATGAGGAGTGAGGATTTGACCCAAAAATGGTATCTCCTGTATCCCAAACACACATTTTTCGGTTTTCACAAACAGTTTGTTTTCCCGAAGGGCCTGGAGCACCTTCCTCACATGCTCAATGTGGGAGGACCAGTCCTTGGAAAACACCAGTATGTCATCAAGGTACACTACAAGAAATACCCCCAGGTAGTCTCTTAAAATCTCATTTATGAAATTCTGGAAGACCGCGGGAGCATTACACAACCCAAAGGCATGACGAGGTATTCGAAATGACCTTCGGGCGTGTTAAACGCAGTCTTCCACTCATCCCCCTCTTTGATGCGGATAAGGTTATACGCCCCCCGTAGATCAAACTTAGAGAACCATTGGGCCACCTGAACCTGATTAAAGAGATCAGGAATCAAAGGAAGGGGGTACTGGTTCCTTACAGTGACCTTATTCAAGTTTCGGTAGTCAATGCACGGCCTAAGACCACCATCCTTCTTCCCTACGAAGAAGAAGCCAGCACCTACCGGAGAAGTAGAGGGGCGAATGTAACCCTTGGCCAGGGATTCCTGGATATACTCTCTCATGGCTTCACGTTCGGGACAAGAGAGATTAAATATCCTACCCTTAGGGAGCTTAGCTCCTGGTACCAAATCAATTGCGCAATCGTAATCTCTATGGGGGGGTAACACTTCGGAGGCCTCCTTAGAGAAAACATCGGCGAAGTCCTGAATAAACTCAGGTAGCGTGTTCACCTCCTCGGGGGGAGAAATAGAATTAACAGAAAAACATGACATCAAACATTCATTACCCCATTTGGTGAGATCCCCAGAATTCCAGTCAAACGTAGGATTATGCAGCTGCAACCAGGGAAGACCTAATACCAGATCGGACGATAATCCCTGCATCACCAGTACAGAGCACTGCTCCAAATGCATGGAGCCAACCAGGAGTTCAAAAACAGGGGTATGTTGTGTAAAATAACCATTAGCAAGAGGAGTGGAGTCGATACCCACTACCGGGACAGGTTTAGGCAAATCAATCAATGGCATAGCAAGGGACATAGCAAATTCCACAGACATGATATTAGCAGAAGACCCTGAATCCACGAAGGCACTGCCGGTAGCAGACCTACCACCAAAAGAAACCTGAAAGGGAAGCAAGATCTTATTACGTTTCATATTTACGGGAAATACCTGTGCGCCCAAGTGTCCTCCCCGATGATCACTTAGGCGCGGAAGTTTTCCGGCTGCTTGTTCTTACGCCTAGGACAGTCGTTCACTTGATGCTTGTCATCCCCACAATAGAAGCAGAGACCATTCTTCCTGCAGAATTCTCTACGTTGTCGGGGGGACACGGAGGCCCCGAGTTGCATAGGTTCATCCGAGTCTTCCGTGGAAGAACGAAGCAACGGAACCTCGGGAGGCATCATGGGGGAGTCAGAGGGGAAAACACAAAAACGTTCAAGTTGTCGTTCCCTGAGACGTCGGTCAAGTCGTACCGCTAAAGCCATAACCTGGTCTAGGGAGTCAGAAGAGGGATAGCTAACTAGCAGATCTTTCAGGGCGTTCGACAGGCCCAACCTAAACTGGCACCTTAAGGCAGGGTCATTCCACTGAGAAGCTACGCACCACTTCCTAAAGTCAGCACAATACTCCTCAACAGGTCTCTTACCCTGACGTAAGGTCACCAGCTGACTCTCGGCAAAGGCAGTCCTGTCAGTATCGTCATAGATGACTCAGAGAGCAGAAAAGAAAAGATCAACGGAGGAAAGTTCAGGGGCGTCAGGAGCCAAGGAGAAGGCCCATTCCTGGGGCCCGTCCTGGAGCCGGGACATAATTATACCCACCCGCTGGCTCTCAGAACCTGAGGAGTGGGGCTTTAAGCGAAAGTAGAGCCTACAACTCTCCCGAAAGGAGAGAAAAGTCCTCCGGTCCCCTGAGAACCGGTCAGGCAACTTGAGGTGGGGTTCAAGAGGTGAGGTGAGGGGCACTACCATGGCAGCGTCAGGCTGGTTGACCCTCTGAGCCAGGGCCTGGACCTGTAGGGAGAGACCCTGCATTTGCTGGGCCAGGGTCTCAAGGGGGTCCATAGATGTGTCAGGGACCAGGGTAGACTAGGTATATGGGCTTGTGATTATGTAATGACGGGGGTAGGGAAACGGACAAGTGAGCCCTAATCTACCCGCCACTCAGTCCCTGCCTACTTGCAACGACCCGCCCTAGGCGACGGGGTACAACTGGGCGGCGGTCCCTACGCTCAGTAAGTGCACGAGACAAACAGACAAGGGAACACAAAGCAAAGGGAAATGGGGCAGTTGCCCACGGCAACACCGTGAGCAACAGAGTGGTGGACGAGCCGAGTCAAACCAGGAGGGAACGAGGAACCAAACGCAGAGCAGGAGAGTAGTCAGTAAGCCAGGGTCAGTATGGAGCAGGATCAAATAGTCAGAAGCTGTAGCAGGGCCAGGAAACCACATGAGAAGAATCACAAGCAAAGGAGGAACAGGAAAGGCAGGTATAAATAGACCGAGGGCGGGAGCTAGCTCCGTCTGGCCAGGCTGCGATAGGCTCTCCCACTCCTAAGCCTGCCAGCCTGAGTGGTGGAAGCTGGAGTCAGTCTCAGAGACATAGACTCAGGTGCAGACTGATTACCTATGGGCGTATACACAGAAGTTGTGCCTGGCAGATCCTTTACAGCTGCTCTGGATGTGACTAGAGTATGAGATATGATGTAACAGCAAAATGATGGCTGCAAGACATGATGTAGTATTGTGAAGTGTGACTAGCATGGGAAGTGACTGGAGTATAATACATGATATAACAGTAGAATTGTGAATACAGCTCTGGAAGTGAGTGGAGTATAAGACATGATGTAACAGTAGAATTGTGAATACAGCTCTGGAAGTGAGTGGAGTATAAGACATAATGTAATAGTAGAATTGTGAATACAGCTCTGGAAGTGAAAGGAGTATAAGACATGATGTAACAGTAGAATTGTGAATACAGCTCTGGAAGTGAGTGGAGTATAAGACATGATGTAACAGTAGAATTGTGAATACAGCTCTGGAAGTGAGTGGGGTATAAGACATGTTGTAACAGTAGAATTGTGAATACAGCTCTGGAAGTGAAAGGAGTATAAGACATGATGTAACAGTAGAATTGTGAATACAGCTCTGGAAGTGAGTGGAGTATAAGACATGATGTAACAGTAGAATTGTGAATACAGCTCTGGAAGTGAGTGGAGTATAAGACATGATGTAACAGTAGAATTGTGAATACAGCTCTGGAAGTGAGTGGAGTATAAGACATGATGTAACAGTAGAATTGTGAATACAGCTCTGGAAGTGAAAGGAGTATAAGACATGATGTAACAGTAGAATTGTGAATACAGCTCTGGAAGTGAGTGGAGTATAAGACATGATGTAACAGCAGAATTGTGATTGCAGCTCTGGATGTGACTGGAGTATAAGAGATTATATAACAGCAGAATTGTGATTGCAGCTCCGGATGTGACTGTAGTATAAGAGATTATGTAACAGCAGAATTGTGATTGCAGCTCCGGATGTGACTGTAGTATAAGAGATGATGTAACAGCAGAATTGTGATTGCAGCTCTGGATGTGACTGCAGTATAAGAGATGATGTAACAGCAGAATTGTGATTGCAGCTCTGGATGTGACTGGAGTATAAGAGATTATATAACAGCAGAATTGTGATTGCAGCTCCGGATGTGACTGTAGTATAAAAGATGATGTAACAGCAGAATTGTGATTGCAGCTCTGGATGTGACTGGAGTATAAGAGATTATGTAACAGCAGAATTGTGATTGCAGCTCCGGATGTGACTGTAGTATAAGAGATTATGTAACAGCAGAATTGTGATTGCAGCTCCGGATGTGACTGTAGTATAAGAGATGATGTAACAGCAGAATTGTGATTTCAGCTCTGGATGTGACTGGAGTATAAGAGGTGTTGTCACTCAGGACCAGTGGAAGATAAGGCACATGAACAGGCGTGCGTCTCTGAGCTCTGCTGGCGCAGTTTGGAGACATACATCTCGTGTGTTATTACTGGAGAAGGACAGGATTTCAGGAGAGACATTTGAAGCTGCACAGAAACATAAGAGAAATGGAAAGAGCCCGAGAACAAAGACTCGTCGCCCCTCATCGGGGACAGGACCCTTGTAAAACAAGAATTGTGTCTCTGGCAACAGTAAGTAATCAGCAACCAGAATAGATGGTCATCGTCACTCGTCCGCCATGGACAGAAGCCGCCACACTCATCCCCAGCAGATGTCCTGTACACGGGTACAAGGGGCAGAACAGATACATCTTATACTCCAGTCACATCCAGAGCTGTACGGAATCCTGCCGCAGAGCTTTTATCTGTCAGCATCCCCTGCTTGTTCAGTGTCGCTTGCTCAGGTCTTGCATTCTGCATAGTTACACCAAGCGCTGTACAGTAATCTCCCAGAATGCAGTGCAGTAGAGAGCATTGCATTATGGGAGTTCAGGTAAGTTACTTGCCTGTTTTTGGAGTAGCGCCCCCCCCCCCCCGGGGTACGGTTATTCTTCTCCCGTATTCACATTTTGAGGGTGTTCTGTATTTATTGTGTCTAATTTTACTACTTTTGTCCGCATTGTATTTTGTTCACGTCTCGGTGGTTTTCACTTGAGGACTGTGACAACCATCCTCCTCCTGTTCATTAGCAGGTTGTCACTGCCCCGCCCCTCTGATGTAATGCATCCTGAGAGATGTAGCCTGTATCTAGCAGACTATTGTACAATGGTTGATAGATGTTGCTGATGGACCATAATGAAGCAGAAGTCTCGGCGTCTTTGATCTTCGGTGGTGTTGAGGACTATTGAGAAACCCTAAGAAAGTAAAGGAGTGGATCCTCCAGCAGATCGGCCAAACCCGACAATGCGAAGCCTCATCTTATTCTGGACATCACTGGAAGATCTAGATCAATGGAGAAGACAATTGTGATGAGAAGAGATGAAGGGAGAAGACGAGGACGACAAGATGGATGAAGAAGACAATCACCGGACACAAGAACACGAATCCTGAAGAAGACTCAACATACAAGACGACACAGGAGATACGACACATGGCAGCCGCTCAGACCTGATCACATGACACATAAAGGGGAACTCCACCATAAGAAACCCCATGGTCTCCCCAGAAGACGGCACCGGGGAGAGTCCTGGAGTTGGCACATTTCCATCAGACAATAAGTGCTGCTGTATTGAGAAAGGTCAAAGTGTTTCTGGCTCCTTGGAGAACACCGCTAGTCGGGAATCAATGTAGAAGTTCATGGATCCTGCCAATGTGGAAGTGCCGGCTTGTCAGGTTTAATTCATGGCGACCGTATGACTGGGGTTTCTCCATCATTTGGGGAATTTCCTAGGGGATCCTATGTCAGAAGAGAAACGAAAAAAAAAATCCCTTTTAAAAGGTTATAATGTTAAAAAACAATCTTCCCGGCTCTTCCGTATCTTCCCGTCTCTTCCCGTATCTTTCTTATCTTCCCGTATCTTTCTTATCTTCCCGTATCTTTCATATCTCCCTGTATCTTCCCGTATCTTCTCATATCTTCCTCTATTATCCAATCTCTTCCCGTATCGTCTCATATTTTCCCTCATTTGCCTTTTTCTCCCTGTATCTTCTCATATCTTCCTCTATTTTCCAATCTCTTCCCGTATCTTCTCATATTTTCCCTCATTTGCCTTTTTCTCCCTGTATCCTCTCATATCTTCCTCTATTTTCCAATCTCTTCCCGTATCTTCCCGTATTTTCCCTCATCTGCTTTTTTCTCCCCGTATCTTCCCGTATCTTCTCATATTTTCCCTCATTTGCCTTTTTCTCCCTGTATCCTCTCATATCTTCACGTATTTTCCAATCTTTTCCTGTATATTCCCGTATCTTCTCCTATCTTCCCATATCTTCCTCTATTTTCTAATATCTTCCCGTATGTTCCCTCATCTGCCTTTTTCTCCCTGTATCTCCCTGTATATTCCCGTATCTTCTCCTATCTTCCCGTATCTTCTCCTATCTTCCCGTATCTTTCCCGCTCTCTGTTTTGCAGGACTTCCGCAGCCTTGGGATGTATCCCAGCCTCATGCTCCTTTATTGCTCTATGATTAGACCGTGCACATGTCTTACTCCACAAGATGGTTATTATTTTTCATACTTGAAGACACACAATGTGTAACCCTTCTCTTTGTCAGACCATTGTTCCGCCGATACATTCCACGCACAACAGTGATGTTGGCACTTGACAAGGCTCCTATTGTCGGCTCTGAATAGCGGCTAATGTGAATGTAGGCATATATTATGTGTCTTATAGAAATCCTCGGAGATGCGCCACTCCAGGATGAGTCTGTTTAAGACCAGAGATGGAAAAGGCAACAATGGTAACCAGGAGAAGTGTAGTGTTTATTTGTAATGAGGTAAGACCTCTCCACGGGGGGGACTGTATAGAACGCTCCTACATTAACTATAATTCTGCTATAGGGATTAATGAAGAAACGGCCGACGGGGGAGGGAACATTTATGGCTAAAGCAAAGCAAAAACTGACCATTATCGGAAAATAACAGTGCGGAGAGATCCGGGGTCTCCATGATGAATCACAACAACGCAGGGGATATGAACATGACGTCATCAAAAATTTTTATGAATGTTTTGCGGAGATTTAGAATGAACATATATGAAAGGGCCCCATTTATGTGACTTGATGGTTCTTCAAGGCTCCAGGCAGAAATCACTTGTCATTTACATACCGCTGTTCTCTTATGTAGCAGAGCTCAGGTACCAGGGCCTGGGGGTAACTGCAACCTCTGCCCCTCTGCACTGGTAAAGGCCACACAGGCCACTGTGCCAGCTTTGCTTTAAAAGAATACAGGCTACCATAAATGGTGCCGTACATACCGGCTGCTATACGTGGTGCCGCGCCTTGTCTACACAACAGAAATGCACCTCTTATCCTTTGAAAAAATGGCGCACCTGTGCAAACACAGGCTGCACTGAGATATTTTTTCTGCAGCCTGTGCCAGCATTGCACTGATAAAATCTAAGCTACCATATGTGGTGCCGAACATACAGGCCGACATAAATGGCACCTTGACTTACCTATAAAATATAAATGGCGCATGTTTGCATGCACAGGCTGTTGTACTAAGCTGACGGACATTTCTGTAACCTTTGCCAGGAATGCACTGATAGAATATAGGCTACTATACCTGGTGCCGTACATACAGGCTGCCATAAATAGTGCCATACATACATACAGAATGCCATAAATAGTGCCATACATACATACATACATGCTGCCATAAATAGTGCCAAACATACATACATACATACATACATACATACATACATATATACATATATACATACATACAGGCTGCCATACATAGTGCCAAACATACATACAGGCTGCCATAAATGGTGCCATATAAACATACAGGCTGCCATAAATAGTGGCAAACATACATACATACATATATACATACATACAGGCTGCCATACATAGTGCCAAACATACATACAGGCTGCCATAAATGGTGCCATATAAACATACAGGCTGCCATAAATAGTGGCAAACATACATACATACATATATACATACATACAGGCTGCCATACATAGTGCCATACATACATACATACATACATACATACAGGGTGCCATAAGTGGTGCCATACATACATACAGGCTGCAATACATAGTACCATACATCCAGGCTACTATAAACAGAACCTCTATTGTGCTGCCGGTGTCTGAGGGGCCCCTGAGTTATTGCTGGATATGCAGTTGCCCTTTAATAACCATCTATTCTTCACCCGTGCTGAGGTATTGGGGCACAGTGCCCCTGCCTCATGTATAGCAGTGTATTAGGTCTTTAAGAAACGCAGCGTTAATATTTTAACCCTCTGTGGCTTCTTATCGCAGCGCGGCGTATGGCGAGGTGACACCTTGAATCCACTTATCCTGTTTTTGAGAACATTGTTTGCAGCGATTTACAGGCAACATCCAAAAACAGATTCATGGTGACAAACAAAAAGGAGTCAAGGATATTGGCAAGAAAATCACTCAACTATTCCGGTTCTCAAGAGATTCTTGTTGATGCCAAGTCTGGAGCGCTCGCTGGTAACTTGTCTGTGAGAGAGAGAAAGAGGAAGAGAGGAAGAGAGAGAGAGAGAGAGGAAGAGAGAGAGCGAGAGGAAGAGAGAGAGAGAAGAAGAGAGAGAGGAAGAGAGAGAGGAAGAGAGAGAAAGAGAAAGAGAGAGAGGAAGAGAGAGAGAGAGCAAGAGGAAGATAGAGGAAGAGAGAGAGAGACAGACAGAGGAAGAGAGAGACAGAGGAAGAGAGAGAGGAAGAGACAGAGAGAGAGGAAGAGAGGGAGAAAGAGACAGAAAGCGAGAGAGGAAGAAAGAGAGGAAGAGAGAGACAGTGGAAGAAAGAGAGGAAGAGACCGAGCGAGAGAGGAAGAGAGAGAAAGAGGAAGAGAGAGAGCGAGAGGAAGAGAGAGACAGAGAGAGAGGAAGAGAGAGAGCGAGAGGAAGAGAGAGAGGGGAAGAGAGGGAGAGAGAGGAAGAGAGAGAGAGAGAGAGGAAGAGACCGAGCGAGAGAGGAAGAGAGAGAAAGAGGAAGAGAGAGAGCGAGAGGAAGAGAGAGACAGAGAGAGAGGAAGAGAGAGAGAGGAAGAGAGAGAGGGGAAGAGAGGGAGAGAGAGGAAGAGAGAGAGAGAGGAAGAGAGAGAGAGAGTGAGAGAGGAAGAGATGGAGAGCGAAAGAGGAAGAGAGAGAGACAGAGGAAGTGAGAGAAAGGAAGAGACAGAGAGAGAGAAGAAAGAGGAAGAGAGAGAGACAGAGGAAGAGAGAAACAGAGGAAGAGAGAGAGAGAGAGGAAGAGACAGAGAGCGAGAGAGGAAGAGAGGGAGGAAGAGAGAGACAGTGGAAGAAAGAGAGGAAGAGACAGAGAGAGAGAGGAAGATAGAGAAAGAGGAAGAGAGCAAAAGAGGAAGAGAGAGAGAGAGAGTGAGAGGAAGAGAGAGAGGAAGAGAGAGAGGGGAGAGAGGGGAGAGAGGGAGAGAGAGGAAGAGAGAGAGAGAGGAAGAGAGAGAAAGAGCGAGAGTGAGAGAGGAAGAGACAGAGTGAAAGAGGAAGAGAGAGAAAGAGAGGGAGAGAGAGGGAGAGAGGAAGACGGAGAGAGAGGAAGAGAGAGAGAGAGAAAGAGAGGAAGAGAGAGAAATAGAGAGAGAGAAAGAGACAGAGAGAGGAAGAGAGAGAATCAGAGAGAGAGGAAGAGACAGAGAGTGGGAGAGGAAGAGACAGAGAGGAAGAGATGGAGCGCGAAACAGGAAGAGAGAGAGAGACAGAGGAAGTGAGAGAAAGGAAGAGACAGAGAGCGAGAGAGGAAGAGAGAGAGGAAGAGAGAGACAGAGGAAGAAAGAGACAGAGCGAGAGAGGAAGAGAGAGAAAGAGGAAGAGAGAGAAAGAGGAAGAGAGAGAGAAAGAGAGAGACAGAGAGAGAAAGAGAGAGGAAGAGAGAGAGGAAGAGACAGAAAGTGATAGAGAAAGAAACAGAGAGCGAGAGAGGAAGAGACGGAGAGCGAGAGTGGAAGAGAGAGAGAGGAAGAGAGAAAAAGAAAGAGAGCGAAGGAGAGGAAGAGAGAGAGGAAGAGAGAGAAAGAGAGAGAGAGAAAGAGGAAGAGAGGGAGAGAAGAAGAGAGGGAGGGAGGAAGAGAGGGAGATAGAGGAAGAGAGAGAAAAAAAAGAGAGAGAAAGAGACAGAGATATAGAGGAAGAGAGAGAAAGAGAGAGAGAGAGCGAGAGAGAGGAAGAGACAGAGAGTGAGAGAGGAAGAGACAGAGAGGAAGAGATGGAGAGCGAAAGAGGAAGAGAGAGAGACAGAGGAAGTGAGAGAACGGAAGAGACAGAGTGCGAGAGGAAGAGAGAGGAAGAGAGAGACAGAGGAAGAGAGGGAGAGACAGAGGAAGAGAGAGAGGAAGAAAAAGAGCAAGAGAGGAAGAGAGGGAGGAAGAGAAAGAGAGCGAGAGAGGAAGAGAGAGACAGAGGAAGAAAGAGAGGAAGAGAAAGAGCGAGAGAGGAAGAGAGAGAGAGAGCAAGAGGAAGAGAGAGGAAGAGAGAGACAGACAGAGGAAGAGAGAGACAGAGGAAGAGAGAGAGGAAGAGACAGAGAGAGAGGAAGAGAGGGAGAAAGAGACAGAAAGCGAGAGGAAGAGAGAGAGGAAGAGAGAGACAGTGGAAGAAAGAGAGGAAGAGACAGAGCGAGAGAAGAAGAGAGAGAAAGAGGAAGAGAGAGCGAGAGGAAGAGAGAGACAGAGAGAAAGGAAGAGAGAGAGGAAGAGAGAGAGAGGAAGAGAGAGAGAGAGGGGAAGAGAGGGAGGGAGAGGAAGAGAGAGAGTGAGAGGAAGAGAGAGAGGAAGAGAGAGAGAGGAAGAGATGGAGAGAGAGGAAGAGAGAGAGGAAGAGAGAGAGCGAGAGAGAGAGAGAGAGAGAGGAAGAGACAGAGTGAAAGAGGAAGAGAGAGAAAGAGAGGGAGAGATTGGGAGAGAGGAAGACGGAGAGAGAGGAAGAGAGAGAGAGAGAGGAAGAGAGAGAAATAGAGAGAGAGAAAGAGAGGAAGAGAGAGAAATAGAGAGAGAGAAAGAGCCAGAGAGAGGAAGAGAGAAAATGAGAGAGAGAGGAAGAGACAGAGAGTGGGAGAGGAAGAGACAGAGAGGAAGAGATGGAGCGCGAAACAGGAAGAGAGAGAGACAGAGGAAGTGAGAGAAAGGAAGAGACAGAGAGCGAGAGAGGAAGAGAAAGAGCAAGAGAGGTAGAGAGGGAGCAAGAGACAGAGAGCGAGAGAGGAAGAGAGAGAGGAAGAGAGAGACAGAGGAAGAAAGAGAAGAAGAGACAGAGCGAGAGAGGAAGAGAGAGAAAGAGGAAGAGAGAGAAAGAGAGAGAGGGAGCAAGAGGAAGAGAGAGAAAGAGAGAGGAAGAGAGAGAGGAAGAGAGGGTGAGAGAGGAAGAGAAGGGAAGAGAGGGAGAGAGAGGAAGAGAGAGAGAGGAAGAGAGAGAGGAAGAAAGAGAAAGAGGAAGAGAGAGAAAGAGGAAGAGAGAGAGGAAGAGAGAGAGAGAGGAAGAAAAAAAGGAAGAGAGAGAGGAAGAGAGAGAGAGAAAGGGGGAGAGAGAGAGAGAGTGAGAGAGGAAGAGATGGAGAGCGAAAGAGGAAGAGAGAGAGACCGAGGAAAAGAGAGAGAGGAAGAGACAGAGAGTGAGAGAGGAAGAGAGGGAGGAAGAGACAGAAAGCGAGAGAGGAAGTGAGAGACAGTGGAAGAAAGAGAGGAAGATACAGAGAGTGAGAGAGGAAGATAGAGAAAGAGGAAGAGAGCAAAAGAAGAAGAGAGAGAGAGAGTGAGAGGAAGAGAGAGACAGAGAGAGGAAGAGATAGTGAGGAAGAGAGAGAGGACGAGAGAGAGGAAGAGAGAGAGGAAGAGAGAGAGAGGAAGAGAGAGAGGAAGAGAGAGAGAGGAAGATAGAGAGGGGAAGAGAGGGAGAGAGAGAGAGAGGAAGAGACAGAGCGAAAGAGGAAGAGAGAGAAAGAGGAATAGAGAGAGAGAAAGAAAGAGAGGGAGAGAGAGGGAGAGGGGAAGACGGAGAGAGAGGAAGAGAGAGAGAGAGAGAGAGAGAGAGGAAGAGAGAGAAATAGAGAGAGAGAAAGAGAGGAAGAGAGAGAAATAGAGAGAGAAAGAGCCAGAGAGAGGAAGAGAGAGAATGAGAGAGAGAGGAAGAGACAGAGAGTGGGAGAGGAAGAGACAGAGAGGAAGAGATGGAGCGCGAAACAGGAAGAGAGAGAGACAGAGGAAGTGAGAGAAAGGAAGAGACAGAGAGCGAGAGAGGAAGAGAAAGAGCGAGAGAGGGAGGAAGAGACAGAGAGCGAGAGAGGAAGAGAGAGAGGAAGAGAGAGACAGAGGAAGAAAGAGAAGAAGAGACAGAGCGAGAGAGGAAGAGAGAGAAAGAGGAAGAGAGAGAAAGAGAAAGAGAGAGAGGAAGAGAGACAGAGGAAGAAAGAGAAAAAGAGACAGAGCGAGAGAGGAAGAGAGAGAAAGAGGAAGAGCGAGAAAGAGAGAGGAAGAGAGAGAGAGCAAGAGGAAGAGAGAGAAAGAGAGAGGAAGAGAGAGGAAGAGGAAGAGAGAGGAAGAGAGAGATAGAGAGAGAGAGAGAGGAAGAGAAAAAAGGAAGAGAGAGAGAGGAAGATAGAGAGAAAGGGAGAGAGAGAGAGAGTGAGAGAGGAAGAGATCGAGAGCGAAAGAGGAAGAGAGAGAGACAGAGGAAGAGAGAGAGAGGAAGAGACAGAGAGCGAGAGAGGAAGAGAGGGAGGAAGAGACAGAAAGCGAGAGAGGAAGAGAGAGACAGTGGAAGAAAGAGAGGAAGAGACAGAGAGTGAGAGAGGAAGATAGAGAAAGAAGAAGAGAGCAAAAGAGGAAGAGAGAGTGAGAGGAAGAGAGAGACAGAGAGAGAGAGAGAGAGAGAGAGGAAGAGATAGAGAGGAAGAGAGAGAGGACGAGAGAGAGGAAGAGAGAGAGGAAGAGAGAGAGAGGAAGAGAGAGAGGTAGAGAGAGACGAAGAGAGAGAGAGGTAGATAGAGAGGGGCAGAGAGGGAGAGAGAGAGAGAGAGAGGAAGAGACAGAGTGAAAGAGGAAGAGAGAGAAAGATGAAGAGAGAGAGAAAGACAGAGAGAAAGAGAGGGAGAAAGAGGAAGACGGAGGGAGAGGAAGAGAGAGAGAGAGAGGAAGAGAGAGAAATAGACAGAAAGAGACAGAGAGAGAGAGAGAGAGGAAGAGAAAGAAAAAGAGACAGAGAGGAAGAGATGGAGAGCGAAAGATGAAGAGAGAGAGACAGAGGAAGTGAGAGAAAGGAAGAGACAGAGAGTGAGAAAGGAAGACAGAGAGGAAAAGAGAGAGACAGCGGAAGAGAGAGAGAGACAGAGGAAGAGAGAGAGGAAGAGAAAGAGCGAGAGAGGAAGAGACAGAGAGCGAGAGAGGAAGAGACAGAGGAAGAGAGAGACAGAGGAAGACAGAGAGAGGAAGAGAGAGAGAGAGCAAGAGGAAGAGAGAGACAGAGAGAGGAAGAGAGAGAGGAAGGGAGAGGAAGAGAGAGAGGGGAAGAGAGGGAGTGAGGAAGAGAGAGAGGAAGAGACAGAGCGAAAGAGGAAGAGAGAGAAAGAGGAATAGAGAGAGAGAAAGAAAGAGAGGGAGAGAGAGGGAGAGGGGAAGACGGAGAGAGAGGAAGAGAGAGAGAGAGTGAGAGAGAGAAAGGAAATGAGAAAGAGAGGGAGAGAAAGAGAGAGGGAGAGAGGAAGACGGATAGAGAGGAAGAGAGAGAGAGAGAGGAAGAGAGAGAAATAGAGAGAAAGAGAGAGGAAGAGACAGAGAGTGAGAGAGGAAGAAACAGAGAGGAAGAGATGGAGAGCGAAAGATGAAGAGAGAGAGACAGAGGAAGTGAGAGAAAGGAAGAGACAGAGAGCGAGAGACGAAGAGAGAGAGAGTAAAAGAGAGAGACAGAGGAAGAGAGAGAGACAGAGGAAGAGAGAGAGGAAGAGACAGAGAGCGAGAGAGGAAGAGAGGGAGGAAGAGACAGAGAGCGAGAGAAGAAGAGAGAGAAAGAGGGAGAGAGAGAAAGAGGAAGACAGAGAGAGGAAGAGAGAGAAAGCAAGAGGAAGAGAGAGACAGAGAGAGGAAGAGAGAGAGAGGAAGAGAGAGAGAGAGAGAGGAAGAGAGGGAGAGAGGAAGAGAGAGAGAGATGGGAAGAGATGGAGAGAGAGGAAGAGAGGGAGAAAGAGGAAGAGAGAGAAAGAGGAAGAGAGAGAGAGAAAGAGAGAGAGAGGAAGAGAGAGAGGAAGAGAGAGAAAGGAAGTGAGAGAGGAAGATAGAGAAAGGTAGAGAGAGAGAGAGAGAAAGAGATTGACAGAGAGAGAAAGAGAGAGAGAGAGAGGAAGAGACAGAGAGGAAGAGAGAGAGGAAGAGACAGAGAGCGAGAGAGGAAGAGAGAGGAAGAGAGACAGAGGAAGAGAGAGAGAGAGGAAGAGACAGAGCGAGAGAGAAAGAGAGAGAGAGAGAGAGAGAAAGAGAGAGAAACAGAGGAAGACCGAGAGGGAGAGAGGACTATTGAACGGAAAGAACCAGCACTTCAGGCGATATTAGGAGACTAGGAGGTGGCTCAGCGACAGCCCAGCGCACAGAGGACGCACTCCGCAGAACTACAGTCGCCTGATCAAAGTTCATGGCTAATAACGTAGAAGTAATTTTCAAACATCTCAGAATAAGTGATAATAAAGCTACTGACATTTCACGACCTAACACACACAAATAATAATAATACACGTCGCAGAGCTGAAGTTGTCATACAGCACAATTCATTGTGAAATTAAAATGTGGCATTACATAGGACTGCAGGTGACACTACTACATTATCTGTACTCAGAGAGTTATCACTGTTATCTGTGGTGTTACATAGGACTGCAGGTAACACTACTACATTATCTGTAATCAGAGAGTTATCACTGTGTTATCTGTGGTGTTACATAGGACTGCAGGTAACATCCACTACATTATCTGTACTCAGAGAGTTATCTCTGTGTTATCTGTGGTGTTACATAGGACTGCAGGTAACACTACTACATTATCTGTACTCAGAGAGTTATCACCGTGTTATCTGTGGTGTTACATAGGACTGCAGGTAACACTACTACATTATTTGTGCTCAGAAGAGTTCTCACTGTGTGTTATCTGTGGTGTTACATAGGACTGCAGGTAACACTACTACATTATCCGTACTCAGAGAGTTATCACTGTGTAATCTGTGGTGTTACATAGGACTGCAGGTAACACTACTACATTATCTGTACTCAGAGAGTTATCACTGTTATCTGTGGTGTTACATAGGACTGCAGGTAACAGCTACTACATTATCTGTACTCAGAGAGCTATCACTGTGTTATCTGTGGTGTTACTTAGGACTGCAGGTAACATCTACTACATTATCTGTACTCAGAGAGCTATCACTGTGTTATCTGTGGTGTTACTTAGGACTGCAGGTAACATCTACTACATTATCTGTACTCAGAGAGTTATTATTGTATATTATCTGTGGTTTTACATAGGACTTAAGGTAACAGCGGGCTTCCCCATAATCCCTTGCAGGCAGCCCCTTCTCTAGCATAGCCAATCCCGAGGGGGTAAAGCTGTGATTCACTGATGACATATGAGTCATTGCCACTATAAACAGCCCAACCAAGAAATGATGCTCTTTTGTGGAGGAGAGAGAGGACGTCAGACAGAGAGTGAGAGATAGTAATACACAGAATACAGATAGACAGGGGATTAGTGTCAGTGAGCGTGTTTCATAGTGAGAAGAGAATAGTTAGATATACAATAATTTGCTGTCACTTTGACATTACTTACGCTGTCTTGATGTTAAAAAGCTTTAGAGTGGTTACTCCTAGAAGACCTCCGAGCGTCATGCACAACATTTCAGGGCAATAGGAGCACTTGCAAAATTATTTGGACCGAATTGAATCTGACAGCCACTTCGATAGAACCGGACCTGAAACGAATTTACGGAAATTCGCTCATCTCTAGTGTTGGTACATTGGCATCTGTATGGTGAGGAGGAGGGGGCTCCATGCAATGTTTTGCCTTGGGGTCTCTGCACTTTACCCGCCCCCTGGCCGTTCTGATGGTCCTAGGATGTGGTCATACCCGATCTAATTCCGAAGAGGGAAGTAATTTTTGGGCCTGATTCCAGCAATGTAATAATTATCATCTTATTTGCTGCTCTCTAGGTTGGAGACGTGATGTGCGATCAGTGGCGGATTAAGTAGACCACAGGCCCTGGGCTGTTCCACAAGCTTGGGCCCCCTTCCCCACCGCCGCTCTGCCATGTCTATAGTGAACACCACCTTTCTGTGAGAGCATTGACAAATGGGTGTTACGATTCCTCTTGTCAAAGGGCTGTGTCCCTACATACTGACAGTCTCCAACCATCGCTGAAAGTATCACACTGTGCAGGGACACATCCTCCTGACGTGGGGAATGGTAACACGCATTTGTCTATTAGTCCTGGATACAAAAAGACTTTATGTGGAATACAAGGATTTCCTACAACAGACATGTCAGGAGAGGGGACAGATTCCCTATAGATCCAGTAACTCACAGGTGACGTCTTCTCTGATTGGAGTCGTTCTCTTTTCTTCTCCATCTGACCCCGGCCGGTATGGCGACTTCTCCTGATGAGACATCTTTGCTCCTCTCTTCTGCAGCCATTTCCAGTCCCTATAGAAACACAAAAATTCAGACACCAAGGCCCAGGACTATATATCAAAGGGGTTGTCCGGTCACGTACCGGTTTTCATACTGATGACCTATCGATGTGCCCGGACATCCCCTTATACTAAGACTAATAAATTAGAATACATACAGACCCCAGACCTCTAAACTATTGCAGTCCCCAGACCAGACCCCCTAAACTAATAAAGACCCCAGACCAGGCCCCCTAAATATAGGCCCCATAAACTAATACAGACCCCAGACCAGACCCCTAAATGCAGACCCCAAACCAGACCCCTAAATGCAGACCCCAGACCTGACTCCCTAAACTAATACATACCCAAGACCAGACCCCTAAATAGAGACCCCAGACCCCTTAAGCTAATACAGGCCCCTAAATACAGACCCCTTAAACTAATACAGACCCCAGACCACTTAAACACCTCCATTATCCCCTTATACTTACCTCATACTCTTCTCTCTTGCTGCTGTTGTAGGAGCTGCGATCATGTGACTTTTATGTCTGCAGGTCCTTTACAGGACATACACAATGCCGTTTTGTCGCGGCAAAAACGCATTGTATTTGGGGCGGCAATGGGCCCCCCGGGAGCCTCGGGGCCCGGGCGGCCACCCAAAACGCCCATTGATGATCTGCCATTGTGTGTGATTCCCGGGGGCAGCGACCGCTCCATTCTGCTTTATCAATAAAACTAATTTTCTTTCCAGATCTCTGGATTAATTGGCGGTTGCACTGAACACCGAACCAAAAATCCCAACAATGGTCCCATTCTCCCCCTCGGTTTGGTCTGGAGAAGTCCACGTCGGCGGCGTTCACATGGGGGTCTGTTTACCTGATCTAATATGAAACACCTCGCTTTAAATCTCGTCAGCAGGAAACCGGCCTCACAAATTTTGACTCCATGAAATTTACGACTCCAAAAAACAATAGACATTGTTCAGGCCTGACATGATCTCATATCCAGGATACGAGGAACTTCCCTCTGCCCACGAATGGGGAAATCTGGCAACGTCTGGTTCCCATAGCCATCAAGTGGCATCACCGTGCTGATATCAGATATATGGCGATGACACAACATGGCGGCATCTTATCTGACCATGTTCTCCAGAACCGGATGAGACGTCTTCCAAGGTGTACGGACAATGTGCGCTGGGTATCGTCAGGTGGTGGGCAGTGCCCAGTGGTGTAACTATGGGGGGTAGAGGATGCAGTCACGTCTTAGCCCTATTACCTGAGGGGCAGAGCTGTAGCTGGGACTTCTTTCACCTGGGGCAAAGGTTCAGTTTGCTGCCCTAGTCCTGTTTCTAAATACCCTGGCTAAGGCAAAGTGGCGTTTTGGCTGCCCCCATCACTCAGCACCCAGGGCACCGACCCAGAAGCTGCTGATGTGGGACCCCAACAAATAGCGTGCATGAGAAGAGGGGTTCTTACATTCCTTGTGATAACATCTTGTCTTATCTCCACCTGCCCATTTATGCCCCCCATTCATGACAGACTGGGTAGGAAATGTGCCCCTCTACCCCCATCATTCGCTTCTTGTGTGCAGTGCCCTAGGGTGGCTCCTTGCTCGTATGCCCTGTGTCTTGTCCAATCATTAATACATACCACGTGGACTGCCAAGGAAGCCAATATGGGGCCCGATATAAATAGGGCACGAGCACAGGTTACCCTTATACCGCGGCCTCTAAGAGAATTCTGTACATGTAGAGGGCACCCCATCCCCGGAGGGGGTAACCAGCCCTATGGTCACCTGCCCTTCTGTTCTACAAGAGTTTTGTTTATGGGCATCCACATTATATCTGTCTCTTAGAAAGCTGGGTTGGAATGAATGGCATTACAGTTTCCACAAGGATTATCACCCAGCTTTTATAAGTACCTGAATGGAAAATGTGCCTTGTTATACTGCCATATAGGAGCAGGAGATGTATCATTACAGAACTAGACAGATGACAATGACGAAAATTACATTCCTGTACTATGTATAGACTCCATACATGACCCCTATTACTGCACATGTGGAGTGTCACCCCCAACCGCTGCAACAAATATTTAGTCTAAGGTGAAAAGTTATTGTTCAATATAAAGCATCTAGCTATAGCAACCTGTAATAACACACAATGCTGGGAACCATCACCACGGAATATTTCATATATCATACACAGCACTGGATATCCTGCTGCAGATCACAATGCTGAAATATACACCAGACCGGAGCTAAATCACTCGTAGAGACGACGTTTACACTTCCCCATGAGGCCGGAAACGCAGTCAGCACGTAAAGACCAAATACAGAATATAACATCTATAATACTGCCCCCTATATACAAGAAGATAACTACTATAATACTGCCCCCTATATACAAGAATATAACTACTATAATACTGCCTCCTATATACAAGAATATCACTACTATAATACTGCTACCTATATACAAGAATATAACTACTATTATACTGCCCCCTATATACAAGAATATAACTACTATAATACTACCCCCTATATACAAGAATATAACTACTATAATACTGCCCCCTATATACAAGAATATAACTACTATAATACTGCCCCTATATACAAGAATATAACTACTATAATACTGCTCCTATATACAAGAATATAACTACTATAATACTGCTCCCATATACAAGAATATAACTACTATAATACTGCCCCCTATATACAAGAATATAACTACTATAATACTGCCCCCTATATACAAGAATATAACTACTATAATACTGCCCCCTATATACAAGAAGATAACTACTAGAATACTGCCCCCTATATATAAGAAGATAACTACTATAATACTGCTCCTATATACAAGAATATAACTACTATAATTCTGCCTCCTATATACAAGAATATAACTACTATAATACTGCTCCTATATACAAGAATATAACTACTATAATGCTGCTCCTATACACAAGTATATAACTACTATAATACTGCCCCTATATACAAGAATATAACTACTATAATGCTGCTCCTATATACAAGTATATAACTACTATAATACTGCCCCTATATACAAGAATATAACTACTATAATACTGCCCCTATATACAAGAATATAACTACTATAATGCTGCTCCTATATACAAGTATATAACTACTATAAGGGTATGTGCACACACACTAATTACGTCCGTAATTGACGGACGTATTTCGGCCGCAAGTACCGGACCGAACACAGTGCAGGGAGCCGGACTCCTAGCATCATACTTATGTACGACGCTAGGAGTCCCTGCCTTGCTGCAAGACAACTGTCCCGTAGTATAATCATGTTTACAGTACGGGACAGTTGTCCTGCAGCGAGGCAGGGACTTCTAGCATCGTACATAAGTATGATGCTAGGAGCCCGGCTCCTTGCACTGTGTTCGGTCCGGGACTTGCGGCCGAAATACGTCCGTCAATTACGGACGTAATTAGTGTGTGTGCACATACCCTAATACTGCTCCTATATACAAGAATATAACTACTATAATACTGCTCCTATATACAAGAATATAACTACTATAATACTGCCCCCTATATACAAGAATATAACTACTATAATACTGCCCCCTATATACAAGAATATAACTACTATAATACTGCTCCTATATACAAGAATATAACTACTATAATACTGCTCCTATATACAAGAATATAACTACTATAATACTGCCCCCTATATACAAGAATATAACTACTATAATACTGCCCCCTATATACAAGAATATAACTACTATAATACTGCCCCCTATATACAAGAATATAACTACTATAATACTGCCCCTATATACAAGAATATAATTACTATAATACTGCCCCCTATATACAAGAATATAACTACTATAATACTGCTCCTATATACAAGAATATAACTACCATAATACTGCTCCTATATACAAGAATATAACTACTATAATACTGCCCCCTATATACAAGAATATAACTACCATAATACTGCTCCTATATACAAGAATATAACTACTATAATACTGCCCCTATATACAAGAATATAACTACTATAATACTACTCCTATATACAAGAATATAACTACTATAATACTGCTCCTATATACAAGAATATAACTACTATAATACTGCCCCCTATATACAAGAATATAACTACTATAATACTGCCCCTATATACAAGAATATAGCTACTATAATACTGCCCCCTATATACAAGAATATAACTACTATAATACTGCCCCTATATACAAGAATATAACTACTATAATACTGCTCCCTATATACAAGAATATAACTACTATAATACTGCCCCTATATACAAGAATGTAACTACTATAATACTGCTCCTATATACAAGAATATAACTACTATAATACTGCCACCTATATACAAGAATATAACTACTATAATACTGCCCCCTACATACAAGATTATAACTACTATAATACTGCTCCCTATATACAAGAATATATCTACTATAATACTGCTCCTATATACAAGAATACAACTACTATAATACTGCCCCTATATACAAGAATATAACTACTATAATACTGCCCCTATATACAAGAATATAACTACTATAATACTGCTCCCTATATACAAGAATATAACTACTATAATACTGCTCCCTATATACAAGAATATAACTACTATAATATTGCCCTCTATGTATAAAATAGATTGTTTTTTCTAGTAGAAATGGATCACTATTGTCTTCTCTATCCTTTGCTCACTTTCTGTACAGGTTGAGGTAACATTACAGGAGATTTTCTTATTCTGCGCTTATCACTTGGTGTTTAATTGAGATCACATCTTTAATCTTTTCCCGTCAGCGATTTATCTCTGCAACTATTATCCCGTGGTCCCGGCGATCGCGTCACCCGCTGGTTTTCAATTACACAAACATCCGTATTGATCCCTCGCTGCATTCAACTGGATGCTGAAAGATGAGCTATATATGCAAATAGAAAGAAAAATACAATGATTCCAATAATTAATAGGAGTACTGATACTATAAATATGTGTCTGGTGGTAAGATAGATAGATAGATAGATAGATAGATAGATAGATAGATAGATAGATAGATAGATAGATAGATAGATAGATAGATAGATAGATAGATAGATAGATAGATCAGAGATGTCAGTAACAGGGGGCGGGGCTGTGACAACCTCTCAGTACCAGGGGGTGGGGCTGTAACAACCTCTCACACATGATATACAGGCTGGTTGTCAGTAGTAATAGATGAATAGCTTTCACTGTATATAAGATGTGTGGATCTCATGTCTGATCACAGTGTAATTATATTATATATCAGTGATGTCAGTAACAGGGGGCGGGGCTGTGACAACCTCTCACACATGATATACAGGCTGGTTGTCAGTAGTAATAGATGAATAGCTGTGACTGTATATAAGATGTGTGGATCTCATGTCTGATCACAGTGTAATTATATTATATATCAGTGATGTCAGTAACAGGGGGCGGGGCTGTGACAACCTCTCACACATGATATACAGGCTGGTTGTCAGTAGTAATAGATGAATAGCTGTGACTGTATATAAGATGTGTGGATCTCATGTCTGATCACAATGTCATTATATTATATATCAGTGATGTCAGTAACAGGGGGCGGGGCTGTGACAACCTCTCACACATGATATACAGGCAGGTTGTCAGTAGTAATAGATGAATAGCTGTTACTGTATATAAGATGTGTGGATCTCATGTCTGATCACTATGTAATTATATTATATATCAGTGATGTCAGTAACGGGGGGGGGGGGGGGGGCTGTGACAACCTCTCACACATGATATACAGGCTGGTTGTCAGTAGTAATAGATGAATAGCTGTTACTGTATATAAGATGTGTGGATCTCATGTCTGATTACAGTGTAATTATATTATATATCAGTGATATCAGTAACAGGGGGCGGGGCTGTGACAACCTCTCACACATGATATACAGGCTGGTTATCAGTAGTAATAGATGAATAGCTGTTACTGTATATAAGATGTGTGGATCTCATGTCTGATCACAATGTAATTATATTATATATCAGTGATGTCAGTAACAGGGGGCGGAGCTGTGACAACCTCTCACACATGATATACAGGCTGGTTGTCAGTAGTAATAGATGAATAGCTGTTACTGTATATAAGATGTGTGGATCTCATGTCTGATCACAGTGTAATTATATTATATATCAGTGATGTCAGTAACGGGGGGGGGGGGGGGCTGTGACAACCTCTCACACATGATATACAGGCTGGTTGTCAGTAGTAATAGATGAATAGCTGTTACTGTATATAAGATGTGTGGATCTCATGTCTGATCACAGTGTAATTATATTATATATCAGTGATATCAGTAACAGGGGGCGGGGCTGTGACAACCTCTCACACATGATATACAGGCTGGTTGTCAGTAGTAATAGATGAATAGCTGTTACTGTATATAAGATGTGTGGATCTCATGTCTGATCACAATGTAATTATATTATATATCAGTGATGTCAGTAACAGGGGGCGGGGCTGTGACAACCTCTCACACATGATATACGGGCTGGTTGTCAGTAGTAATAGATGAATAGCTGTTACTGTATATAAGATGTGTGGATCTCATGTCTGATCACATGTAATTATATTATATATCAGTGATGTCAGTAACAGGGGGCGGGGCTGTGACAACCTCTCACACATGATATACAGGCTGGTTGTCAGTAGTAATAGATGAATAGCTGTTACTGTATATAAGATGTGTGGATCTCATGTCTGATCACAGTGTAATTATATTATATATCAGTGATGTCAGTAACAGGGGGCGGGGCTGTGACAACCTCTCACACATGATATACGGGCTGGTTGTCAGTAGTAATAGATGAATAGCTGTTACTGTATATAAGATGTGTGGATCTCATGTCTGATCACAGTGTAATTATATTATATATCAGTGATGTCAGTAACAGGGGGCGGGGCTGTGACAACCTCTCACACATGATATACAGGCTGGTTGTCAGTAGTAATAGATGAATAGCTGTGACTGTATATAAGATGTGTGGATCTCATGTCTGATCACAATGTAATTATATTATATATCAGTGATGTCAGTAACGGGGCGGAGCTGTGACAACCTCTCACACATGATATACAGGCTGGTTGTCAGTAGTAATAGATGAATAGCTGTTACTGTATATAAGATGTGTGGATCTCATGTCTGATCACAGTGTAATTATATTATATATCAGTGATGTCAGTAACAGGGGGCGGGGCTGTGACAACCTCTCACACATGATATACAGGCTGGTTGTCAGTAGTAATAGATGAATAGCTGTTACTGTATATAAGATGTGTGGATCTCATGTCTGATCACAGTGTAATTATATTATATATCAGTGATGTCAGTAACAGGGGGCGGGGCTGTGACAACCTCTCACACATGATATACAGGCTGGTTGTCAGTAGTAATAGATGAATAGCTGTTACTGTATATAAGATGTGTGGATCTCATGTCTGATCACATGTAATTATATTATATATCAGTGATGTCAGTAACAGAGGGCGGGGCTGTGACAACCTCTCACACATGATATACAGGCTGGTTGTCAGTAGTAATAGATGAATAGCTGTTACTGTATATAAGATGTGTGGATCTCATGTCTGATCACAGTGTAATTATATTATATATCAGTGATGTCAGTAACAGGAGGCGGGGCTGTGACAACCTCTCACACATGATATACAGGCTGGTTGTCAGTAGTAATAGATGAATAGCTGTTACTGTATATAAGATGTGTGGATCTCATGTCTGATCACAGTGTAATTATATTATATATCAGTGATGTCAGTAACAGGAGGCGGGGCTGTGACAACCTCTCACACATGATATACAGGCTGGTTGTCAGTAGTAATAGATGAATAGCTGTTACTGTATATAAGATGTGTGGATCTCATGTCTGATCACAATGTAATTATATTATATATCAGTGATGTCAGTAACAGGGGGCGGGGCTGTGACAACCTCTCACACATGATATACAGGCTGGTTGTCAGTAGTAATAGATGAATAGCTGTGACTGTATATAAGATGTGTGGATCTCATGTCTGATCACAATGTAATTATATTATATATCAGTGATGTCAGTAACAGGGGGCGGGGCTGTGACAACCTCTCACACATGATATACAGGCTGGTTGTCTGTAGTGATAGATGAATAGCTGTGACTGTATATAAGATGTGTGGATCTCATGTCTGATCACAGTGTAATTATATTATATATCAGTGATGTCAGTAATAGGGGGCGGGGCTGACAACCTCTCTCACATGATATACAGGCTGGTTGTCAGTAGTAATAGATGAATAGCTGTTACTGTATATAAGATGTGTGGATCTCATGTCTGATCACATGTAATTATATTATATATCAGTGATGTCAGTAACAGGGGGCGGAGCTGTGACAACCTCTCACACATGATATACAGGCTGGTTGTCAGTAGAAATAGATGAATAGCTGTGACTGTATATAAGATGTGTGGATCTCATGTCTGATCACAATGTAATTATATTATATATCAGTGATGTCAGTAACAGGGGGCGGGGCTGTGACAACCTCTCACACATGATATACAGGCTGGTTGTCAGTAGTAATAGATGAATAGCTGTTACTGTATATAAGATGTGTGGATCTCATGTCTGATCACAATGTAATTATATTATATATCAGTGATGTCAGTGACAGGGGGCGGGGCTGTGACAACCTCTCACACATGATATACAGGCTGGTTGTCAGTAGTAATAGATGAATAGCTGTGACTGTATATAAGATGTGTGGATCTCATGTCTGATCACATGTAATTATATTATATATCAGTGATGTCAGTAACAGGGGGCGGAGCTGTGACAACCTCTCACACATGATATACAGGCTGGTTGTCAGTAGAAATAGATGAATAGCTGTGACTGTATATAAGATGTGTGGATCTCATGTCTGATCACAATGTAATTATATTATATATCAGTGATGTCAGTAACAGGGGGCGGGGCTGTGACAACCTCTCACACATGATATACAGGCTGGTTATCAGTAGTAATAGATGAATAGCTGTCACTGTATATAAGATGTGTGGATCTCATGTCTGATCACAGTGTAATTATATTATATATCAGTGATGTCAGTAACAGGGGGCGGAGCTGTGACAACCTCTCACACATGATATACAGGCTGGTTGTCAGTAGTAATAGATGAATAGCTGTTACTGTATATAAGATGTGTGGATCTCATGTCTGATCACAGTGTAATTATATTATATATCAGTGATGTCAGTAACAGGGGGCGGGGCTGTGACAACCTCTCACACATGTTATACAGGCTGGTTGTCAGTAGTAATAGATGAATAGCTGTTACTGTATATAAGATGTGTGGATATCATGTCTGATCACAATGTAATTATATTATATATCAGTGATGTCAGTAACAGGGGGCGGAGCTGTGACAACCTCTCACACATGATATACAGGCTGGTTGTCAGTAGTAATAGATGAATAGCTGTTACTGTATATAAGATGTGTGGATCTCATGTCTGATCACAGTGTAATTATATTCTATATCAGTGATGTCAGTAACAGGGTGCGGAGCTGTGACAACCTCTCACACATGATATACAGGGTGGTTGTCAGTAGTAATAGATGAATAGCTGTTACTGTATATAAGATGTGTGGATCTCATGTCTGATCACAGTGTAATTATATTATATATCAGTGATGTCAGTAACAGGGGGCGGGGCTGTGACAACCTCTCACACATGATATACGGGCTGGTTGTCAGTAGTAATAGATGAATAGCTGTTACTGTATATAAGATGTGTGGATCTCATGTCTGATCACAGTGTAATTATATTCTATATCAGTGATGTCAGTAACAGGGGGCGGGGCTGTGACAACCTCTTACACATGATATATAGGCTGGTTGTCAGTAGTAATAGATGAATAGCTGTGACTGTATATAAGATGTGTGGATCTCATGTCTGATCACAATGTAATTATATTATATATCAGTGATGTCAGTAACAGGGGGCGGAGCTGTGACAACCTATCACACATGATATACAGGCTGGTTGTCAGTAGTAATAGATGAATAGCTGTTACTGTATATAAGATGTGTGGATCTCATGTCTGATCACTATGTAATTATATTATATATCAGTGATGTCAGTAACGGGGGGGGGGGCTGTGACAACCTCTCACACATGATATACGGGCTGGTTGTCAGTAGTAATAGATGAATAGCTGTGACTGTATATAAGATGTGTGGATCTCATGTCTGATCACAGTGTAATTATATTATATATCAGTGATGTCAGTAACAGGGGGCGGAGCTGTGACAACCTCTCACACATGATATACAGGCTGGTTGTCAGTAGTAATAGATGAATAGCTGTTACTGTATATAAGATGTGTGGATCTCATGTCTGATCACAATGTAATTATATTATATATCAGTGATGTCAGTAATAGGGGGCGGGGCTGTGACAACCTCTCACACATGATATACAGGCTGGTTTTCAGTAGTAATAGATGAATAGCTGTTACTGTATATAAGATGTGTGGATCTCATGTCTGATCACAGTGTAATTATATTATATATCAGTGATGTCAGTAATAGGGGGCGGGGCTGTGACAACCTCTCACACATGATATACAGGCTGGTTGTCAGTAGTAATAGATGAATAGCTGTTACTGTATATAAGATGTGCGGATCTCATGTCTGATCACAATGTAATTATATTATATATCAGTGATGTCAGTAACAGGGGGCGGGGCTGTGACAACCTCTCACACATGATATACAGGCTGGTTGTCAGTAGTAATAGATGAATAGCTGTTACTGTATATAAGATGTGCGGATCTCATGTCTGATCACATGTAATTATATTATATATCAGAGATGTCAGTAACGGGGCGGAGCTGTGACAACCTCTCACACATGATATACAGGCTGGTTGTCCGTAGTAATAGATGAATAGCTGTTACTGTATATAAGATGTGTGGATCTCATGTCTGATCACAGTGTAATTATATTATATATCAGTGATGTCAGTAACAGGGGGCGGGGCTGTGACAACCTCTCATATGATATATTGCAGCATACTTCTATCTTTTTCACCTTATGGATTTTGTATATAACTTTTCTTTTTTATTACAATCTCGTTGCTGAATTCTTATTACTTGTGCGCAGGTTTACGGTGACATCATTGAGGACACAATCTCCTGGCTCCTCCCCCTTTTATTTTCTGCTCCACTGCACAATTTGCAGGGCTTTATATATTCTATAAAGCATTACCCAGAATCCCTCGGTGCGGGGGGGGGGGGGGGGGCACTCTGCCAATAATAAATGTTGTATTACAGCAATTTCTCCCTGGACAATTGGGACTTGCAATATGTCTTAATGGACGCGCTTCGTGTAATGGTCTCGCGGCGGCTTCACTTCAATGTATAGTAATCGCGGTGCGGAGCTTGAATCGCAATTAGGATGCGGCTTTAAAAGTCCCACTCCAGGATAATGTGCGGCGCTCTCCTCTCGGGGAGTTAATTGGCGCCGCGGCGGTCGCTGGCCGTACATGTGTCATTTCGCCTGAAAAGCGTGAACTCTGCGACCTTTTTAGCTCATTCCCTTCTCTCCGTCTCCGGGAGACTGCGAGCGGCAGCAGCGACCACGATGCCGACTGACATTCATATCATACGTTTTATTTCTGCCCACGCCATTAATCCTGCGCACTTCAGACACTTCCGTACGCCGTGACACGATGAATCAGGGCGACGCTCCGGGAACGCGGCAAAACATTAAATGTCAATACTATCAACCTCCTGACCCGAATCTAAGCACGGAAAATCACTGAACGCATGGGGATCACGCTGCCCGTATATGAACGTTGCGTGCGGTTATACCGGAAGATAACGGATACTCAAAGACGATTGGCTGAATAGATAAATAAGTCACATGACCCAGTAATGAGATGCGTGAGAAGAAGCTCAGGGGACGGACGGCGCTTTAAGGGGAACGGTTGGCGTCATGGACGCTCGCCTCATCCTGACTAATGATCCGATCACCGTATAATGTCAGCGTCTCAATCAATATCCGAAAAAATGGCGCCAATAAAAATGGCGCTAAAGTGAAAGAAAATTTACAAAAAGTAGAAAAAAGTTTCCAAATTGCCTTCAGCCCTTGCCCATGGAAAGCTGGGTAGCTTCCAAAATGGCCGACTTTACCGATCCTACAGGGGTTGTCACCCAGCTTTTCCAGAACCCTGAGTAGCAAACCCAGCAAATCATGCGCTGATACGGCCGCTGCACTTGCGTTGTTACATTTATGAGTCTTGAAAAGCTGGGTGACAACCAATACGGCCGCTATTGTCACCCAGCTTTCCCAGATCTGTGAATAGCAGAGTTGTTAATCTACCGCCCTGTGTTACGTCACGAGAGAAATTTGTCCTAGGAGCTTGGGAAAGTTGGGTGATCACTAATACGACTGTATTTAGTACATTCACCCAGCTTTCCCAGGCACCTGAATGGCAGATCTGATGTTCGTATACATCCACCTTTGCTGTTTTGCTGCATAACGTGACAGATTTGTTGTTCAGGAGTCTGGGAAAGCTGTGTGGCAATATCCCTGTGGTTGTACGTTGGTTGTCACCCAGCTTTCCCAGAAGCAGATATATAAAAAACATTAAATGTAACTGCACGGAAATAAACTGATACTTAATAGATAAATGTCGCCCGGGAGGACTGAACCCTCATGCGACTTTATTACTTTCCAATCCAGCCAGACGGCGCGGCGATGACCTTTCCACCAGAGATACGGGATTCTCCGTCCTGCAGGTTCCCGCGTTGGACGAGGCTTTTAACAGAACAGTAAAATCCTCACCGCCTGCGGAACGACGTGGAGAATTCTCTGCCGGACGCCGCTTCCCCGGGACGATCGTCCTGTCAGGAGGAATGTACGAGAGGAAGAGATTGTCGCGGCGTCCATCAATAATAAGAAGATGAAAAACCCCAGGCAGAAAGTGAGGAGTCTGCGTCTGATTACACACTTCACCCAGCTTTCCCAGCACCCTGACTGCCCAGATATGCAGCAATGTATCCATTCAGGAGTCTGGGAAAGCCGAGTAACCATGAATGTAGTTGTCATTACAGCCGCCACAGGGGGGGTCACCCAGCTTTCCCTGACTCCTGAACCATCATTTGTCAGTGACATGTCACAGAGCTGCAGAACTTCTCCATTCAGGACTCTAGGAAAGCTGGGTGATGACCGCTGTGGGAGCTGTAATGCTGGTCATATTGGTTGTCACCCATGGATGTATTAATTAATGCTACATCACCAAATTTTATTCTTTAAAGAACCCCCCCATATGATCCCCTGTGGGCAACAGATGCCACTAACACCCCCCTATAGCAGTGCCCATAGACGTTCTCATCCAGCTTTCCCCAGACCCTGAATGACATATAAATCTGCCGTGTTATATAGAGGTCCTGCTTCCTTTCTTCTACTGCTCTGCCTGTGTAACCTATGCGGGGGCCCTGTAGGATAGTGGGGGCCACTCTTACCTTAGAGTGTACCCTGTTGTAATATGAAAGGCACGGGCTAAACAGAAAAATTCAGGTATGTCACAGCTGAGGGTTTGTTACAATGTATCCGTGCAGGTAAACACAGCAGCTGCAGCACAAATCCCTCTCCTGTCCTGGTAGTTTGTTACAATGTATCAGTGCAGGTAAAATGTATCAGTCTTGGGTCAAAGATATTGACCTCACAGAGGATGGTCTAGACTGGATACAATTGTAACAAACCCTCAGCTGCGTGAGCAGGACTAGGTCAGTGCGGGTTTTCTTCCTCGGATGTAAAGATGAATGTTTCTATTCACTGACTGTAAGCAAAAGTTTATTAGAAGTGGCGGAACTTCTACACGGATTGGGATGTAGTTCACACATTTTGGTCTGTGGCGGAGCTCATGATGGCAGAAAGCGCCGTCCGCTGAGGATCGCAGGCGATTCCGGTGGTGAGATGGCGCTGTGCAGCCGCCAATGTCACTTCATGGATATTAACCCTTCCATCCCATAATAATAAAAGCCCTGAGGTTCGACCGCTTCAGAAATCCGGATCCATCAATGTCTAGAAATGTCTGGAGAAAGATCTGGAACCCGAGCGAGGCGGCGACATTAGGAACGGGGCACAGTGCGCGCCTTCCCTTATTCATAGGGGACACGGCGGGGGGCCTGTATATATATTCCTTCTTACAGCTACAACGAGATTCCAATTCCACGTTTGTGTCTGTCACGTCATCGCAATCTTGACACGACACCAGGGAGCCCGATTATACAGCGCACGCCAAACCGGCGCCAAAATAATATCTGGAAAGTGCGAAATATCCTGCTGCAGATCTCTATATACCGTCTACTGCCCGCACCCGGCTATATACAGGAACATGTCATGTGTGCGCTCCTATGAGACTCTATCACACATGATCAGCTTAGATACATCAGCAAAGAGGACAGTATCACGCATGATAGGATTAGATACACAGCTCAGCAGACAGTATCACACATGATAGGATTAGATACACAGCTCAGCAGACTATCACACATGATAGGATTAGATACACCGGTCAGCAGACAGTATCACACATGATAGGATTAGATACACAGCTCAGCAGACAGTATCACACATGATAGGATTAGATACACAGCTCAGCAGACAGTATCACACATGATATGATTAGATATACAGCTCAGCCAGCAGACAGTATCACACATGATAGGATTAGATACACAGCTCAGCAGACAGTATCACACATGATAGGATTAGATACACGGCTCAGCAGACAGTATCACACATGATAGGATTAGATACACAGCTCAGCAGCCAGTATCACACATGATAGGATTAGATACACAGCTCAGCAGACAGCATCACACATGATAGGATTAGATACACAGCTCAGCAGACAGTATCACACATGATAGGATTAGATACACAGCTCAGCAGACAGTATCACACATGATAGGATTAGATACACAGCTCAGCAGCCAGTATCACACATGATAGGATTAGATACACAGCTCAGCAGTCAGTATCACACATGATAGGATTAGATACACAGCTCAGCAGACAGTATCACACATGATAGGATTAGATACACGACTCAGCAGTCAGTATCACACATGATAGGATTAGATACACCGCTCAGCAGACAGTATCACACATGATAGGATTAGATACAGCGGCTCAGCAGACAGTATCACACATGATAGGATTAGATACACAGCTCAGCAGACAGTATCACACATGATGGGATTAGATACACAGCTCAGCAGAATGTATCACACATGATAGGATTAGATACATAGCTCAGCAGACAGTATCACACATGATAGGATTAGATACACAGCTCAGCAGACAGTATCACACATGATAGGATTAGATACATAGCTCAGCAGACAGTATCACACATGATAGGATTAGGTACACAGCTCAGCAGACAGTATCACACATGATAGGATTAGATACACAGCTCAGCAGACAGTATCACACATGATCGGATTAGATACATAGCTCAGCAGACAGTATCACACATGATAGGATTAGATACACAGCTCAGCAGGCAGTATTACACATGACAGGATTAGATACACAGCTCAGCAGACAGTATCACACATGATAAGATTAGATACACCGCTCAGCAGACAGTATCACACATGATAGGATTAGATACACGGCTCAGCAGTCAGTATCACACATGATAGGATTAGATATATAGCTCAGCAGACAGTATCACACATGATAGGATTAGATACACGGCTCAGCAGTCAGTATCACACATGATAGGATTAGATACACGGCTCAGCAGTCAGTATCACACATGATATGATTAGATACACCGCTCAGCAGACAGTATCACACATGATAGGATTAGATACACAGCTCAGCAGACAGTATCACACATGATAGGATTAGATACACCGCTCAGCAGACAGTATCACACATGATAGGATTAGATACACAGCTCAGCAGACAGTATCACACATGATAGGATTAGATACACAGCTCAGCAGACAGTATCACACATGATAGGATTAGATACACAGCTCAGCAGACAGTATCACACATGATAGGATTAGATACACAGCTCAGCAGACAGTATCACACATGATAGGATTAGATACACAGCTCAGCAGACAGTATCACACATGATAGGATTAGATACACAGCTCAGCAGACAGTATCACACATGACAGGATTAGATACACAGCTCAGCAGACAGTATCACACATGATAGGATTAGATACACCGCTCAGCAGACAGTATCACACATGATAGGATTAGATACACAGCTCAGCAGACAGTATCACACATGATAGGATTAGATACAGCAGCTCAGCAGACAGTATCACACATGATAGGATTAGATACACAGCTCAGCAGACAGTATCACACATGATGGGATTAGATACACAGCTCAGCAGGCAGTATCACACATGATAGGATTAGATACACGGCTCAGCAGACAGTATCACACATGATAGGATTAGATACACGGCTCAGCAGACAGTATCACACATGATAGGATTAGATACACAGCTCAGCAGACAGTATCACACATGATAGGATTAGATACACAGCTCAGCAGACAGTATCACACATGATAGGATTAGATACAGGGCTCAGCAGACAGTATCACACATGATAGGATTAGATACACAGCTCAGCAGACAGTATCACACATGATAGGATTAGATACACGGCTCAGCAGACAGTATCACGCATGATAGGATTCGTCTCCTTCTTCTTCTTCGTCTTCTTCTTCGTCTTCTTCGTCTTCTTCTTCTTCTTCTTCGTCTTCTTCATCTTCATCTTCTCCTTCTTCTTCTTCTTCGTCTTCTTCTTCTTCCTCTTCTTCATCTTCTCCTTCTTCGTCTTCCTCTTCTTCATCTTCATCTTCTCCTTCGTCTTCTTCTTCGTCTTCTTCGTCTTCTTCTTCGTCTTCTTCTTCTTAGTCTTCTTCTTCGTCTTCTTCTTCTTCTTTGTCTTCTTCTTCTTCGTCTTCTTCTTCATCTTCTTCTTCTTCTTCTTCCTCTTCTTCATCTTCTCCTTCTTCGTCTTCATCTTCTCCTCTTCGTCTTCTTCTTCTTCTTCGTCGACTTCTTCTTCTTCATCGTCTTCTTCTTCTTTTTCTTTTTTTCCTTGACTGTAATAGAAAACCCGGGTGTCCGAGGAGGTGACGACGCGCAGCATCAGCAGCATTTGTTGTCCCCTCATTGGCTGGATCCTTTCGAACAGTCGGATCAGCTCCTGATATTCCCGTCCATTATATTGGTCCCCATGTTCCCCGACATCCCGGACTCATTAGCCGGACACTTCTGTTGTGCCCTCCTAGGGCCGTGAAACGCGATCCACCCGTATGACGAGGAGCAGAGGACGGGTGACGGCGGCGGGCAGGAATCCTAATTACAACTTCAGGGACTTGGAGAAATAGTTCTTAATCTGTCAGGGAAATATTTGGGAATGTTTCAGGATCAAGTTCAGGAAAGTGGAGCAGAGAGAAGGAGCGCGGGGACGTTCACAGGCCTCTTCAGTTACACATTAAAATTAGGACACTGTGCAATGTGTGGGCGGAGGTGGGGGGCGCTCCGCTCTAAATTTACACCATACAGTTCCCAGGTCACTAATATAATGTTCCTGGTGTCAGCGGAGGCCCAGAATTAGCGGCATGGCGGCGGGTGCCAGCTCTCATATCAAAGCAATTGGTGGCCGCGGTCCAGTCAGTGGGACCCGGGACCTTTCATTGGAATCGTCCTTCTGCGGGTGGCCGCGAGTCTCCCCCCGTTAAAAAGCGGAAAACAATTGCCAGGTAGATGATGGGTGTGATCGCTGAGCAAATCTTTCCATCTGTATCCCGAGCGCCGGAGGAAACGCTGAACATTCTGGGCTCCGAGCTCCTTCTGAATGTGGAAACATCCGGCGCCTGCCATGGTCAACACAAGTAGAAGTCAAGTTAAAGGGACCGCACACCCTTCTGAGGGTCCGAGGCGGAACACCCAGGGGGAGAGCAGCTCAGAAGTATCAAACTGCGGGTATAAGATGTCACCTGAGTCGTTACAATATATCATGAGATAACAGGCGGTGACATCATCTCCACTTCGGAGCGGCGTTCAAACTATGGGCGACCCAAGTCTGTCCCCAACTGAGACCCTAGATGGGGAAGTAAAGGTCCCTCAACAAGGAAGCCCCACTGGGCATTTGCCCCTCTAATTCTGATTATTCCTTTAGTTCTCATCTGGGGAACGTTCAGTCCTCATTTCTCTTGCTCCTTGGAAACGATGGCTGCGTGATAGACGCCGATGTTGTACCGTTATGCCTTGGGCCCACCGGAGGAAACTAATTTGTGGGCCTACCCTTCAAAGTCAGATCCAACTAGATTATTGTGTCCGAGCCTACCCCATCGGAGGATCCTCTGCCTCTCTGGTGGGCTAGTCTGACCCTGAGAGACGCGTTGGGTCTGAGCGTGAGGTGCCGTTGGCTCATAGGGGGTGGTCCTAAATGGGACAACCCCTCTAATACATCTGTCTGCCCTCACGGGGTATATGGATAAGGGATGACCAATATGGAGATCCCCTTTAAACTGTAGGAGAACAGTAAATCTGGAAAGTCTTGAGACCCCTCAATCATTGTATCTGTGGGTGAACAAAATGGCGGCCGGTGGTTAGTCCTGGGGGTCCGGTGTTGATATATTGTGATATTGTGTCATCATATGTATGGACTCAAAGCAAAGGGCCCGGAGACCACCTCAGCAGCCGCTGGTACGACGCCACCGAGCTCAGCAGAGGTACAAAATGGCGACTCACGTTGCGATACATCTCCTTATTGGTTCGAATATAAGACTGTTTGAGCGTCTCCGACTGGAGGGATGTGAAGCCGCCGGCGAATGAACGCTCTCCTCCCACCGCAACTCCCAGCAATTAACGTTAATTGTAGAATTCAATGCGGAACGCGAAGGTCGCCATTATACATCACAATTAATTTACAGATTAATAAAAATAAATCTTCCGCCGGCCGCCATCGCACGGGACGCTGAAAAGACTCAAAGCCTCATTAAAGACCATTTTATTGTAATTGGCGTGAAGGCGCGCGCTCCCAAACTTGTCTGCTGGATACAATGTAGCGAGGAGCCGTGTGATCATTACACATCAATCACAGCGTTCCGAAGAAAAATCATTACCATATTCATTCTCCGGAGATCAATGCCGCGTCCAGCGCCATTCAGACCATCCGGCGACCCTGGTGAATGGACGGTAAATTACAGCAAATATCAAGCACACAATTAGATTAATGTCACTTACTTGTCACGCTGGATGTTCTCTGCGAAGCCCAAAATTTATTTATAGAGCCGCAATATCGGACGACGAGGCAAGATTAGAGCACAGGCCAAAAGGGGCAAATGCCCGGGGGCCTCCATTATATAGGGGCCTCCATTATATAGGGGCCTCCATTATATAGGGGCCTCCATTATATAGGGGCCTCCATTGGTGGTCATTACATAGACTCCATGTGGTACTATTAAGTAGGCGCTATATGGCAATGTTATTTGGGCACTGTATTGTGTTATTATATAGGCACCATATAGCAGTGATTTTTTTGCCACTGTTTGACATTACTACATGTTCATTTATTTATTATATAGACACTGTACGGTGGTATTATGTAGTGTAACGTCTGTGGTCGCTGACCACGAACTCCTTCCATCAAGTCGACGCCCTTCTCTCCAGAGATATCTGCACATGCAGCCGCCCTGTTCCACAGTGACCACCAGGGTGCGCTCGCGAGCTCAGTCCAGCCTTGGAACCAGAGCGCACACATGTGTGAGATTGAGCTGATTGCTCCCAGAGCACCCTGGGCTATAAGAAGGGTTCTGCTCCTTCCTGCCTTGCCTGAGCGTTGTTGTCGTTATCCTAGTCTGTCTATGCAAATGGTCTCCTAAGTGGTTTCCAGTGCTCCTCGTACCTGTATCCCGTGCTATCCTGGTCAAGTGCCGTGTTGAGCTGAAGTCGTGCTGCGCTGTGTACCACGCCTGTACTGCTACACCTTGCCTGGCGCCTTCCTGCTGCCTAGTCCCACCCAAGCTTGTCTTGCTACTGTCTGAGCTGCCACAGGTACCCTATACGAACTATAGACTGTGACCTGTGTCCTGTTGGCCAGCTGCCATACCATCAAGGCGGTACAGCCCAGTGGGTCCACGAACCCAACATGACATGTAGGCACTGTATGATACTATTATGTGAGCTGTGTGTGGTGGTGTTATGTGAGCAGTGTATGGCGGTATTATGTGAGCAGTGTATGGCGGTATTATGTGAGCAGTGTATGGTGGTATTATGTGAGCAGTGTATGGTGGTATTATGTGAGCAGTGTATGGTGGTATTATGTGAGCAGTGTATGGCGGTATTATGTGAACAGTGTATGGTGGTATTATGTGAGCAGTGTATGGCGGTATTATGTGAGCAGTGTATGGCGGTATTATGTGAGCAGTGTATGGTGGTATTATGTGAGCGGTGTATGGTGGTATTATGTGAGCAGTGTATGGTGGTATTATGTGAGCAGTGTATGGCGGTATTATGTGAGCAGTGTATGGTGGTATTATGTGAGCAGTGTGTGGTGGTATTATGTGAGCAGTGTATGGCGGTATTATGTGAGCAGTGTGTGGTGGTATTATGTGAGCAGTGTATGGTGGTATTATGTGAGCTGTGTATGGTGTTATTATGTGAGCAGTGTATGGTGGTATTATGTGAGCGGTGTATGGCGGTATTATATGAGCTGTGTATGGTGGTATTATGTGAGCAGTGTATGGTGGTATTATGTGAGCGGTGTATGGTGGTATTATGTGAGCAGTGTATGGTAGTATTATGTGAGCTGTGTACGGTGGTATTATGTGAGCAGTGTATGGTGGTATTATGTGAGCGGTGTATGGTGATATTATGTGAGCAGTGTGTGGCGGTATTATGTGAGCGGTGTATGGTGATATTATGTGAGCAGTGTATGGTGGTATTATGTGAGCAGTGTATGGTGGTATTATGTGAGCAGTGTGTGGTGGTATTATGTGAGCAGTGTATGGTGGTATTATGTGAGCAGTGTATGGTGGTATTATGTGAGCAGTGTATGGCGGTATTATGTGAGCAGTGTATGGCGGTATTATGTGAGCAGTGTATGGCGGTATTATGTGAGCAGTGTATGGTGGTATTATGTGAGCAGTGTACGGTGGTATTATGTGAGCAGTGTATGGTGGTATTATGTGAGCAGTGTATGGTGGTATTATGTGAGCGGTGTATGGTGGTATTATGTGAGCAGTGTATGGTGATATTATGTGAGCGGTGTGTGGCGGTATTATGTGAGCGGTGTATGGCGGTATTATGTGAGCAGTGTACGGTGGTATTATGTGAGCAGTGTATGGTGGTATTATGTGAGCAGTGTATGGTGGTATTATGTGAGCGGTGTATGGTGATGTTATGTGAGCGGTGTATGGTGGTGTTATGTGAGCGGTGTATGGTGGTATTATGTGAGCAGTGTATGGTGGTATTATGTGAGCAGTGTATGGTGGTATTATGTGAGCAGCGTATGGCGGTATTATGTGAGCAGCGTATGGCGGTATTATGTGAGCAGTGTATGGTGGTATTATGTGAGCAGTGTATGGCGGTATTATGTGAGCAGTGTGTGGCGGTATTATGTGAGCAGTGTGTGGCGGTATTATATGAGCAGTGTGTGGCGGTATTATATGAGCACTGTATGGTGGTATTATGTGAGCACTGTATGGTGGTATTATGTGAGCAGTGTATGGTGGTATTATGTGAGCACTGTGTGGTGGTATTATGTGAGCAGTGTATGGTGGTGTTATGTGAGCAGTGTATGGTGGTATTATATGAGCAGTGTATGGCGGTATTATGTGAGCAGTGTATGGTGGTATTATGTGAGCAGTGTATGGTGGTGTTATGTGAGCAGTGTATGGTGGTATTATGTGAGCAGTGTATGGTGGTATTATGTGAGCAGTGTATGGTGGTATTATGTGAGCAGTGTATGGTGGTATTATGTGAGCGGTGTATGGTGGTGTTATGTGAGCGGTGTATGGTGGTATTATGTGAGCAGTGTATGATGGTATTATGTGAGCAGTGTATGGTGGTATTATGTGAGCAGTGTATGGTGGTATTATGTGAGCGGTGTATGGTGGTATTATGTGAGCGGTGTATGGTGGTATTATGTGAGCAGTGTATGGTGTTATTATGTGAGCAGTGTATGGTGGTGTTATGTGAGCAGTGTATGGTGGTATTATGTGAGCGGTGTATGGTGGTATTATGTGAGCGGTGTATGGCGGTATTATGTGAGCACTGTATGGTGGTATTATGTGAGCACTGTATGGTGGTATTATGTGAGCAGTGTATGGCGGTATTATGTGAGCAGTGTATGGCGGTATTATGTGAGCAGTGTATGGTGGTATTATGTGAGCAGTGTATGGTGGTATTATGTGAGCAGTGTATGGTGGTATTATGTGAGCAGTGTATGGTGGTATTATGTGAGCAGTGTATTGAGGTATTATGTGAGCAGTGTATGGTGGTATTATGTGAGCAGTGTATGGCGGTATTATGTGAGCAGTGTATGACGGTATTATGTGAGCGGTGTATGGCGGTATTATGTGAGCAGTGTATGGCGGTATTATGTGAGCAGTGTGTGGTGGTATTATGTGAGCAGTGTGTGGTGGTATTATGTGAGCAGTGTATGGTGGTATTATGTGAGCAGTGTATGGCGGTATTATGTGAGCAGTGTATGGCGGTATTATGTGAGCAGTGTATGGCGGTATTATGTGAGCAGTGTATGGCGGTATTATGTGAGCAGTGTATGGCGGTATTATGTGAGCAGTGTATGGCGGTATTATGTGAGCAGTGTATGGCGGTATTATGTGAGCAGTGTATGGCGGTATTATGTGAGCAGTGTATGGCGGTATTATGTGAGCAGTGTATGGTGGTATTATGTGAGCAGTGTATGGCGGTATTATGTATGCACTGTATAGCTGTATTATGTATGCACTGTATAGAAGTATTATGTATGCACTGTATAGCAGTATTATGTATGCATAGTATGGCTGTATTATGTAGGCTCTGTATAGCAGTATTATGTATGCACTGTATAGCAGTATTATGTATGCACTGTATAGCAGTATTATGTATGCACTGTATAGCTGTATTATGTATGCACTGTATAGCAGTATTATGTATGCACTGTATAGCAGTATTATGTATGCACTGTATGGCAGTATTATGTAGGCTCTGTATAGCTGTATTATGTATGCACTGTATAGCAGTATTATGTATGCACTGTATGGCAGTATTATGTAGGCTCTGTATAGCTGTATTATGTATGCACTGTATAGCAGTATTATGTATGCACTGTATAGCAGTATTATGTATGCACTGTATAGTAGTATTATGTATGCACTGTATAGCAGTATTATGTATGCACTGTATAGCAGTATTATGTATGCACTGTATAGCAGTATTATGTATGCACTGTATAGCAGTATTATGTAAGCACTGTATAGTAGTATTATGTATGCACTGTATAGCTGTATTATGTAGGCACTGTATAGCTGTATTATGTATGCACTGTATAGCTGTATTATGTATGCACTGTATAGTAGTATTATGTATGCACTGTATAGCAGTATTATGTGTGCACTGTATAGCTGTATTATGTATGCACTGTATAGCAGTATTATGTATGCACTGTATAGCAGTATTATGTATGCACTGTATAGCAGTATTATGTATGCACTGTATAGCTGTATTATGTATGTACTGTATAGCAGTATTATGTATGCACTGTATAGCAGTATTATGTATGCACTGTATAGCAGTATTATGTATGCACTGTATAGCTGTATTATGTATGCACTGTATAGCAGTATTATGTATGCACTGTATAGCAGTATGATGTATGCACTGTATAGCTGTATTATGTATGCACTGTATAGCAGTATTATGTATGCACTGTATAGCAGTATTATGTATGCACTGTATAGCAGTATTATGTATGCACTGTATAGCAGTATTATGTATGCACTGTATAGCAGTATGATGTATGCACTTTATAGCTGTATTATGTATGCACTCTATAGCAGTATTATGTATGCACTGTATAGCAGTATTATGTATGCACTGTATAGCAGTATTATATATGCACTGTATAGCTGTATTATGTATGCACTGTATAGCAGTATTATGTATGCACTGTATAGCTGTATTATGTAGGCTCTGTATAGCAGTATTATGTATGCACTGTATAGCTGTATTATGTATGCACTGTATAGTAGTATTATGTAGGCACTGTATAGCAGTATTATATATGCACTGTATAGCAGTATTATGTATGTACTGTATAGCTGTATTATGTATGCACTGTATAGTAGTATTATGTAGGCACTGTATAGCAGTATTATATATGCACTGTATAGCAGTATTATGTATGTACTGTATAGCTGTATTATGTATGCACTGTATAGTAGTATTATGTATGCACTGTATAGCAGTATTATATATGCACTGTATAGCAGTATTATGTATGTACTGTATAGCTGTATTATGTAGGCTCTGTATAGCAGTATTATGTATGCACTGTATAGCTGTATTGTGTATGCACTGTATAGTAGTATTATGTAGGCACTGTATAGCAGTATTATATATGCACTGTATAGCAGTATTATGTATGTACTGTATAGCTGTATTATGTATGCACTGTATAGTAGTATTATGTATGCACTGTATAGCAGTATTATATATGCACTGTATAGCAGTATTATGTATGCACTGTATAGCAGTATTATATATGCACTGTATAGTAGTATTATGTAGGCACTGTATAGCTGTATTATGTATGCACTGTATAGCTGTATTATGTAGGCTCTGTATAGCAGTATTATATATGCACTGTATAGCTGTATTATGTATGCACTGTATAGCAGTATTATGTATGCACTGTATAGCAGTATTATATATGCACTGTATAGTAGTATTATGTAGGCACTGTATAGCTGTATTATGTATGCACTGTATAGCTGTATTATGTAGGCTCTGTATAGCAGTATTATATATGCACTGTATAGCTGTATTATGTATGCACTGTATAGCAGTATTATGTATGCACTGTATAGCAGTATTATATATGCACTGTATAGCTGTATTATGTATGCACTGTATAGTAGTATTATGTATGCACTGTATAGCTGTATTATGTATGCATTGTATATCTGTATTATGTATGCACTGTATAGCAGTATTATGTGGGCACTGTATAGCTGTATTATGTATGCACTGTATGGCAGTATTATGTAGGCACTGTATAGTAGTGTTATGTATGCACTGTATAGCTGTATTATGTGTGCACTGTATAGCAGTATTATTTGTGCACTGTATAGCAGTATTATGTATGCAATGTATAGCAGTATTATGTATGCACTGTATAGCAGTATTATGTATGCACTGTATAGCTGTATTATGTGTGCACTGTATAGTAGTATTATGTAGGCTCTGTATAGCAGTATTATATATGCACTGTATAGCTGTATTATGTATGCACTGTATAGCAGTATTATGTATGCACTGTATAGCTGTATTATGTATGCACTGTATAGTAGTATTATGTATGCACTGTATAGCAGTATTATGTGGGCACTGTATAGCTGTATTATGTATGCACTGTATGGCAGTATTATGTAGGCACTGTATAGTAGTATTATGTGTGCACTGTATAGCTGTATTATGTATGCACTGTATAGCAGTATTATGTGTGCACTGTATAGCAGTATTATGTAGGCACTGTATAGCAGTATTATGTATGCACTGTATAGCAGTATTATGTATGCACTGTATAGCAGTATTATGTATGCATTGTATAGCAGTATTATGTATGCACTGTATAGTAGTATTATGTAGGCACTGTATAGCAGTATTATGTAGGCACTGTATATCAGTATTATGTATGCACTGTATAGCAGTATTATGTAGGCACTGTATAGTAGTATTATGTAGGCACTGTATAGCAGTATTATGTATGCACTGTATAGCAGTATTATATATGCACTGTATAGTAGTATTATGTAGGCACTGTATAGCTGTATTATGTATGCACTGTATAGCTGTATTATGTAGGCTCTGTATAGCAGTATTATGTATGCACTGTATAGCTGTATTATGTATGCACTGTATAGCAGTATTATGTATGCACTGTATAGCAGTATTATATATGCACTGTATAGCTGTATTATGTATGCACTGTATAGTAGTATTATGTATGCACTGTATAGCAGTATTATGTGGGCACTGTATAGCTGTATTATGTATGCACTGTATGGCAGTATTATGTAGGCACTGTATAGTAGTGTTATGTGTGCACTGTATAGCTGTATTATGTGTGCACTGTATAGCAGTATTATGTATGCACTGTATAGCAGTATTATGTATGCACTGTATAGCTGTATTATGTGTGCACTGTATAGCAGTATTATGTGTGCACTGTATAGCAGTATTATGTATGCACTGTATAGCAGTATTATGTATGCACTGTATAGCTGTATTATGTGTGCACTGTATAGTAGTATTATGTAGGCTCTGTATAGCATTATTATATATGCACTGTATAGCTGTATTATGTATGCACTGTATAGCAGTATTATGTATGCACTGTATAGCAGTATTATGTATGCACTGTATAGCTGTATTATGTATGCACTGTATAGCAGTATTATGTATGCACTGTATAGCTGTATTATGTAGGCTCTGTATAGCAGTATTATGTATGCACTGTATAGCTGTATTATGTATGCACTGTATAGTAGTATTATGTAGGCACTGTATAGCAGTATTATATATGCACTGTATAGCAGTATTATGTATGTACTGTATAGCTGTATTATGTATGCACTGTATAGTAGTATTATGTATGCACTGTATAGCAGTATTATATATGCACTGTATAGCAGTATTATGTATGTACTGTATAGCTGTATTATGTAGGCTCTGTATAGCAGTATTATGTATGCACTGTATAGCTGTATTATGTATGCACTGTATAGTAGTATTATGTAGGCACTGTATAGCAGTATTATATATGCACTGTATAGCAGTATTATGTATGTACTGTATAGCTGTATTATGTATGCACTGTATAGTAGTATTATGTATGCACTGTATAGCAGTATTATATATGCACTGTATAGCAGTATTATGTATGCACTGTATAGCTGTATTATGTATGCACTGTATAGTAGTATTATGTAGGCACTGTATAGTAGTATTATGTAGGCACTGTATAGCAGTATTATGTATGCACTGTATAGCAGTATTATATATGCACTGTATAGTAGTATTATGTAGGCACTGTATAGCTGTATTATGTATGCACTGTATAGCTGTATTATGTAGGCTCTGTATAGCAGTATTATATATGCACTGTATAGCTGTATTATGTATGCACTGTATAGCAGTATTATGTATGCACTGTATAGCAGTATTATATATGCACTGTATAGCTGTATTATGTATGCACTGTATAGTAGTATTATGTATGCACTGTATAGCAGTATTATGTGGGCACTGTATAGCTGTATTATGTATGCACTGTATGGCAGTATTATGTAGGCACTGTATAGTAGTGTTATGTATGCACTGTATAGCTGTATTATGTGTGCACTGTATAGCAGTATTATGTGTGCACTGTATAGCAGTATTATGTATGCAATGTATAGCAGTATTATGTATGCACTGTATAGCAGTATTATGTATGCACTGTATAGCTGTATTATGTGTGCACTGTATAGTAGTATTATGTAGGCTCTGTATAGCAGTATTATATATGCACTGTATAGCTGTATTATGTATGCACTGTATAGCAGTATTATGTATGCACTGTATAGCTGTATTATGTATGCACTGTATAGTAGTATTATGTATGCACTGTATAGCAGTATTATGTGGGCACTGTATAGCTGTATTATGTATGCACTGTATGGCAGTATTATGTAGGCACTGTATAGTAGTATTATGTGTGCACTGTATAGCTGTATTATGTATGCACTGTATAGCAGTATTATGTGTGCACTGTATAGCAGTATTATGTAGGCACTGTATAGCAGTATTATGTATGCACTGTATAGCAGTATTATGTATGCACTGTATAGCAGTATTATGTATGCATTGTATAGCAGTATTATGTATGCACTGTATAGTAGTATTATGTAGGCACTGTATAGCAGTATTATGTAGGCACTGTATAGCAGTATTATGTATGCACTGTATAGCAGTATTATGTAGGCACTGTATAGTAGTATTATGTAGGCACTGTATAGCAGTATTATGTATGCACTGTATAGCAGTATTATATATGCACTGTATAGTAGTATTATGTAGGCACTGTATAGCTGTATTATGTATGCACTGTATAGCAGTATTATGTAGGCTCTGTATATTAGTATTATGTATGCACTGTATAGCTGTATTATGTAGGCTCTGTATAGCAGTATTATGTATGCACTGTATAGCTGTATTATGTATGCACTGTATAGCAGTATTATGTATGCACTGTATAGCAGTATTATATATGCACTGTATAGCTGTATTATGTATGCACTGTATAGTAGTATTATGTATGCACTGTATAGCAGTATTATGTGGGCACTGTATAGCTGTATTATGTATGCACTGTATGGCAGTATTATGTAGGCACTGTATAGTAGTGTTATGTGTGCACTGTATAGCTGTATTATGTGTGCACTGTATAGCAGTATTATGTGTGCACTGTATAGCAGTATTATGTATGCACTGTATAGCAGTATTATGTATGCACTGTATAGCTGTATTATGTGTGCACTGTATAGCAGTATTATGTGTGCACTGTATAGCAGTATTATGTATGCACTGTATAGCAGTATTATGTATGCACTGTATAGCAGTATTATGTATGCACTGTATAGCTGTATTATGTGTGCACTGTATAGTAGTATTATGTAGGCTCTGTATAGCATTATTATATATGCACTGTATAGCTGTATTATGTATGCACTGTATAGCAGTATTATGTATGCACTGTATAGCAGTATTATGTATGCACTGTATAGCAGTATTATGTATGCACTGTATAGCAGTATTATATATGCACTGTATAGCTGTATTATGTATGCACTGTATAGCAGTATTATGTATGCACTGTATAGCTGTATTATGTAGGATCTGTATAGCAGTATTATGTATGCACTGTATAGCTGTATTATGTATGCACTGTATAGTAGTATTATTTAGGCACTGTATAGCAGTATTATATATGCACTGTATAGCAGTATTATGTATGTACTGTATAGCTGTATTATGTATGCACTGTATAGTAGTATTATGTATGCACTGTATAGCAGTATTATATATGCACTGTATAGCAGTATTATGTATGTACTGTATAGCTGTATTATGTAGGCTCTGTATAGCAGTATTATGTATGCACTGTATAGCTGTATTATGTATGCACTGTATAGTAGTATTATGTATGCACTGTATAGCAGTATTATGTGGGCACTGTATAGCTGTATTATGTATGCACTGTATGGCAGTATTATGTAGGCACTGTATAGTAGTATTATGTGTGCACTGTATAGCTGTATTATGTATGCACTGTATAGCAGTATTATGTATGCACTGTATAGCAGTATTATGTATGCACTGTATAGTAGTATTATGTATGCACTGTATAGCAGTATTATGTATGCACTGTATAGTAGTATTATGTATGCACTGTATAGCTGTATTATGTATGCACTGTATAGCTGTATTATGTATGCACTGTATAGCTGTATTATGTATGCACTGTATAGCAGTATTATGTATGCACTGTATAGTAGTATTATGTATGCACTGTATAGTAGTATTATGTATGCACTGTATAGTAGTATTATGTATGCACTGTATAGCAGTATTATGTATGTACTGTATAGCTGTATTATGTATGCACTGTATAGCAGTATTATGTATGCACTGTATAGCAGTATTATGTAGGCACTGTATGGCAGTATTATGTATGCACTGTATGGCAGTATTATGTGTGCACTGTATAGCTGTATTATGTATGCACTGTATAGCTGTATTATGTATGCACTGTATGGCAGTATTATGTAGGCACTGTATAGTAGTATTATGTGTGCACTGTATAGCTGTATTATGTATGTACTGTATGGCAGTATTATGTAGGCACTGTATAGTAGTATTATGTGTGCACTGTATAGCTGTATTATGTATGCACTGTATAGCAGTATTATGTATGCACTGTATAGTAGTATTATGTATGCACTGTATAGTAGTATTATGTATGCACTGTATAGCTGTATTATGTATGCACTGTATAGCTGTATTATGTATGCACTGTATAGCTGTATTATGTATGCACTGTATAGCAGTATTATGTATGCACTGTATAGCTGTATTATGTATGCACTGTATAGTAGTATTATGTATGCACTGTATAGCAGTATTATGTATGCACTGTATAGCAGTATTATGTATGTACTGTATAGCTGTATTATGTATGCACTGTATAGCAGTATTATGTATGCGCTGTATGGCAGTATTATGTAGGCGCTGTATGGCAGTATTATGTATGCACTGTATAGCAGTATTATGTATGCACTGTATAGCAGTATTATGTATGCACTGTATAGCAGTATTATGTATGCACTGTATAGCAGTATTATGTAGGCACTGTATGGCAGTATTATGTTTGCACTGTATAGCTGTATTATGTATGCACTGTATAGCAGTATTATGTTTGCACTGTATAGCTGTATTATGTAGGCACTGTATGGCAGTATTATGTTTGCACTGTATAGCTGTATTATGTATGCACTGTATGGCAGTATTATGTTTGCACTGTATAGCTGTATTATGTAGGCACTGTATGGCAGTATTATGTTTGCACTGTATAGCTGTATTATGTATGCACTGTATGGCAGTATTATGTTTGCACTGTATAGCTGTATTTATGTGTGCACTGTATAGCAGTATTATGTATGCACTGTATAGCAGTATTATGTATGCACTGTATAGCAGTATTATGTATGCACTGTATAGCTGTATTATGTATGCACTGTATAGCTGTATTATGTGTGCACTGTATGGCTGTATTATGTATGCACTGTATAGCTGTATTATGTATGCACTGTATAGCAGTATTATGTGTGCACTGTATAGCAGTATTATGTGTGCACTGTATGGCTGTATTATGTATGCACTGTATAGCAGTATTATGTATGCACTGTATAGCTGTATTATGTATGCACTGTATAGCTGTATTATGTAGGCACTGTATAGCAGTATTATGTGTGCACTGTATAGCAGTATTATGTGTGCACTGTATAGCAGTATTATGTATGCACTGTATAGCTGTATTATGTATGCACTGTATAGCAGTATTATGTATGCACTGTATAGCAGTATTATGTATGCACTGTATAGCAGTATTATGTATGCACTGTATAGCTGTATTATGTATGCACTGTATAGCAGTATTATGTATGCACTGTATAGCAGTATTATATATGCACTGTATGGCTGTATTATGTATGCGCTGTATGGCTGTATTATGTATGCGCTGTATGGCAGTATTATGTATGCATTGTATAGCTGTATTATGTAGGCTCTGTATAGCAGTATTATATATGCACTGTATAGCTGTATTATGTATGCACTGTATAGCAGTATTATGTATGCACTGTATAGCAGTATTATGTATGCACTGTATAGCAGTATTATGTATGCACTGTATAGCAGTATTATGTATGCACTGTATAGCAGTATTATGTATGCACTGTATAGCTGTATTATGTATGCACTGTATAGCTGTATTATGTATGCACTGTATAGCTGTATTATGTATGCACTGTATAGCAGTATTATGTATGCACTGTATAGCAGTATTATGTATGCACTGTATAGCAGTATTATGTATGCACTGTATAGCAGTATTATGTATGCACTGTATAGCAGTATTATGTATGCACTGTATAGCAGTATTATGTCTGCACTGTATAGCTGTATTATGTGTGCACTGTATAGCAGTATTATGTGTGCACTGTATAGCAGTATTATGTATGCACTGTATAGCAGTATTATGTATGCACTGTATAGCAGTATTATGTATGCACTGTATAGCTGTATTATGTGTGCACTGTATAGTAGTATTATGTAGGCTCTGTATAGCATTATTATATATGCACTGTATAGCTGTATTATGTATGCACTGTATAGCAGTATTATGTATGCACTGTATAGCAGTATTATGTATGCACTGTATAGCAGTATTATGTATGCACTGTATAGCAGTATTATATATGCACTGTATAGCTGTATTATGTATGCACTGTATAGCAGTATTATGTATGCACTGTATAGCTGTATTATGTAGGATCTGTATAGCAGTATTATGTATGCACTGTATAGCTGTATTATGTATGCACTGTATAGTAGTATTATTTAGGCACTGTATAGCAGTATTATATATGCACTGTATAGCAGTATTATGTATGTACTGTATAGCTGTATTATGTATGCACTGTATAGTAGTATTATGTATGCACTGTATAGCAGTATTATATATGCACTGTATAGCAGTATTATGTATGTACTGTATAGCTGTATTATGTAGGCTCTGTATAGCAGTATTATGTATGCACTGTATAGCTGTATTATGTATGCACTGTATAGTAGTATTATGTATGCACTGTATAGCAGTATTATGTGGGCACTGTATAGCTGTATTATGTATGCACTGTATGGCAGTATTATGTAGGCACTGTATAGTAGTATTATGTGTGCACTGTATAGCTGTATTATGTATGCACTGTATAGCAGTATTATGTATGCACTGTATAGCAGTATTATGTATGCACTGTATAGTAGTATTATGTATGCACTGTATAGCAGTATTATGTATGCACTGTATAGCTGTATTATGTATGCACTGTATAGCTGTATTATGTATGCACTGTATAGCTGTATTATGTATGCACTGTATAGCAGTATTATGTATGCACTGTATAGTAGTATTATGTATGCACTGTATAGTAGTATTATGTATGCACTGTATAGTAGTATTATGTATGCACTGTATAGCAGTATTATGTATGTACTGTATAGCTGTATTATGTATGCACTGTATAGCAGTATTATGTATGCACTGTATAGCAGTATTATGTAGGCACTGTATGGCAGTATTATGTATGCACTGTATGGCAGTATTATGTGTGCACTGTATAGCTGTATTATGTATGCACTGTATAGCTGTATTATGTATGCACTGTATGGCAGTATTATGTAGGCACTGTATAGTAGTATTATGTGTGCACTGTATAGCTGTATTATGTATGTACTGTATGGCAGTATTATGTAGGCACTGTATAGTAGTATTATGTGTGCACTGTATAGCTGTATTATGTATGCACTGTATAGCAGTATTATGTATGCACTGTATAGTAGTATTATGTATGCACTGTATAGTAGTATTATGTATGCACTGTATAGCTGTATTATGTATGCACTGTATAGCTGTATTATGTATGCACTGTATAGCTGTATTATGTATGCACTGTATAGCAGTATTATGTATGCACTGTATAGCTGTATTATGTATGCACTGTATAGTAGTATTATGTATGCACTGTATAGCAGTATTATGTATGCACTGTATAGCAGTATTATGTATGTACTGTATAGCTGTATTATGTATGCACTGTATAGCAGTATTATGTATGCGCTGTATGGCAGTATTATGTAGGCGCTGTATGGCAGTATTATGTATGCACTGTATAGCAGTATTATGTATGCACTGTATAGCAGTATTATGTATGCACTGTATAGCAGTATTATGTATGCACTGTATAGCAGTATTATGTAGGCACTGTATGGCAGTATTATGTTTGCACTGTATAGCTGTATTATGTATGCACTGTATAGCAGTATTATGTTTGCACTGTATAGCTGTATTATGTAGGCACTGTATGGCAGTATTATGTTTGCACTGTATAGCTGTATTATGTATGCACTGTATGGCAGTATTATGTTTGCACTGTATAGCTGTATTATGTAGGCACTGTATGGCAGTATTATGTTTGCACTGTATAGCTGTATTATGTATGCACTGTATGGCAGTATTATGTTTGCACTGTATAGCTGTATTTATGTGTGCACTGTATAGCAGTATTATGTATGCACTGTATAGCAGTATTATGTATGCACTGTATAGCAGTATTATGTATGCACTGTATAGCTGTATTATGTATGCACTGTATAGCTGTATTATGTGTGCACTGTATGGCTGTATTATGTATGCACTGTATAGCTGTATTATGTATGCACTGTATAGCAGTATTATGTGTGCACTGTATAGCAGTATTATGTGTGCACTGTATGGCTGTATTATGTATGCACTGTATAGCAGTATTATGTATGCACTGTATGGCTGTATTATGTATGCACTGTATAGCTGTATTATGTATGCACTGTATAGCTGTATTATGTAGGCACTGTATAGCAGTATTATGTGTGCACTGTATAGCAGTATTATGTGTGCACTGTATAGCAGTATTATGTATGCACTGTATAGCTGTATTATGTATGCACTGTATAGCAGTATTATGTATGCACTGTATAGCAGTATTATGTATGCACTGTATAGCAGTATTATGTATGCACTGTATAGCTGTATTATGTATGCACTGTATAGCAGTATTATGTATGCACTGTATAGCAGTATTATATATGCACTGTATGGCTGTATTATGTATGCGCTGTATGGCTGTATTATGTATGCGCTGTATGGCAGTATTATGTATGCATTGTATAGCTGTATTATGTAGGCTCTGTATAGCAGTATTATATATGCACTGTATAGCTGTATTATGTATGCACTGTATAGCAGTATTATGTATGCACTGTATAGCAGTATTATGTATGCACTGTATAGCAGTATTATGTATGCACTGTATAGCAGTATTATGTATGCACTGTATAGCAGTATTATGTATGCACTGTATAGCTGTATTATGTATGCACTGTATAGCTGTATTATGTATGCACTGTATAGCTGTATTATGTATGCACTGTATAGCAGTATTATGTATGCACTGTATAGCAGTATTATGTATGCACTGTATAGCAGTATTATGTATGCACTGTATAGCAGTATTATGTATGCACTGTATAGCTGTATTATGTATGCACTGTATAGCAGTATTATGTATGCACTGTATAGCAGTATTATGTCTGCACTGTATAGCTGTATTATGTATGCACTGTATAGCAGTATTATGTATGCACTGTATAGCAGTATTATGTATGCACTGTATAGCAGTTACATAGTTACATAGTTACATAGTTAGTACGGCTGAAAAAAGACACATGTCCATCAAGTTCAACCAAGGGAAGGGAAAAGGGAAGAAAAAATTTCTACACATAGGAGCTAATATTTTTTTGTTCTAGGAAATTATCTAACCCTTTTTTAAAGCCATCTACTGTCCCTGCTGTGACGGCTCCTGCGGTGTCTACTGTCCCTGCTGTGACGGCTCCTGTGGTGTCTACTGTCCCTGCTGTGACGGCTCCTGCGGTAGGCTATTCCATAAATTCACAGTTCTCACTGTAAAGAAGCCTTGTCGCCTCTGCAGCTTGAACCTTTTTTTCTCCAGACGGAGGGAGTGCCCCCTTGTTTTTTGAGCGGGTTTTTACAAGGAACAGGATATCACCATATTTTTTGTATGTGCCATTAATATATTTATATAAGTTAATCATGTCCCCCCTTAGTCGTCTTTTTTCAAGGCTAAATAGGTTTAATTCTTTCAATCTTTCCTCATAACTTAGATTCTCCATGCCCCTTATTAGCTTCGTTGCTCTTCTTTGTATTTTTTCCAACTCCAGGGCATCCTTTCTATGAACTGGAGCCCAGAACTGGACTGCATATTCTAGATGAGGCCTCACTAATGCTTTGTAAAGTGGTAATATTACATCCCTGTCCCGCGAGTCCATGCCTCTTTTAATACACCACAATATCCTGCTGGCCTTTGAAGCAGCTGATTGACACTGCATGCTGTTATTGAGTTTATGATTTACAAGAACACCCAGATCCTTCTCAACAAGTGAATCCGCCAGTGTAGCGCCCCCTAGGACATATGATGCATGCAGGTTGTTGGTACCCAGATGCATAACTTTACATTTATCTACATTAAACTTCATTTGCCAAGTGGACGCCCAAACACTTAGTTTGTTTAAATCTGCCTGTAATTCATGAACATCTTCCATAGACTGAACTATATTACATAGCTTGGTGTCATCTGCAAAAATAGAAATAGTGCTATTAATCAGTATTATGTATGGTAGAATTTAGACACAATTATTATGTCAGTGTTATGGACACAGGTCCTGTAAGTTTTACATAGAAAAGCATTTGAATTCTAGGCGTGTGATCAGTAAGTGTCAAATTATTGAGAGACAAAGACACAGAAAATTAAGTTAAAAACAAAATAAGTTACATAAGTAAGAAAAATGAAAACTATACAGATTTGGCAGCGCTGGAATTGTTTTTTGTTTGGATTGAAATTAATAAATCGACTCAATCTGATATATGGAGCTTGAAAAACCACCTTGTAGCGCAACAAACAAGCCGCAGCTTTACAGTCATTGATTTGCGTTAACATTTGCGCCATTTTAAATTATTTTCTGAACAAATGTGTAAACTACGTCTCCTTGGAAACCACGTCCACTTTTCTTGTCACTTTCCAAATTTGGGGAGCGTTGAAAAGAGCAGCAAACTTGTGGCATGTCACCATCTGTGGGCATCACGCACTGCGGACGGCCCCCCCATAGCTGCGATCTTCTGAGGTTCCACCTGATTGTCCAACCACCAACTGGTGGAGACGTCCGAGGACTTTTACCTGCGGCCCCACTGCTAACATTTCCCGGGTCTCCATATTATTGATCTTTTAAGTTACTTTTTTGAGTTACATCATGTGTTCTACTCCAATCACATTCAGAGCTGCATTTACAATTTTGCTGCTGATTAGTTACGTTTTTTGGCAAAGAATATATAGTTTGGTAAAAATAAAGTACAAAGTATACTACAATGCAAGTAAATGGTTCAACAAATTCACAAGTAACACTAATTCAGCAATAGCTGAGGGTTTGTTACAATTGTATCCGTTCTAGACAATCCTCTGAGGTAAACATCCAGGACTCCAATAGGTTATATTCATACCGTGCAGTCAAATCACGGTCTGTTGACGAAGTTTTGCAATAATCGTGGAATCTTGCTGTGATTTTGCCTTAATCACAGTAATAAACTGCGCAGTGTGAATAAGTCCATATATTTTACCGGCACTGATGTGTCGTAACAAACTATTAGGGCAGGATAGAGATTTGTGTTGCTCACAGACGATTGTCTAGACTGGATACAATTGTAACAAACCCTCAGCCATCAGGTCAGGACAGATTTTCAGCCTCTGGATGTTCCCATTCACTGACAGCAAGCAGAAATCCTGGAAATTGTGAGGAAAAGTCTATTAGAACGATGTAAATTTTTACGTTCTACAAAGATTAAGCTTCATTTATAGCATTAATATCTAGACTGGCAGCGCGCTGAAGGTTCAGAGTCTCGGAGCCTTTTACATTCTAGATTTGGACAGTGGGGGACCCCTGACCCCCATTATTATCATCCATTACTGCTTGGCGGTCATTACATTTCTCTCGCAGGTCTTTGCTTTATGTCTGTGCGTCAACTCCTGTATTGTGAAGCTAAACAATTTTAGGAAATAAAGTTATTTTCTTCCGCAGAGCGCAGCTTAGCGGCGGGGAATTGGGAGGGAAGCACCGCACGCTCCGTACAACCCCCATCATCTATTACAGTCATTTTCGTAAACAACAGGCCGACGTGTCGAGACCCCTGTAAACAGGAAAACTGGGCTTTGTTTCTCCACAAGTTTTTCACATCCTGACAGAAGAATTATGTGCAGTTCTGCATCTCTCAAACTCCAGATCCAAGAGCTGAGCAGGTGCCATTACCAGCAGCCACCACCAGAGGGCGACCTCTAGTCTTTATTTTACCTTGTGGGAAGTTTTTCCTTTGAAAAGTGAACTTTTTTTTCCCCAAATCTTAATAAAGCGTCGGGGAATGATTATTTTATCTGCTTCTGTGTTGAGATTAATCCTGGGTTTTATTTATATTGATCAGGCTGTGAATGAGGAACAGCTGCTTTTATTTTGTGAGCCCATGAGACACTTTTTACAGGGGCAGAAAATGGGCAATTCTGATAGATTTACAGGAGACTTTCTAGTGAAATATTTGTGAGTGCGGCTCTATATGTGTATATAGGGTCTGGGGATTACAAGATCCGAGGGGACGTGTGACCATAATACCACCAGGCCCCCTGCCATGTCATTATCAGTAATATATTCTTTATTTAAAGGGGTATTCCCGAATTAAACATTTATGGCATATCCACCTGTCCCCAGAACGGGGGTCACCATGTATTAGACTCAATCATCCTTAACATAAGCATTTGGGATTTCAGGGGCACCCTCCTCCTTGGCACTCCGCAGGATTGCTCATAGATGCCCCAAGTGCTTTTCCAAAGTGACCCCCAAACACCAAGTCAGCCAAGGTTAACATTGGGGTTCTTCATCTACAATGCACGACTATGGAACAAGTTTCCTGTGCCTCGTGGGGGCGCCATACTCTTTATCACATGCCTTCCTGTGTTTTATACCAGGTTTTTAATTCTCAGGCTTTGGTGTCCGTTGAATCAATTGAAAACCAAGGTCCATGTGGGCTGTCATGTGGCAGGTCCTCACCTGAAGTAGGCACGGGGATGTGAGTATAACATGACACAGAGAGAAAGCAGGGCGGGGTACAGTCTGTGTATGTGGGTGACCAGGTGACCAGACAGTTCTCCATAGCCCTTGATATGGCTACTTATGGTTGCAACTTCCTGCCTCCAGTTATAGTATGAAGAGCAGCTCTGGAGCACAAGCTTCTGCTCCAGAAGAACTGGAACACTCATGAGCCCACAGAAGGTTTATTATTTAGGGGCAGGGGCGCTTTTGTTTGAATTCCTGATGTTCAGCGCGTCCTGGTCCTGTCAGCTGAATATGGAACGTCTGCTATTATAGAAGTGAGAAATATAATAATATAACATGTAGGAGAATAATCCTGCGGCCTCAAATATGACATCCCGGGGGGTGCGCAGTGTCACATCTGCACCATGCTCCTACTAATAGAGACGGGGGCTAATAAATCCAAGTCCTGTGGGGGTGTCCCTAATTTTGTCCTGCCTGGGGGTGACACATCTCGACTCTACATATTTAGACAGGTCCTCCCCCCGGAACCAGGACCCTTTGTCTTCTTCTGGTCTTCCTCCCAGACCCCCCCCCCCCCCCCGGCAGGACGAGACTTTTCTTCCACAGACTGGTCTGATATAATGTTCTTCAGCGTAATATAACATGCGGGGGGATAATCTATACAATATAACCTTATATCATCATCACTATAATGTACAGTCGCTGTAATGTAATATACCGCCATACAATATAGGAAAGGGTTAAGGTCAATTGGATCCAAAGTCTCGACCCTTCTTTAAACGTCATTTTATAACTAGACAGAAGCTGCAGAAAACATTTAGTAACTGAAAATATTTCTTTACTTATTTTTTACTGATTGAATTACATTATGTACAAGGCACAATATAGGGACAGCAATAGATGGGGCACGGTAGGAGGGCCGCAATAGATGGGGCACGGTAGGAGGGCCGCAATAGATGGGGCACGGTAGGAGGGCCGCAATAGATGGGGCACGGTAGGAGGGCCGCAATAGATGGGGCACGGTAGGAGGGCCGCAATAGATGGGGCACGGTAGGAGGGCCGCAATAGATGGGGCACGGTAGGAGGGCCGCAATAGATGGGGCACGGTAGGAGGGCCGCAATAGATGGGGCACGGTAGGAGGGCCGCAACAGATGGGGCACGGTAGGAGGGCCGCAATAGATGGGGCACGGTAGGAGGGCCGCAATAGATGGGGCACGGTAGGAGGGCCGCAATAGATGGGGCACGGTAGGAGGGCCGCAATAGATGGGGCACGGTAGGGGGGCCGCAATAGATGGGGCACGGTAGGGGGGGTGCAATAGATTGGGCACGGTAGGAGGGCGCAATAGATGGGGCACGGTAGGGGGGGGGGCGCAATAGATGGGGCACGGTAGCGGGGCCGCAATAGATGGGGCACGGTAGCGGGGCCGCAATAGATGGGGCACGGTAGCGGGGGCGCAATAGATGGGGCACGGTAGGGGGGCCGCAATAGATGGGGCACGGTAGCGGGGCCGCAATAGATGGGGCACGGTAGGGGGGCCGCAATAGATGGGGCACGGTAGGGGGGCCGCAATAGATGGGGCACGGTAGGGGGGCCGCAATAGATGGGGCACGGTATGGGGATAGCAATAGATGGGGCTCGGTATGGAGGCAGCAATAGATGGGGCACGGTAGCGGGGGCGCAATAGATGGGGCACGGTAGGGGGGCCGCAATAGATGGGGCACGGTAGGGGGGCCGCAATAGATGGGGCACGGTAGGGGGGCCGCAATAGATGGGGCACGGTAGGGGGGATAGCAATAGATGGGGCTCGGTATGGAGGCAGCAATAGATGGGGCACGGTACGGGGATAGTAATAGATGGGGCACGGTATGGAGGCAGCAATAGATGGGGCACGGTACGGGGATAGTAATAGATGGGGCACGGTATGGAGGCAGCAATAGATGGGGCACAGACTATGAACTATTATGGAACTTTATGAGCCCTACTGTGGATGAGGAGCTTTGTGGCCACTTTTGTGTCTGAGCTGCGGTGCACTATTATGTGGTGGCACTAATGTTCGGGCGCTGGATGGCACTAACATCCATGTGGGGCACCATTATAAATGATCATTCAGAAGTGGAGGTTTTCTTGCTTAGTGACCCCTGGGGCTCTGTCAGCGCTGGGCAGTGCCCTCACATGGGCTCTATATGGTGGTCCTACATAGGATTACTTGGCATCGCTGACCCCTGCCCTGGTGCCCCCATCACAATACAACACATTAGCAGCTGGAAGTTTTGAGACGGGGAATCTGTCAATTGTTTCTTTGGATGAAGTGGCGACATTGCGGGCGGATGCGGTTAGTTACATTTAGGCGGCGGATTGTGCGAGATGATATTTAATTTACACATAATGTCAGGCGGCTTTCATCTGCACAATGGCGCTGGTGTCGCTGTTTGTCTCCCTCCATCAGCTTTTAACTGGTTAGAACATTAAATGCGGAGATGAAAGGCGCGGGGAGGACGCCGATGTTCCGCCATTGTCTGTGTATAGCGTTCGCTCAGACAGGTGTTAATATTTCAGTAACCTGCGCTCGTTAAGGTTCAGCCGTTCCTTACGGAGGTTTCAGGCGTCGTCACTTTGTCACTTGTCGTGAATAAACAGACATATTAAAGTCCTACGTGAAATCCTCGCGTTAGACGATCGCTCTGTCGCTTTGTTGAGAGAAAAAAATGGAAATAAAATAATAATAAGGCGTCACTTACGGGGAACCTGAACACGAGGCGTCCTTCACCGCGCTCCCTAATGGAATATTTAATGATCGCCGTCAACTAAGTATCAGATGTGTAAAAGGGAATGAGAACAATGGCGCTCGTCTAACTTCACGCACGGTGTGACCCAGTTTTGCGCCAGTTCTGATTTCCGGTCGTTACTTTTAAACTTCATACAATTAACACAAAGTACCGGCGTTAACTTCCCTTTATTCTTAGGCCAAGTTCACGCCTGGCGGTAGAGAAGCAGCACAAAGCCACCGCCGTGTACTCCAGTCACATCCAGAGCTGCATTTACAATTCCGATGCTACACCATGTCTTATACTTCTTTCACATTTAGAGCTGCTGTCACAATTCTGCCGTTACATCATGTTTTATACTCCAGGCACATCCAGAGCTGCACTCACAATTCTGCTGATACTTCATATCTTATACACCAGCTACATCCAAATCTGCTAATTCTTACTGGATTCAATCGACAGTGCGCTGACAGACAGACCCCTAAAGTACTGTTAGATCATATTTTTTACTCCAGGCACATCCAGAGCTGCACTTACAATTCTGCTGATACATCACGTCTCATACTCCAGTCACATACAGAGCTGCTACTACAATTCTGCTGATACATCACATTTTATAAGCCAGCTACATCCAGAGCTGCACTCACAATTCTTCTGATACATCACATTTTATAAGCCAGCTACATCCAGAGCTGCACTCACAATTCTTCTGATACATCATATTTTATAAGTCAGCTACATCCAGAGCTGCACCCTCAATTCTGCTGATACATCATATCTTATAAACCAGCTACATCCAGAGCTGCACTCACAATTCTGCTGATACATCATATCTTATAAACCAGCTACAACCAGAGCTGCACTCACAATTCTGCTGATACATCATATCTTATACTTCAGTCACATCCAGTTCTGCTAATTGCTACTGGATTGAATCGTCATTGCGGTGACAGTCACACACTTAGTCATTGCATTGTGGGAAATTTTGTGTTTTGTGTATCAGACCAATGCAAAGTGCTTCAGCTGTGAACACCACTTTTCCCACTATGCAATACAACTAAACATGCTCGCTATGGTTTGAGGCAGCAGGGAGAGGTGGGGTCTTGCAGCCTGAGAGCCAACAGGAAAGCAGCAGTTCTGTGAAAGCATCTCAAGGCTCATAGCCGTGTGATGGCCGCTTTCAGTGACAGGTAGCAGAGTTCCTCTCCCCCAAGCTGCGCCTCCGTTGCCTTGTGTCTGCCAAGTTACCTGCTGCTTATAAGCCGTTACCGTGCCCATTATCCTGCCCATTGCATTATCATTCCCATTATCTGCCGATCACCAGCCGCTTTAGCCGCCCAATACCGTGCCTAATGTCCTGTCCATTACCTGCCCAATTTTCTACACTCTTCATTTTACATAGTTACATAATTAACATGAATGTTTTCTTCTACAAACAGCGCCACTCCTGTCCATGGGTTGTATCTGGTATTGCAGTTCTGCTCTGTTGAAATGAATAAGAGTGAGCTGCAGTACCACACACGGCCTGTAAGCACATGTGGCGCTGTTTATGAAAGAAACATATAAATCTCCCTCATATTCCCTCTTCCTTACTGGCCTGTGTCAGTCTTCACTGTAGGTCTGGCATTCTATTCATGAACCAGGAAGCTCTGGAGGGTCTGCGCTTTGTCTCCTTCCAGATAGGAGGTTGCTGCAGTTTCTGGACTGATCTGATGATACAGAAATGATGGGAGTTGTGGTATTCCAGCATCTGTTCTGGGTAAGGAATTATCAGAGTTTGGGAATCGGGAGAATTTTAGAGACTCAGGCCTTATTCACACCAACGTTTCCGTTTTGCGTGCGTAAAAAACGCAGCGTTTTTCCTGCCTTGCAGTTCCGTGTGACATCAGTGTACGGTGCGTGCGCGTCTGATTTTCACGCGCGTAACACGGACGTGAAATACGCTCGTCTGAATTAGGCCTCATGAGCAGAGATCCCGGCGTGTGATTAGTCAGCGACTAATCCATGTCCCCCCCCCCCCCCCTGTGATCGCAGCCTTCCCTAGTCTCCTCCTGGGGAAGGTCAGACATTAGAGGTCACCCGGCGTGGGGTGACTGCATTAAGAGCACATGACTGAGGACTGAGCGGAGACTTTCGGGGCCACGACGCCGCTCGCCCACAGGCTGCCACTGACTTTCAATGACATTTACAAATGTCAGAGAATATGAAAGGGTTAACAGGACTGCCTGAGAATTCCACTCCAGAACAATGCGGCCCCCCGGGGGTCCCGCAGCTCGTATCTAATCTGTGGGATACAATGTCAATGCTAATAAGGATCATTTCCACAATGTTCATCCTGCGCCTCCTGGTTCATCCTGCGCCTCCTGGTTCATCCTGAGCCTCCTGGTTCATGCATTGACTGCTGTAGGAGAGACGGCGCCGCATTATCAGTGACGTCACCGAGCGGCCGCCTCTCGTCCCAGGACTGTAAGGGTATGTTCACACGCACTATTTACGTTTTACGCCTGGAATTACGTCCGAAAATGCGGCTCCAAAGCGCCGGCGAACATCTGCCTATTCATATGAATGGGCTTTACGATGTTCTGTGCCGACCGTCATTTTTTTTACACGCCGCTGTCAAAAGACAGCGCATAAAAAAGACGCCCGCGCCAAAGACGTGCCTGTCACTTCTTCAGATGTAAATAGAGCCGTTTTCCATTGACTCCGTAGAAAAACAGCTCCAATTACGTCCGTAATGGACGCTGCGAAAGACGCCTGCACATGCCATGACGGCTGAAATTCAGGAGCTGTTTTCTCCTAGAAACAGCTCCGTAATTTCAGCCGTAACCGACGTGCACGTGTGAACATACCCTTATACTTATCTGTTACATTGAAAACAACAATCTCCTTATGGGTGACACATCATGTATGCAACGTGTGAGTGTCCGCACCCCCTGCGTGTTCAGCGTCCGCACCCCCTGCGTGTTCAGCGTCCGCACCCCCTGCGTGTTCAGGGTCCGCACCCCCTGCGTGTTCAGGGTCCGCACCCCCTGCGTGTTCAGCGTCCGCACCCCCTGCGTGTTCAGCGTCCGCACCCCCTGCGTGTTCAGCGTCCGCACCCCCTGCGTGTTCAGCGTCCGCACCCCCTGCGTGTTCAGCGTCCGCACCCCCTGCGTGTTCAGGGTCCGCACCCCCTGCGTGTTCGGCGTCCGCACCCCCTGCGTGTTCGGCGTCCGCGCCCCCTGCCTGTTCGGCGTCCGCGCCCCCTGCCTGTTCGGCGTCCGCGCCCCCTGCCTGTTCGGCGTCCGCGCCCCCTGCATGTTCGGCGTCCGCGCCCCCTGCATGTTCGGCGTCCGCGCCCCCTGCATGTTCGGCGTCCGCGCCCCCTGCCTGTTCGGCGTCCGCGCCCCCTGCCACGTAATAATCCCTGGGATATTTATAAATAAGAGTCTGAGTGCAGGAAAAGCTCTTCTGCCGAGCAGGAGTTACATGGAAACGCCCCGGCGCTCCGCAGTCACGACACATCGACAAACTAACGGCGCGCGCGTCTAATGTCCAGCGTTACCGCAACTTATACGTGTGATAGCGGCCAAATGTATCCGGAACATTCCAGAAATATCCACATATTCACTGTACCATGTCTGACACGTTCTAATAGACTTTGTATGTCAATATCTCACCATTTTCAGGATCTCTGCTTGCTGTCAGGGAAAGGAAGCATATTCTTTACATACATAAAACCCGTCCTTACCTAATACTTCTCACAGCTGAGGGTTTGTTACAATTGTATCCAGTCTAGACAATCCTCTGTGAGCTTCACACATCAGCAGCACAAATCTCCGTTCTGATAGTTTGTTACAATGTATCAGTGAAGTCCAGGCTGTTTACCTCACAGAGGATTGTCCAGACTGAATACAATTGTAACAAACACTCAGGTGTGAGAAGTTTTAGGTCTGTACCAGGGGTATTGGTAGACTCTGAAGATAACTAGGGCAAAATGGGGGGCTGGTGGAGGGTGGGAATGCAGATAAAATATAATGTGGCGATCGCTGACACCCAGAAGACATGACTCTGCTGCTACCACGCCACTGGTCTTTACAGGTTTTCATCCTTTGTATATCAACTAGAATGTTTCCATTCACTGTCAGCAAGCAGAGATCTGGTAAATGGTGAAGAATTGAGACACAGAGTTTATTAGAAAGTTGTGGAACCTTTCATTACACAATGATGAAGCCTCATTGAGACCGGTTCAGTAGCGGAAAAAGAAAATTAGCGCCTAACGACATATGTAAATGAGGGGGAGGAGACAGATTATATTATCTCCGGTTCCCTCTCCGGACGCGTCTATTTTAGTAAATACTTGTATTCCCCATGAAAAAAACAATTCTAGGGCATCTTTTCTTAGAACTCTGTGTTGTGCCGTTCCTCTGTTACTCCTCTTAGAAATTTATAAACAAATTGACAACTGGGTTTTAACATTCCTATTGTCAAGGGGGCGTGTCCCTACAAGGTCTCTCTCTGTCAACACTGATTGGACGTTGTCTGTGTGAGGACACACCCCCAACTGGTAGCACCCAGTTGTCAATTTATTCATACATTTCTAGGAGGAATAACAGAGGAACGGCACAATGTAAAGTTCTAAGAAAAGATGCTCCGGAATAGTTATTTTATGGGGATTACAATTCTTTACTAAAACAGACGTCAGGAGAGGTGACCGGTCCTTATCCAGGGCTAGAAAAACAGCTACTTCTACCACAAACAGCGCCACACCTGTCCATAGGCTGTGTCTGGTACTGCGGCTCCATAGAAGTAAATTGAGCTAATATGCAATACTACACACAACCTTTGGACAGGAGAGGCGCTGTAGCCATGTGTTTTCTAATCCTGGACCACACCAGGGACACGCACATTCCCTCTCGTCGGCTTTGATCCGGCCGTGCACAGAGCTGACACTCTAATCATCAGCCGTGTCCTTACATGATAGAACCTGCTCTGTTTTCCAGTATTAGTCGGTAACTTATCCAGATCACATGTCTGTCCCTCCCACCTTCCACCTGCCCACGATAAACCTGCGAGCGGCGAGCAGATGGCGTCTTATTGTTCCGTGCGTCTGACTCCTCAGCAGCTTCTCTAATTCTTCTCATTATTACTTTACACTTTTTTTTTTTTCGTTCAGATAAAAGGAGGAAGCTGCCGGCAGCGGTGTGACTGGTGTCAGGCGTCTGCGAGACAAAGGACGGCACCTGCTGGGGAGATAAGGGGCGCCTGACCCCACTGCTGCACATACTGTACCCCAGAATAAGGTGCGGCTTACATGGCGGCAGAAAGTGCGAATTATGGTCAAATCATCGGCAATTATTCCCGACAGGTAAAAGAAAAAGACGCAAGTGACAATGAGACCACACAACCGACACGGCTGAAACCTCTGTGCTGCTGTGGACGTAGTTGCCCCCGGCCAATATGCCCAAATACCCCTCTGCTGCTAAACAGGACAATGGCGGGATGCTGGGGCTGACCGGGGTGATGTTCAGGCTGTCACTTCCATGGGGTTGTAGCCGCGGGGGCCCCGGGCCCCTTATAGTGTGATGATCATTTCTTCTCATGTATATTTCACAGCAGCCATTGATCCAGTGGTCCCCAGGATGGGAGAGAGTTAGGGGGTCACTTACCTGCCCAGGGGCCCCAATGCAAAATGTGTACCGGGCCCCCCCACCCCATCTACCATGTGCTATTTATTCCCATGGGGTCTTATGTGGCACCAGGGACCGGATACAACGGCTACCACTGCGCCCCCTATAGCTGGACCCCTGCACTCCAGAACAAAACCTATATCTAGGAAGCTTTGGCCACCGCCCCCTGCAGGGGAAATGTAGTATTACATGCCGGCCATTCAGCTGAATATATGGACGTCTCGTGTGCTACAGGGCGTCTCTCCATTCTGGCTCATAGAGGGGGTCCCTAATAGGGCGTATAACGGGGGGATAGGACACCGCCTTAAAGGGCCAGACGACCTACAATCTGCCTCTTCTCTGGCTGAGGGGTTCGGTTCTAATAATACAACCTGAACTTCACGGGACTGGTCGGGTCACCGTCCGGCCGCCGGTCCCTCCTCCAGGGTCCTGACCCCATTACTAGGACACCCGCCGCCGTCTACCGCCCGCCCGCTCACTCCTCACCCGCTTCTCATTTCCCTTCATACATGAGAAGAATCATTTTCCTTCTTTTGATACTTTGTTGTCTGAAGATCCAAACAAAATAAAACGTTGCAGCGTTTGTTTAATTACGTGTGAGCGCCCGGAACGCGCGGCTCTGATCTCCGCGGGAGACTGATTGATAAACAGGCGGATTACACCGGCGGCTGAGACCCCCAGAACTTTACACTTTCTCAGTTTGAACTCATTTTAAGTGTTTATTAAAAAAAGAAAGAAAAAGACACAATTAACGTCTGAGACCTGAGCGGAAAAACGCCGACCCCTCACAGCCGATGCTACACTGGGGGTCAGAGCACCCCAAATTATCCTTCATGCCCCCCAACCTTTGTGTGGATGTGGGGGAGGGGGGCATCCTTGTCAGTGGATCATATAATACCCAGAGGTTTTTGGGGTCACCCTGATGGCCGAGACTAGGGCGTCCTCCGTTTTAAGGATTCCCACATTGTCTCAATTGGCGTTTGGTTTTTCCCATGTAGTTGAGCAGAGAGGAGCCGGTAACTGACTACACCACGGGGTTTGCAGTGAGAAAGTTCCCGTTTCCTGTGCTCAGTTCCGCAGCAGTGCTCACAAATATTTGGATGGGGCATCTAATACCTCAGATCTCTCAGTGATAAAGTTACTAATCACCTTCTGTCCGGGCCACATCAATATATCCTAACAGGTCCGGCATTTAGGGTTACACCAGGCGCATCACTAAAGGGGGCAACACTGACCCTGATGGCCTCAGCCCCCCATTGCACCCCTAATCCTACACTTGGTGCTTGAACCTATGATAAAGCAGCTGTACAGGATGACCATACGGATCACTATTAGGGTAGGGTCACACGTGCACGTCCGTTACGGCTGAAATTACGGAGCTGTTTTCAGGAGATTACAGCTCGTCATGGCATGTGCAGGCGTCTTTCGCTGCGTCCATTACGGACGTAATTGGAGCTGTTTTTCTATGGAGTCCATGGAAAACGGCTCCAATTAAGTCTCAAGAAGTGACAGGCACGTCTTTGACACGGGCGTCTTTTGACAGCGGCGAGTAAAAAAAATGACCGTCTGCACAGAACATCGTAAAACCCATTCAAATGAATAGGCAGATGTGTGCCGACGCTTTCAAGCAACATTTTCGGCCGTAATTCCAGGCGTAAAACGCCTGAATTACGTCCGTAAATAGTGCGTGTGAACATACACTTAGGCCGGGTTCACATGAGCATGTTCGGTCTGTAATGGACGGACGTATTTCGGCCGCAAGTCCCGGACCGAACACAGTGCAGGGAGCCGGGCTCCTAGCATCATACTTATGTACGACGCTAGGAGTCCCTGCCTCTCGTGGAACTTCTGTCCTGTACTGAAAACATGATTACAGTACGGGACAGTTGTCCTGCAGCGAGGCAGGGACTCCTAGCATCGTACATAACTATGATGTTAGGAGCCCGGCTCCCTGCAGTGTGTTCGGTCCGGGACTTCCGGCCGAAATACGTTCCGTCCATTACGGACGTAACATGGTCGTGTGAATCCAGCCTAAAGATGAGGGGACGTCTACAGAAGAATGACCTAAGAGCGGCCCTATATCCACTGGAGACACAATCTCAGCCCAAACCATTGACCAACCCAACTACACAGTCAAGATGCAAAGGTTCCAGAATTAGAGATTTGGTAAAACTGAACGGGGCGTTGGTTTTCTGGACCTAGAAAGAACCATTGAAATTAATTAAGGGTCAATATTTTGCCCATAGAACTTAATGTCATAGTCATATGGATCCGTCGTTTTTGGAAATTCGTTCTGTCAGCAATTTGTCGGTGACCAGGTGTGTCTGAATGTGGCGGCCAGTGAACTTGTCGGTGACCAGGTATGTCTGGATGTGGCCAGTGAAGTTGTCGGTGTCTGGATGTGGTGGCCAGTGAAGTTGTCGGTGGCCAGGTGTGTCTAGATGTGGAAAGTAAAGTTGTCGGTGACCAGGTGTGTCTAGATTTGGCCAGTGAAGTTATCGGTGACCAGGTGTGTCTAGATGTGGCCAGTAAAGTTGTCGGTGACCAGGTGTGTCTAGATGTGGCCAGTAAAGTTGTCGGTGACCAGGTGTGTCTAGATTTGGCCAGTGAAGTTATCGGTGACCAGGTGTGTCTAGATGTGGCCAGTGAAGTTGTCGGTGACCAGGTGTGTCTAGATGTGGCCAGTGAAGTTGTCGATGACCAGGTGTGTCTAGATTTGGCCAGTGAAGTTATCGGTGACCAGGTGTGTCTAGATGTGGCCAGTGAAGTTGTCGGTGACCAGGTGTGTCTAGATGTGGCGACCAGTGAAGTTGTCGGTGACCAGGTGTGTCTAGATGTGGCCAGTGAAGTTGTCGGTGACCAGGTGTGTCTAGATGTGGCCAGTGAAGTTGTCGATGACCAGGTGTGTCTAGATGTGGCCAGTGAAGTTGTCGGTGACCAGGTGTGTCTAGATGTGGCCAGTGAAGTTGTCGGTGACCAGGTGTGTCTAGATGCGGCCAGTGAAGTTGTCGATGACCAGGTGTGTCTAGATGTGGCCAGTGAAGTTGTCGGTGGCCAGGGGTGTCTAGATGTGGCCAGTGAAGTTGTCGGTGACCAGGTGTGTCTAGATGTGGCCAGTGAAGTTGTCGGTGGCGGATTCTTCCCGCTTGGTCCCTGCTCATTTGCAGCAGACGCGGCTCTGACAGCACGGCGCTGCGTGTGTTCTTCTCCTTCTCTCTCTTCTTCTCCTTCCTGCGGAGCGCGATAAGACAAAGTCAAAATCAATAGTTCATTAACATCACAGCTGCCGAGGAACAAAAGAGAAGAGGAATGATACTGTGTATACAACAGAGATTGTGTTAAATGTTTGTGGGGCACAATGCAGCCGCCGCTCCTGATAATAGACAAAATGTGTCTGGGGCTTTGAGAGGCCGATAATTACTTGGTGAACTCTCAAGGTTAGGGAGCGAACGCCTAATACTCGCACATCGCTCTCCAGCGCACAGCCGGGTACAGTGTCATTATATATACCATAGCCCAGGGATGGGACCAGTACACATGTAGTCTCACTGGTGAGCAGAAGGCAGGGACAAACTGAGAATCGTCTGGGACCCCGGGCTATAAGAGTCTGGTCTAGGGTCTCAAATTAATTTAAGGGTCTGGTCCTGGGGTCTGCAGTAATTTATCGGTCTGGAGTTTGAATTAATGTAGGGGTCTGTAGTTATTTAGGGGTCTGGTCTGTAATTAATTTAGAGGTCTGGTTTTGGGTCTGAATGAATTAATTTATGGGTCTAAATTCTGATGTGATGTAGGTGTCTGGTTGGGGGTCTGAAACTAATTTAAAGTTTTGTCTGGGGTATGAAATTGTGTTGTTCTAGAGGTAGGGGATGGAGTGTAGTAATGAGGGGCCTTGGACATCTGGGCAAGAATGTGCTGTGTAGAAGTTGTAATGACGACCTGGGCTGAATAGAGAAGAAAAGGAAAGAGAACATTTACAATCAGAGAAGACATCACCTGTGAGTTACTGAACGTAATTCTTGTGTATTTTGCCTGTGTCTGGTCAGTACTGCAGTCTCTGTAGACTTAGGCCTCATGCACACGACCGTATTTTTTCCCACCCGTAAATACTGGCGTAAATACGGGTCCGGTGTCACACGTATTCGACCCGTTTTGCACCAGTATTTACGAACCCGTGCCCGTAAACATGGGTCCGGTGTCACACGTATTCCACCCGTATTTACGAGCACGTTTTTGGCGGCAAAATAGCACTGCACTAATCGGCAGCCCCTTCTCTCTATCAGTGCAGGATAGAGAGAAGGGACAGCCTTTTCTGTAATAAAAGTTAAAGAAATTCATACTTACCCGGCCGTTGTCTTGGTGACGCGTCCCTCTCTTCACATCCAGCCCGACCTCCCTGGATGACGCGGCAGTCCATGTGACCGCTGCAGCCTGTGATTGACCTGTGATTGGCTGCAGCGGTCACATGGCCTGAAACGTCATCCAGGACGTCGGGCCGGATGTCGAGAGGGACGCGTCACCAAGGCAACGGGCGGGAGACCGGACTGGAGGAAGCAGGAAGTTCTCGGTAAGTATGAACGTCTTTTATTTTTATTTTTTACAGGTTTATACTGATCGGTAGTCACTGTCCAGGGTGCTGAAAGAGTTACTGCTGATCAGTTAACTCTTTCAGCTCCCTGGACAGTGACTATTTACTGACGTCGCTTAGCAACGCTGCCGTAATGACGGGTGCACACATGTAGCCACCCGTCATTACGAGAGCTCCATAGACTTCTATGGACTGTCCGTGCCGTTATTACGGCCTGAAATAGGACATGTTCTATCTTTTTCAACGGCACGGGCACCTTCCCGTGAGAAAACGGGAAGGCACCCGTCGCCAATAGAAGTCTATGAGCCCGTTATTACGGGTCGTATTAACGGGAGTTTTTACGGTCGTGTGCATGAGGCCTTAGTAAGTGACAATGTATGTCTCTGTATGTGACAATACTATGGTCGCTGTATGGTCATATTATTAGTTATATTTATCTTTGTGTAGCAGGAGCGCAGACTAACTGAAAAAAAAGGAGCAAACGCCTGTCCCTTAATGAAGGAGTGCATTTACACCTGCCCCTGACTGTAAAAGTGAGTGTACGCCTGTCCCTGACTGTAAGAGGGAGCGTACGCCTGTCCCTGACTGTTAAAGGGAGTGTATGCCTGTCCCTGACTGTAAGAGGGAGTGTATGCCTGTCCCTGACTGTAAGAGGGAGTGTACGCCTGTCCCTGACTGTAAGAGGGAGTGTACGCCTGTCCCTGACTGTAAGAGGGAGTGTACGCCTGTCCCTGACTGTAAGAGGGAGTGTACGCCTGTCCCTGACTGTAAGAGGGAGTGTACGCCTGTCCCTGACTGTAAAAGTGAGTGTACGCCTGTCCCTGACTGTAAGAGGGAGTGTACGCCTGTCCCTGACTGTAAGAGGGAGTGTACGCCTGTCCCTGACTGTAAGAGGGAGTGTACGCCTGCCCCTGACTGTAAGAGGGAGTGTACTGCCCCCTATATTTCACTTATAGTATTACACTTGCACACACACTATTCATTTATTATTTCTTACTACACATTCCATGCACCACATGCCCCTCCCCTCAAGACCAGTGGGAGTGGCTATTATTATTTAAAGCACCTGCTCACTCGCCTTCATCAGCGTTTCTGACCTGGCTGTGTCCATTTGTAAGTATGGCCTTTTTCGGTGTTTTTGCATAAATGTCCTTGTTTTTATCTGTTTTGTCTGTAAGATGGAGTGTACGGCTGTCCCTGACTGTAAGAGGGAGTGTACGCCTGTCCCTGACTGTAAGATGGAGTGTACGCCTGTCCCTGACGGTAAGAGGGAGTGTACACCTGTCCCTGACTGTTAGAGGGAGTGTACGCCTGTCCCTGACTGTTAGAGGGAGTGTACGCCTGTGCCTGACTGTAAGAGGGAGTGTACGCCTGTCCCTGACTGTAAGAGGGAGTGTACGCCTGGCCCTGACTGTTAGAGGGAGTGTACGCCTGTCCCTGACTGTAAGAGGGAGTGTACGCCTGTCCCTGACTGTAAGAGGGAGTGTACGCCTGTGCCTGACTGTAAGAGGGAGTGTACGCCTGTCCCTGACTGTAAGAGGGAGTGTACGCCTGGCCCTGACTGTTAGAGGGAGTGTACGCCTGTCCCTGACTGTAAGAGGGAGTGTACGCCTGTCCCTGACTGTAAGAGGGAGTGTATGCCTGTCCCTGACTGTAAGAGGGAGTGTACGCCTGTCCCTGACTGTAAGAGGGAGTGTACGCCTGTCCCTGACTGTAAGAGGGAGTGTATGCCTGTCCCTGACTGTTAAAGGGAGTGTATGCCTGTCCCTGACTGTAAGAGGGAGTGTATGCCTGTCCCTGACTGTAAGAGGGAGTGTACGCCTGTCTCTGACTGTAAGAGGGAGTGTATGCCTGTCCCTGACTGTAAGAGGGAGTGTACGCCTGGCCCTGACTGTTAGAGGGAGTGTACGCCTGTCCCTGACTGTAAGAGGGAGTGTACGCCTGTCCCTGACTGTAAGAAGGAGTGTACGCCTGTCCCTGACTGTTAAAGGGAGTGTATGCCTGTCCCTGACTGTAAGAGGGAGTGTATGCCTGTCCCTGACTGTAAGAGGGCGTGTACGCCTGTCTCTGACTGTAAGAGGGAGTGTACGCCTGTCCCTGACTGTAAGAGGGAGTGTACGCCTGTCCCTGACTGTAAGAGGGAGTGTACGCCTGTCCCTGACTGTAAGAGGGAGTGTACGCCTGGCGCTGACTGTTAGAGGGAGTGTACGCCTGTCCCTGACTGTAAGAGGGAGTGTACGCCTGTCCCTGACTGTAAGAGGGAGTGTATGCCTGTCCCTGACTGTTAGAGGGAGTGTATGCCTGTCCCTGACTGTTAGAGGGCGTGTACGCCTGTCCCTGACTGTTAGAGGGAGTGTACGCCTGTCCCTGACTGTAAAATGGAGTGTACGCCTGTCCCTGACTGTAAGAGGGAGTGTACGCCTGTCCCTGACTGTAAGAGGGAGTGTACGCCTGTCCCTGACTGTAAGAGGGAGTGTACGCCTGTCCCTGACTGTAAGAGGGAGTGTACGCCTGTCCCTGACTGTAAGAGGGAGTGTACGCCTGTCCCTGACTGTAAGAGGGAGTGTACGCCTGTCCCTGACTGTAAGAGGGAGTGTACGCCTGTCCCGGACTGTAAGAGGGAGTGTACGCCTGTCCCGGACTGTAAGAGGGAGTGTACGCCTGTCCCGGACTGTAAGAGGGAGTGTACGCCTGTCCCTGACTGTAAGAGGGAGTGTACGCCTGTCCCTGACTGTAAGAGGGAGTGTACGCCTGTCCCTGACTGTAAGAGGGAGTGTACGCCTGTCCCTGACTGTAAGAGGGAGTGTACGCCTGTCCCTGACTGTAAGAGGGAGTGTACGCCTGTCCCTGACTGTAAGAGGGAGTGTACGCCTGTCCATGGGAAGTAGTACTGTGTAAATGTTCTTGATGAGCTGTGATTCTGCGGGAACCATCGGACCACACAATAGCTAAATGTAGAATGTGCTGATTTATTATTGTGAACGGCGTCTGATAAGAGATTTGCATTTTGCTTGTCTCTATTTTTATGTGAGAAATGTGTGAACGGCAGCACAAGATCAGCAGCTCCGGCAGCGACAAAACCAAAGTTCACAACATCAACAAAAGTCTCAGTTCAGGACTGAATAATGGGAAAAATATCGGACCAACAGCAATAACCGCTCCGGAGACGACACAGGGCTCAATAATCATGACATTTAAAGGAACAAGTAACCTATTCTAGATTTATCCAATACCAGTACATAGTAGCACTTCTCCCGTCCTGTATACTGGGTGTAATTCTCAGTATCTGTATTATTCTGTATATATGGACACTGCACAGTACCACTTCTCCTGTCCTGTATACTGAGTGTAATTCTCAGTATCTGTATTATTCTGTATATATACACACTGCACAGTACCACTTCTCCTGTCCTGTATACTGGGTGTAATTCTCAGTATCTGTATATATATATACACTGCACAGCACCACTTCTCCTGTCCTGTATACTGGGTGTAATTCTCAGTATCTGTATTATTCTGTATATATACACTGCACAGTACCACTTCTCCTGTCCTGTATACTGGGTGTAATTCTCAGTATCTGTATTATTCTGTATATATATACACTGCACAGTACCACTTCTCCTGTCCTGTATACTGGGTGTAATTCTCAGTATCTGTATTATTCTGTATATATATACACTGCACAGTACCACTTCTCCTGTCCTGTATACTGGGTGTAATTCTCAGTATCTGTATTATTCTGTATATATGGACACTGCACAGTACCACTTCTCCTGTCCTGTATACTGGGTGTAATTCTCAGTATCTGTATTATTCTGTATATATGGACACTGCACAGTACCACTTCTCCCGTCCTGTATACTGGGTGTAATTCTCAGTATCTGTATTATTCTGTATATATACACACTGCACAGTACCACTTCTCCTGTCCTGTATACTGGGTGTAATTCTCAGTATCTGTATTATTCTGTATATATACACTGCACAGTACCACTTCTCCTGTCCTGTATACTGGGTGTAATTCTCAGTTTCTGTATTATTCTGTATATATATACACTGCACAGTACCACTTCTCCTGTCCTGTATACTGGGTGTAATTCTCAGTATCTGTATTATTCTGTATATATGGACACTGCACAGTACCACTTCTCCCGTCCTGTATACTGGGTGTAATTCTCAGTATCTGTATTATTCTGTATATATACACACTGCACAGTACTACTTCTCCTGTCCTGTATACTGGGTGTAATTCTCAGTATCTGTATTATTCTGTGTATATATATATATATATACACACTGCACAGTACAACTTCTCCTGCCCTGTATACTGGGTGTAATTCTCAGTATCTGTATTATTCTGTATATATATACACTGCACAGTACAACTTCTCCTGCCCTGTATACTGGGTGTAATTCTCAGTATCTGTATTATTCTGTATATACACACTGCACAGTACTACTTCTCCTGTCCTGTATACTGGGTGTAATTCTCAGTATCTGTATTATTCTGTATATATACACTGCACAGCACCACTTCTCCTGTCCTGTATACTGGGTGTAATCCTCAGTTTCTGTATTATTCTGTATATATATACACTGCACAGTACCACTTCTCCTGTCCTGTATACTGGGTGTAATTCTCAGTATCTGTATTATTCTGTATATATATACTGCACAGTACCACTTCTCCTGTCCTGTATACTGGGTGTAATTCTCAGTATCTGTATTATTCTGTATATATACACTGCACAGTACCACTTCTCCTGTCCTGTATACTGGGTGTAATTCTCAGTATCTGTATTATTCTGTATATATATACACTGCACAGTACCGCTTCTCCTGTCCTGTATACTGGGTGTAATTCTCAGTATCTGTATTATTCTGTATATATACACTGCACAGCACCACTTCTCTCATTCTGTATATATAGACACTGCACAGTACCACTTCTCCTGTCCTGTATACTGGGTGTAATTCTCAGCACATGTATTATTATGTATATATACACTGCACAGTACCACTTCTCCTGTCCTGTATACTGGGTGTAATTCTCAGTATCTGTATTATTCTGTATATATATACACTGCACAGTACCGCTTCTCCTGTCCTGTATACTGGGTGTAATTCTCAGTATCTGTATTATTCTGTATATATACACTGCACAGCACCACTTCTCATCTTTTTAATAAATGTTAACAAACATACACATGCCATAAATCCGCACATACAATACACGGGTCAAAAACCAACACAAAATGAACAAGTTATAAACACATTATCAATCTCGGCCGTCTCCTCTCTGGTCCAGATCACATTCCTACCAGCACTCAGTCTTCTGTATTATAACTCACATCATCCACACATCACTCTCATCATCCACACGTCACTCACATCAGTATAAATACAAATACACAAAACTCATAGTCACAAATCAATCCAGACGCCTCAAAAGGAACAAAATCGGTAACAGTCTAAAAAATAAATAAAATTGTTAAACCACAATAAAACCAAAAACTGACCCTAACCGGTCCATGTGCCCATCAAATTATATTAACCAAGGAAAATGAGAAATTCCTACATGAGAAAACAGAAGATGTGCCTAATTGGCAAATAACCCCCCCTTTTTTTTTTTTTTTTTTTTTTATAATTTTGAATTTTTTTTATTTTTTTTTTTTTTTTATTTTTTTTTCCCTCCACCCTTTTTCTTAACCACAAATCCGCAATATGAATACCAATTAGTAACCAATATATACAATATATACAAAGCAATACTGAACATACATATATATATATATAATATCTACATTATACCCAATTCAAGACCAATGTCTAGTCCAAAGTCCGTACCTTTAAGCTCCGACCGACACCATCGTCCATCCTTCAATGTCTCTTTGATCGGGCCCGGCTTTTTCTTATTATTTGTACCACCCCTCCCCCCCTTTCCCCCCTCCCCACCTAACACCTAACCCCCTCACATCTATACAAAAATACTACACTCTACAAGATATAGTAAGTAAAGACTCGGCCTGTACAATGGCATACATTACCTGACATAACACATAACACGTCCTTAACAAATCCTACCCACAAGGCCCTGGTTCGGTACCTGCAAGCCCTATATCCGTCATCAACTATAAAGAAAACAAAAAGCTACAGTGACAGCATTAGCCCCCCACCAGGAATAGAGACGACTAGACTAGGGCACGCTGAAGGAAAAACCCCTCCAAAGCATGGAGGCCCTACTCGTGCCCAGTCTCTCGAACTCCAAAGAACGAACCTTCCCCAGGTCACCGAGAATGTTCCTCACCACCTCTTCCTCCGGGAGGGTTTTTTGTCTGGTTGATACAAAACACCGTGCGTTCCACGTGCCGTACCTGACCGCTAAGCTGACTAAGAATAAAGTGCCCCGATCTCGACCACCCAGGTGTCTGAATGTTCCATAGGCCCATTCCGCATAGGAGAGACCGGTCAGACCAGGCCAACCAATGGAGGCACCCACCCTGCTGTAGACCCCTGTATTGAGGGGACAATGAAGCAGGAAGTGCTCCATGCTTTCCAGCACGCCGCCACACTCCTCCCGGGGACAACCCCTTTCCTCAGGGTTCCTGTGTTTCAAGTTGTCCCTCACATACAGTTTCCCATGGAAGCAACGCCAAGCCAAGTCCCAAAACTTTAAAGGGATCCTACTAGAATTTAAAACCCTCAAACCAACCTCCAGATCCCGACTTGGGCAGTCCCTGAGCGCCAGGGGCTTCTGGAAATGGGTCAACAGAACCCTGTTGTCAAGGAGCCTCCTTGACAGAGTCCTGATCTCCCACATCCCCAGACCCCACCGGCGAATTGTTTTCAGAACCACGGTAGCGTAAGCCGGAAGATGCCCATGCGGCGTGCGAAGGTCCTTCACTTGCCCTCCTGTCTCCCATTCCTGGAAGAAAGGCCGAAACCACCCCCTGCAGGAGACTACCCACGAGGAGCCCTCTCTTGCCAGAGGTTTGACATGTTGATCTTTACAAAGGTATTAACCAGGAATACCACAGGGTTGACCATACACAACCCCCCTAGTCTCCTCGTACGGTATGTCACCTCCCTCTTGACTAGGTTCAGCTTATTCCCCCATAACATCTGGAAGAACAAGCTGTAGACCCGAGTCCAGAGAGGTTCTGGCAAGATGCAGACACTGCCCAAATAGATTAACAAAGGGAGCAGGTAAGTTTTGATCAAGTTGACCCTTTCTCTGAGGGTCAAAGACCAACCCTTCCACTGGTCGACCTTCTGAGCGGCGATCTTTAGCCTGCTGTCCCAATTTTGTTTGGGGTAATCCCCCTGGCCAAATTCGATTCCGAGAATTTTTACAAACTCCTGAGGCCCTGGAAGAGTGTCCGAGAGATCAAAGGTAGGATCTCCCCCTCCCAGCCAGAGACTCTTACACTTATCCTGGTTGATCATGGACCCGGATGCCTCCGAGTAGCGGTCAACTTCAGACATCACCCACTCTGCCTCCCCTCTCGAGGACACAAAGACGGTGACGTCATCCGCATACGCCACCACTCTCAGAGTGGCTTCCGAGGCTGCCAAGTCCATGCTGACTCCCACCAACGGTCCACGATCTACCCTCCTAAGGAAGGGGTCAATCGCGAACACGTATAAAAGCGGGCTCAGCGGGCAACCCTGGCGAACCCCAGACCCAACCTCAAAAGAGCGGCCAATCCAACCGTTCACAAGCGGAAAACTCTCTGCCCCTGCATACAAGATCTTAAGCCAATCAACAAACCCCCCCGGCAGACCATACCTCAGAAGGACCGACCAGAGATACTCGTGATCAACCCGATCAAACGCTTTTGCCTGATCCAAGGACAGCAAGTACCCCTTCCAACGGCCCGCCCTACTCTGCTCCACTGCCTCTCGGACACCGAGTACAGCGCTAAACGTGCTGCGGCCTGGAACAGAGCAATGCTGAGCCCCCGAAAGGAGCCGGGGTGCAAATTTCACCAGCCGATTAAACAGCACCTTTGCCAGAACCTTTCTGTCCACATTGAGTAGCGCTATGGGACGCCAATTCTCAATGTGCGATGGGTCTTTACCCTTTGACAGGATGATCAGGGCCGACCTCCTCATTGACTTCGGCAAAGTGCCCGAGGAAAGACACTCATTCAACACCTCAGTCAACAGGGGAACTAAAATGTCCTTAAAGGTCTTGTAAAATTCAGACGTTAAGCCATCTGGACCCGGCGACTTCTTGAGGGCAAGCCCTTCAATCGCCAGTCTCACTTCCTCGTCCCTGATCGCCTCTGCCAAGACACCAAGAGAGGGGTCTACTCCTGGTTCGGGGACAGTTTCAGCCAGGAAAGCCGACATCGCATCCCGATCAAGATCCATCTTTCCCAAGAGGTGCGAGTAAAAGGATCTGACGACCTCCAAGATCCCTGATCTGGACCTTTTCAGGGATCCTGTACTGTCCATCAGTCCTGAAACCACTTTACTATTTACTGACATCTTGCAGTTCTTGTAGGGGTCGGGCGAGCGGTACTTCCCAAAATCCCTCTCAAAAACTAAAGATGCGTGTCTATCATACTGGCAACTCTTAAGCAAAGATTTCACTCTGGAAATGTCCTCGCGGTCACCTCCAGTCGAGACAAGATGCTCGAGTTTCCTCCTCAGGCCCTGATACAGGCGATACCTGTCCAGGCTCCTGAGGCTCGAGAGCTGGCGGAAGAAACTCGCCACCCTTTTTTTGAACATCTCCCACCACTCCGACTTACTGCTACAAAGATCCAGTAATGGTACCTGGCTCTGAAAGAAATCCTCAAAGGACCGTCTTATCTCCGCTTCTTCCAAGAGAGACGAATTGAGCCTCCAAAAGCCTCTTCCCATCCGGGGGGTCTCTGCAACATTCAGAGAAAATAAAATTAAACAGTGGTCGGAGAACTCCACCTCAACGACGGACACTGCCGAAGAGATGGCATCCTCCTTTAAATAAAACCTATCTATTCTAGACCTACAACTACCTCGAAAAAAGGTGAATCCCGCGTGGCCTGGGGTGTGCCGGATGTGGACATCCACCATGCGAGCCTCACTAGCTATCCTATTTAGGGCCACACAGTCATAAGTCAGCCTGTCTCTGGAACCTCCCCTATCTTGGGACCTCGTGGCAGCATTGAAGTCCCCTCCAAAGACCACCTGCCGACTCGTAAAAAGATAGGGCTTGATCCTCATAAAGAGACTTTTCCGGTCCCAGCTGGTTTGGGGACCATAGATGTTAATGAGCCTGAGCTCCTGTCCCTTCATGAGGACATCCAAGATCAGGCACCTCCCCATTTCTAATTCAATAACCCGTCTGCATTCTACCGATGCGGTGAAAAGAACCGCCACCCCGCTACCCGGCTCGGCCGCAAGAGACCAATAAGATGGTCCACGCCTCCACTCCTTTTTCGCTTTATGTATGGCTGCCAAGTCTGTCAGCCTGGTCTCTTGCAAAAATAAAATGTCGGCCTCAATTCGGCCGAGAAAATCAAAGGCCGCAAATCTAGCCTTGTCAGATTTAATGCTGGCGACATTAATAGATGCCAGCGTCAACGGGGTGGGTGCCGCCATCCTGGGTGATTGAATTAGATGACCTTTTTCCCCTTCCCCTTGCCCTTCCCCTGGTTTTTATCACTGTCTGATGAAGAGCCGAGGGCCCTTTTGAGGGATGCTGATGTGTCCATATCCTTCCCCTCCTCCACCTCCTCACCAGCACCACTATCAACCTCACCTCCACGCTCCAGGACAGCGCTTCTCCCTGAGGGTTCCGCATGCCCTGAGGCAAGAAGCTGGACGCCCCCCACAGACCCCCTCGTCACCTTCGCCACATCCTCACCCCCACACTCCTCATCTGAAGAGGAGATGTCCCTCAGGGTTTGAAAGCGGTTTGAGAGAACAACAAGAGGTGAGTCGGTTGGGCTTTCCTTAGGCACCTGGACCAGGGGAGGAGAAGATTTCTTATCACCCTTTTTTTTCTTTTTAGCACCCTGCTTGCGCTTTTCATCTAGCCACCGTCTACTGTCCTCATCCATACTTTCATATAGAGAGGAACATGAAGAAGCGGCTTCCTCCTCCCTCTCCAACCTCCTGACCTCTTCATTCAAGTCCTGTTCCCCCAGGGCCTCAGTAGCAATGACACTCGCCCCCGGAGCAGGGCCAAGGGTTACCCCAGTTGCCTGGGGCTCCCCGAGTTCCCTACTCCTTCGACGGTTCTCCAATCGCCTTAACTTGGAGGGTGACTTGCCTTTCTTCCCTGGCCCCTCAGCCCCTTCACCTCCACCAGTGCCAACCACGGCAGGAGCAACCTCTCGGCTTTCTCCTGCTGGGCCCGCCATGGCGTTGGCAAAGGAACGAGGGCAGCGACTGAATGGGTGACCTAGATCCCCACACAGGTGACACCGAATATCCCCACAGGATGTGGCAAGGTGACCTATCCCCCCGCACAACGCACACTTCTGCACTCTGCAGTTGGCACTGAAGTGCGTGGGGTCACCACACCTGTGGCAGAGCTTCGGCTGCCCCTGGTAAAAGGCCAGGATTCGGTCCCTTCCTAAAAAGGCTGAGGAAGGGATGTGGGTGACAGTACTTCCTGAACGCTTTAATTTAACCATAAAGGTCCAGGCCCCTGACCAGATGCCAAATTCATCCCTGTTTTTTTTGGGGACCTCCGTTACCTCCCCGTACCTGCTGAGCCAGGTCATAATGTCCATACAAGAAAGACACTCATTGCAAGTTAGGACGGTCACCTTCTTGATTTCGCTCTGACGAGACAACGCTTGTACAGCGAAGTCTCGCCAGCCGGGCTCATTCTTCACCAGCTCATAATTTGACCAAAAGAGCTCCAGGCCCTCCGGCCGAACAAAGCTGATGTCAAATACTGGGGTGCCATAGGGATGTATCAGGGCAAAGATGTCGATCGCCCTGAAATTCATCTTCAACAGAAGCTCAACTATTTTTGCCCTAGGTGGGCACGTATCATTGCCTCTCCAGCGAAGACGAACAACATTCCTACGAGCCCCCCCAGGCCCGGCTGTCGGAAGGGTCCACACAGTTTCCCCTTCCCTTTCTTCTCGGAAAGCAGTCAGGCCATGCCTGTCTATCCAGAAGGACAGATCAACCGCTCGGCCCTCTACCATTATTGTTCTCTCACCCTTTTTAAGGGCCTCCAGGAGGCGCCGCTGTAAAATACCGTCCCCAGAGCCTGAAGATGAGGAGGAGGCCCCAGCAGTGACACTGGCATAACTGCGAGTAGTCACCCCTGGGGGGGCAGATGGACCGGCCTCACTAGACCTCATACCCCTGGCAGTAACATTCCCACCACTCACCCCGGCCCCAGACACAGGAGAGGGACCATTATCAATATCACTCGTACCTGCACCATTCATACCCTCACCATTATTAATAGCACTTGTACCGGCACCATTCATACCCTCACCATTATTAACAGCACTTGTACCGGCACCATTCATACCCTCACCATTATTAACAGCACTTGTACCGGCACCATTCATACCCTCACCATTATTAATATCACTCGTACCGGCACCATTCATACCCTCACCATTATTAATACCACTTGTACCTGCACCATTCATACCCTCACCCTCTGGACCAGCAGTAAAAAGTGTTTCTGGGCCGGATGTTGTCGCCTCGGTGTCATCAGGTTTCCCCTCAACCTCATTAGCGTGACATTTATTTACTTGAGACAATCCTTCCTTCTTAGAGCCAGCAATGCCCAGACTCGCCCTCACCCCTGGCAAAGCTGGCTCCCGGGCTGGGGATTCATGTGACGCAGCCACCAAAGGAATACTAGTGACTGCGCCACCGGACCCAATGACCGCAAGCTTGGGGGGACATTCAACCGTGCCGTCAGTCCCAGCAGCCCCTTCATGCTGCCGCCGCTCAGTAGCACCAACGGGTTCCAGGGACACTGGAATATTCGCTGCCAGCTCTGGTGTCGAGCCGCCCCCCATTACTGAGGAGGAAACCTGAGCACCAGAGCTTTGTTCTGCACCCAACGCTGGGCCACCAACATTATCTGGCGCTATTGACGCCTTAAAAACGCCACCAAAAACGCCACCGCTACTACGACAAGCAGGGACATCGGCCTCCATTATTACGCCATCATTAATCTCCCCGCTTTCCTGCACCGGACCCACTTCAGGGCCCGGGCTAGGCTGGATCACGGGGCTTGTGCAGTGAGCTGACCCTGCGGCCAGCTTGGGTAGCACTGGGTGGGGAACAAACTTAAAACTGACCTCCTCCACGATTTTTCCAGCCTTTCTGGATTTTAGTCGCCGCCGGGCTTTGCGCTTTGCTGCGCGCTTGGCATTAACTTTCTCCTCTGGACCCAAGTCCGCGCCAAAAGAAAAATGCTGCAGGCTCACCGGAGACTGGAGCTGCCGTATTTCCGCCATCAGCCTCCCACCTGAATTGCTGCTGCTGATGTCCTGGTCACAGGTGTCCCCCTCACCAGCTGAGCTGGAGTCCATGGGTAAAGCCACTTGCTCTGCAGGCAGCTCGCTGCACGTACTCCGCTGACCAGACGCACCCGGACACATCTCCTCCTCCTCACCCTCATCATCCGTCTGCTTTCCAGGGTCACAGACACCCTTCATTGCCCGGAACCGATCATCATTAAGGAGTTTCTCCTTGAAAGGTCCACTATTCTCCAAAATAAACTTGCGCTTTTCTTTCAGGGCATCCACCTCAGATTTGAGATCCCTGATAGTCGCCATTACTACCAACCTCTTTGCTCCAGAAGTGACGTGCGACCGAACCCGGGCTGCTTTCAGCTCCTCCTGGAGCTTCCGAATGGCCTTCCCGGCGTCCTCATACCCACGGAGGCACTCCGCAACACGGGAGCTAAAGGTGGTTGTTGACTCCGTGGCACGTAGTTCACCCCAATCTGCCTCCACACCATCATGCATGCTCTGCTGCACATCTCCAGGAGCGATCCTGCTGGCTGCAACACCAGGAACCTTGCGGCTTTCCTGGCTTTCTGTCCTGGTTTCAGGCGGGGGCAGGATCGGGGCCACATCGCTGTGACCCCGACTACATCTTCTCACCCCCACAACTTCGGCCGGTTGCTGAACGCTCCCACTACCCGCCGGCCTAGACCGGGTAACAGGAGGCTGAGAAGCACTTGGCTGGGAAGAACTTCCTCTCATCCCAAGCAGCGAACTCTCTCCCTGGAGAGGAAAGAGCCGACACCCGGAAAGAGCTTCCTCCAACACCCAGACAGCACTCACCCGCTTCTCCTGTCCTGTATGCTGGGTGTAATTCTCAGTATCTGTATTATTCTGTATATTCTGTATATATGGACACTGCACAGTACCACTTCTCCTGTCCTGTATACTGGGTGTAATTCTCAGTATCTGTATTATTCTGTATATATAGACACTGCACAGTACTACTTCTCCTGTCCTGTATACTGGGTGTAATTCTCAGTATCTGTATTATTCTGTATATATATGGACACTGCACAGTACCACTTCTCCTGTCCTGTATACTGGGTGTAATTCTCAGTATCTGTATTATTCTGTATATAGACACTGCACAGTACCACTTCTCCTGTCCTGTATACTGGGTGTAATTCTCACTATCTGTATGTATACACTGCACAGTACCACTTCTCCTGTCCTGTATACTGGGTGTAATTCTCAGTATCTGTATTATTCTGTATATATGGACACTGCACAGTACCACTTCTCCTGTCCTGTATACTGGGTGTAATTCTCACTATCTGTATGTATACACTGCACAGTACCACTTCTCCTGTCCTGTATACTGGGTGTAATTCTCAGTATCTGTATTATTCTGTATATATACACTGCACAGTACCACTTCTCCTGTCCTGTATACTGGGTGTAATTCTCACTATCTGTATATATATCTACACTGCACAGTACCACTTCTCCCGTTCTCTGTTGTACCCACAGATCCTTCTTCGGTGCAGCATTACGCAGTTGGAGCAGGTTAATGGATTCCAGGTGTGAACAGGAGCATCTGGCTGAGCGGAGGTTTCGGGTGACAATGGGAGATGATTAACATTAATTAAAACTTTTAATTAACACCTTGGAACTTTCCATAAACTCTCCCTAATGTAAACGCTGCGAGTGCGAATTCTCTGCTATTTACCTGCTCCGTAACGTACGATGAATGTAAGATGAAGCGCCGACGTCTCTGGTGCCGCTTCCTGTACCGACGCTGATCCCCCTGAATGCCGCTTCTCTCCGTTATTAAATACAATTATTTCTCCGGTGAGACGCAGCGACTTGATGCATCATAAAGGAAGAAAACCGGGGAGATTTACTAAGGAAATGCGCCAAAATATTGGAATACAAGACGGACACCAACTTTTTTACACTTCCGCATTATATTGGCGTGTTCTGTACTTGCAGCCGTGCGAAATGCGTCTGACAGGCAGAACAAGATACTGAAAATGTACGATGCCTCGTGAGCCAATTTGATGAATTCGACACAATTTGCTCCATTTTTGGCATCATTATGTATGTGGTGTAATTGCATAGGTAAGATTAGTCCTCAGGCGGACTGCCATATTTACCCAGTCCGGCCACCATTTTTTTTGACACTTGTGGCCCAGGAGTCGCTGTGATGAGCGGTACCGCGTTCAGTAGAGGTCGCCGCCCCTTGGTTCTAGTGATGATGGGAGGCTCGGATCACAGACTGAGCGCAGCTTAACCCCTTGCAGTGCCCCTTACTCTATTATGTCCAGCTCTTGTACCTTTTTTATGGTCATTTCTGACCGGCCAGCAGGGAGCGCACTTTCATATAATCACCACTTCAACGGTAATTTAGTAGGTGTCGTTGTTATTGCGCCCACCACTTTAGCTTTTTTAGGTCGTCTTATAACGGCCGGGGTTTATAGGGGTCTTCGCTAGTGACAGATTCACATTTAATGCAGTTAATAAAACCGCAGCGAGGGACACGGGCCGCGGGCGCGCCTCATCGTTAATAGCTTTATTAATGACTTGATCTTTCCCACAATCCCCAGCTGCAGCTTTTATCATCACCTTAAACCGCGGCTGTAAGATTTAGTGGGACTTTAATTGACGAGGCGGCTTTTGGGGAAGATTCGCCACAATTTTTATCGCTGCGGTTATTGCAGATATTTAAGATGTGGATTTTATTGCTGCTTCTTGTTTTATGTCTGAGGATCACGACGGCTCCGAGTACAGAAACCAGAGGAGGCCGAAGATGGTGCAAGACCAGTGGAACTGCCCCGGCGGGGGAGAAGACGCATGGATGGGTGAGGGGCGCACCCCGTAATATAATGAATGAGACAGAATGATCCTCCCTCTTTTATGGAGGTGCAGGACACCTAGTGGGCAGCGGGCCCCATGAAAAATCTGAATATTACACCCCGCTTGTTGTTACATAGTTATGTAATGCTGGACTTCATCATATCAGCCAATCTGTACCTGCAGAGTTGCAGTGTAAAGCATGGCGGAGGATCAGAGCTGCAGCCTGAGGAATAATGTGATATTATAATGGATTTCAGGCTACCTCAGACTAGAACATGCAACACAGCTAAGCTGGAGTCACTGGTCATTGCTGAGTCTGTCCTAAAGGATCAGAGCTGCAGTGTAAAGCATGGGTGAGAGACAGAGCAGCAGGATGAGCTTCTGATGAGATGGTAGGTGGACTTCAGACTAGGACAGACTCCATAAGACGATGCAAATAAAGTGTACTAACTGATCGTTACTGTGCCCTAATGGAGCAGAGCTGCAGTGTGTAGCATTAGGGATGGTCAGAATAGCAGCCTGAAGTTGTGATGAGACAGGAGATGGATTTAGGACTAACTTAGACTCCAACAGACAATGCAGGTAAGCTCGACTGCCTGATCACAGCCATGTCCTAATGAAGCAGAGCTGGAGTATAAAGCATGGGTGGCACATAGCAGCCAGCTGAGCCTCTAATGAGACAGGAGGTGGACTCAGACTGCAGCAAACAATGCGGCTTAGATGTAGTCACTGACCAGAACGGTGTCCTAATGCAACAGAGCTGCAATATAAAGCATGGGGGACGGTTAGAACGGCATCCTGAGGCTCTGATGAGACAGGAATTGGCTTTTAGACTACGTCAGACTCCCACAGACAATGTAGCTGAGCTGGAGTAACTTATCATAAGTGTGCCCTAATGAAGCAGAGCTGCACTGTAAAGCATTGGGGAAGGTCAGAACATCAGCAGTAGAAGATGCAGCTGAGCCGGAGACATGGATGTGTAGCGATGGAGCAGAGCTCAGAGTAGAGTTTTACATCGCTGCTGGTATCCGCCATCCTCCGGCGAGCTCGTCGCTTCAGATTTCTCCAATATGAGACACGGACACAGGAAACTTTTGCATAAATAATGAAATATATGAGTCCCCTCCCCCGATAATCTGTATACTCACAGCTCCCCCTCATTGTCATATAATAAGCGCATGTCGCGGCGGTAAACGGCGTCTTCTTGCGTGAATCTTTGTGGGTTTGTGTATCTATATCTGAGTGGATATTATTTTTGGCTCAATGTCAAAGAACAACTTCACGTCTGCTACAAAATTACAGGTTTTATTAGTGGGCGAGCAGCGATCATTACAAGGATCGGAGACGAGCGGCGGCAGCAGCTGGAGGGTCTGGCAAATGTCAGGATAATTCTCCGGCTAATATTGTTTTGTAATCTTGTCGGAGGTGATGGACAACTTGTTGACATTTATTGTGAAGGAAAATCTCATGAAGCAGATGTTTAATGTGGACATTTTACTGGAGACATTGATCAAAAGCGCAAAGAGGCTTCTGATAGGTGTGAACAGAACCAGCCCAATGCCACCCAAGTGTAGGCCTCCGGGTCTGCTCTACGAGGACGGCGTCCATGGCTCACACGGTTGTTCTACAGTCTGCACCTACATGGGAGGCTGCACGGGAACTTTGCAGCAAGTTTTTTTTTTTTTTAAATTGTCACTTGGCGGGTTAGTAAAAACGATGGACCTGAGATTGAGCAAGAATAGGAGAGCGTAGAAGATAGAAAGCTGGGAGATTGGATGAAGAAGGAGATGAGGTGGAGCAGGATCACAGGTGGGACGGGGATGGAGTAGAGGATGGGACGGGGATGGAGTAGAGGATGGGACGGGGATGGAGTAAAGGATGTGACGGGGATGGAGTAGAGGATGGGACGGGGATGGAGTAGAGGATGGGACGGGGATGGAGTAGAGGATGGGACGGGGATGGAGTAAAGGATGAGACGGGGATGGAGTAGAGGATGGGGAGGGGACGGAGTAGAGGATGGGACAAGGAAGGAGTAGAGGATGGGAGGGGAATGCAGCAGAGGATGGAGTAGAGGATGGGACGGGGATGGGACAAGGATGGAGTAGAGGATGGGACAGGGATGGAGTGGAGGATGGGACAGGGATGGAGTGGAGGATGGGAAGTGGATGGAGTGGAGGATGGGACGTGGATAAAGAAGAGGATGGGACAAGGATGGAGTAGTAGAGGATGGGACAGGGATGGAGTAGAGCATGTGACGGGGATGAAGAAGAGGATGGGACAAGGATGGAGTAGAGGATGGGACGGGGATGGAGTAGAGGATGGGACAGGGATGGAGTAGGGGGATGGGACAAAGATGGAGTAGAGGATGGAGTGGAGGATGGGACGTGGATAAAGAAGAGGATGGGACAAGGATGGAGTAGAGGATGGGACAAGGATGGGACAAGGATGGAGTAGAGGATGGGACATGGATGGAGTAGAGGATGGGACGTGGATGGAGTAGAGGATGGGACGTGGATGGAGTAGAGGATGGGACGTGGATGGAGTAGGGGATGGGACGGGGATGGAGTAGGGGATGGGACGGGGATGAAGTAGGGGATGGGACGGGGATGGAGTAGGGGATGGGACGGGGATGGAGTAGGGGATGGGACGTGGATGGAGTGGAGGATGGGACGTGGATGGAGTGGAGGATGGGACGGAATGGAGTGGAGGATGGGACGGGGATGGAGTGGAGGATGGGACGGGGATGGAGTGGAGGATGGGAGGGGGATGGAGTGGAGGATGGGAGGGGGATGGAGTGGAGGATGGGACGGGGATGGAGTGGAGGATGGGACGGGGATGGAGCAGGGGATGGGGCAGGGGATGGGACGGGGATGGGGTAGGGGATGGGACGGGGATGGAGTAGAGGATGGGACAAGGATGGAGTAGAGGATATGGCGGGAATGGAGTAGGGGATTTGGCGGGAATGGAGTAGGGGATGGGACGGGGATGGAGTAGAGGATGGGATGGGGATGAAGCAGGGGATGGAGTAGGGGATGGGACAAGGATGGAGTACAGGATGGAGTAGAGGATGGGACGGGGATGGAGTAGAGGATGGGACAGGGATGGAATAGGGGATGGAGGATGGAGCAGGGGATGGGACGGGGATGGGACGGGGATGGGGTAGGGGATGGAGTGGAGAATGGGACAGGGATGGAGTGGAGGATGTGGCGGGAATGGAGTAGAGGATGGGACGGGGATGGAGTAGAGGATGGGACGGGGATGGAGTAGGGGATGGGACAAGGATGGAGTAGAGGATGGAGTGGAGGATGGGACAGGGATGGAGTAGAGGATGGGACGGGGAAGGAGTAGAGGATGGGACAGGGATGGAGTAGGAGATGGGGATGGAGCAGGGGATGGGACGGGGATGGGGTAGGGGATGGGACGAGGATGTAGTAGAGGATGGGACAAGGATGGAGTAGAGGATGTGGCGGGAATGGAGTAGAGGATTTGGCGGGAATGGAGTAGGGGATGGGAAGGGGATGGAGTAGAGGATGGGATGGGGATGGAGCAGGGGATGAGACGGGGATGGAGTAGGGGATGGGACAAGGATGGAGTAGAGGATGGAGTAGAGGATGGGACGGGGATGGAGTAGAGGATGGGACGGGGATGGAGTAGAGGATGGGACAGGGATGGAGTAGGGGATGGGACGTAGATGGAGTAGAGGATGGAGTGGAGGATGGGACGTGGATAAAGAAGAGGATGGGACAAGGATGTAGTAGAGGATGGGACAGGGATGGAGTAGAGGATGGGACGTGGATGGAGTGGAGGATGGGACGTGGATGGAGTGGAGGATGGGACGGGGATGGAGTGGAGGATGGGACGGGGATGGAGTGGAGGATGGGATGGGGATGGAGTGGAGGATGGGACGGGGATGGAGTGGAGGATGGGACGGGGATGGAGTGGAGGATGGGACGGGGTTGGAGTAGAGGATGGGACGGGGATGGAGTAGAGGATGGGACTGGGATGGAGTAGGGGATGGGGTAGGGGATGGGACGGGGATGGATTAGAGAATGGGACAAGTATGGAGTAGAGGATGTGGCGGGAATGGAGTAGAGGATTGGGCGGGAATGGAGTAGGGGATGGGACGGAGATGGAGTAGAGGATGGGACGGGGATGGAGTAGAGTATGGAACGGGGATGGAGTGGAGGATGGGATGGGGATGGAGTGGAGGATGGGACGGGGATGGAGTGGAGGATGGGACGGGGATGGAGTGGAGGATGGGACGGGGATGGAGTGGAGGATGGGACGGGGTTGGAGTAGAGGATGGGACGGGGTTGGAGTAGAGGATGGGACGGGGATGGAGTAGAGGATGGGACTGGGATGGAGTAGGGGATGGGGTAGGGGATGGGACGGGGATGGATTAGAGAATGGGACAAGGATGGAGTAGAGGATGTGGCGGGAATGGAGTAGAGGATTGGGCGGGAATGGAGTAGGGGATGGGACGGAGATGGAGTAGAGGATGGGACGGGGATGGAGTAGAGGATGGGACGGGGATGGAGTAGAGGATGGAACGGGGATGGAATAGAGGATGGGATGGGGATGGAGTAGAGGATGGGATGGGGATGGAGTAGAGGATGGGACGGGGATGGAGTAGGGGATGGGACGGGGATGGAGTAGAGGATGGGACGGGGATGGAGTAGAGGATGGGACGGGGATGGAATAGAGGATGGGACGGGGATGGAGTAGAGGATGGGACGGGGATGGAGTAGAGGATGGGACGGGGATTGAGTAGAGGATGGGACTGGGATGGAGTAGAGGATGGGACTGGGATGGGGTAGGGGATGGGACGGGGATGGGGTAGGGGATGGGACGGGGATGGATTAGAGGATGGGACAAGGATGGAGTAGAGGATGTGGCGGGAATGGAGTAGAGGATTGGGCGGGAATGGAGTAGAGGATGGGACAGGGATGGAGTAGAGGATGGGACGGGGATGGAGCAGGGGATGAGACGGGGATGGAGCAGAGGATGGGACGGGGATGGAGCAGGGGATGAGACGGGATGGAGCAGGGGATGGGACGGGGATGGAGCAGTGGATGGGGCGGGGATGGAGTAGTGGATGGGGCGGGGATGGAGTAGAGGATGGGGCGGGGATGGAGTACAGGATGGGGCGGGGATGGAGTAGAGGATGTGGCGGGAATGGAGTAGAGGATTGGGCGGGGATAGAGTAGGGGATGGGACGGAAATGGAGTAGAGGATGGGACGGGGATGGAGTAGAGGATGGAACGGGGATGAAGCAGGGGATGGGACAAGGATGGAGTAGTGTATGGGGCGGGGATGGAGTAGGGGATGGGGCGGAGATGGAGTAGAGAATGGGGCGGGGATGGAGTAGAGGATGGGGCAGGGATGGAGTAAAGGCTGGGACAGGGATGGAGTAGAGGATGGGACAGGGATGGAGTGGAGGATGGGATGTGGATAAAGAAGAGGATGGGACAAGGATGGAGTAGAGGATGGGACAGGGATGGAGTAGAGGATGTGACAGGTATGGAGTAGAGGATGGGACGGGGATGGAATAGAGGATGGGACGGGGATGGAGTGGAGGATGGGACGTGGATGAAGAAGAGGATGGGACAAGGATGGAGTAGAGGATGGAGTAGAGGATGGGACGGGGATGGGGTAGAGGATGGGACAGGGATGGAGTAGGGGATGGAGTAGGGGATGGGACGTAGATGGAGTAGAGGATGGGACGTAGATGGAGTAGAGGATGGAGTGGAGGATGGGACGTGGATAAAGAAGAGAATGGGACAGGGATGGAGTAGAGGATGGGACAGGGATGGAGTAGAGAATGGGACAGGGATGGAGTAGAGGATGGGACGTGGATGGAGTAGAGGATGGGATGTGGATGGAGTGGAGGATGGGATGGGGATGGAGTGGAAGATGGGACGGGGATGGAGTGGAGGATGGGACGGGGATGGAGTGGAGGATGGGATGGGGATGGAGTAGAGAATGGGACGGGGATGGAATAGAGGATGGGACGGGGATGGAATAGAGGATGGGATGGGGATGGAGTAGAGGATGGGACAGGGATGGAGTAGAGGATGTGACGGGTATGGAGTAGAGGATGGGACGGGGATGGAATAGAGGATGGGACGGGGATGGAGTGGAGGATGGGACGTGGATGAAGAAGAGGATGGGACAAGGATGGAGTAGAGGATGGAGTAGAGGATGGGACGGGGATGGGGTAGAGGATGGGACAGGGATGGAGTAGGGGATGGAGTAGGGGATGGGACGTAGATGGAGTAGAGGATGGGACGTAGATGGAGTAGAGGATGGAGTGGAGGATGGGACGTGGATAAAGAAGAGAATGGGACAGGGATGGAGTAGAGGATGGGACAGGGATGGAGTAGAGAATGGGACAGGGATGGAGTAGAGGATGGGACGTGGATGGAGTAGAGGATGGGATGTGGATGGAGTGGAGGATGGGATGGGGATGGAGTGGAAGATGGGACGGGGATGGAGTGGAGGATGGGACGGGGATGGAGTGGAGGATGGGATGGGGATGGAGTAGAGAATGGGACGGGGATGGAATAGAGGATGGGACGGGGATGGAATAGAGGATGGGATGGGGATGGAGTAGAGGATGGGATGGGGATGGAGTAGAGGATGGGACGGGGATGGAGTAGGGGATGGGACGGGGATGGAGTAGAGGATGGGACGGGGATGGAGTAGAGGTTGGGACGTGGATGGAGTGGAGGATGGGACGGGGATGGAGTGGAGGATGGGACGGGGATGGAGTGGAGGATGGGATGGGGATGGAGTGGAGGATGGGACGGGGATGGAGTGGAGGATGGGACGGGGATGGAGTGGAGGATGGGACGGGGTTGGAGTAGAGGATGGGACGGGGATGGAGTAGAGGATGGGACTGGGATGGAGTAGGGGATGGGGTAGGGGATGGGACGGGGATGGATTAGAGAATGGGACAAGGATGGAGTAGAGGATGTGGCGGGAATGGAGTAGAGGATTGGGCGGGAATGGAGTAGGGGATGGGACGGAGATGGAGTAGAGGATGGGACGGGGATGGAGTAGAGGATGGAACGGGGATGGAATAGAGGATGGGATGGGGATGGAGTAGAGGATGGGATGGGGATGGAGTAGAGGATGGGACGGGGATGGAGTAGGGGATGGGACGGGGATGGAGTAGAGGATGGGACGGGGATGGAGTAGAGGATGGGACGGGGATGGAGTAGAGGATGGGACGGGGATGGAGTAGAGGATGGGACGGGGATTGAGTAGAGGATGGGACTGGGATGGAGTAGAGGATGGGACTGGGATGGAGTAGGGGATGGGACGGGGATGGGGTAGGGGATGGGACGGGGATGGATTAGAGGATGGGACAAGGATGGAGTAGAGGATGTGGCGGGAATGGAGTAGAGGATTGGGCGGGAATGGAGTAGGGGATGGGACGGGGATGGAGTAGAGGATGGGACGGGGATGGAGCAGGGGATGAGACGGGGATGGAGCAGAGGATGGGACGGGGATGGAGCAGGGGATGAGACGGGATGGAGCAGGGGTTGGGACGGGGATGGAGCAGTGGATGGGGCGGGGATGGAGTAGTGGATGGGGCGGGGATGGAGTACAGGATGGGGCGGGGATGGAGTACAGGATGGGGCGGGGATGGAGTAGAGGATGTGGCGGGAATGGAGTAGAGGATTGGGCGGGGATGGAGTAGGGGATGGGACGGAGATGGAGTAGAGGATGGGACGGGGATGGAGTAGAGGATGGAACGGGGATGGAGCAGGGGATGGGACAAGGATGGAGTAGTGGATGGGGCGGGGATGGAGTAGGGGATGGGGCGGAGATGGAGTAGAGAATGGGGCGGGGATGGAGTAGAGGATGGGGCAGGGATGGAGTAAAGGCTGGGACAGGGATGGAGTAGAGGATGGGACAGGGATGGAGTGGAGGATGGGATGTGGATAAAGAAGAGGATGGGACAAGGATGGAGTAGAGGATGGGACAGGGATGGAGTAGAGGATGTGACGGGTATGAAGTAGAGGATGGGACGGGGATGGAATAGAGGATGGGACGGGGATGGAGTGGAGGATGGGACGTGGATGAAGAAGAGGATGGGACAAGGATGGAGTAGAGGATGGAGTAGAGGATGGGACGGGGATGGGGTAGAGGATGGGACAGTGATGGAGTAGGGGATGGAGTAGGGGATGGGACGTAGATGGAGTAGAGGATGGGACGTAGATGGAGTAGAGGATGGAGTGGAGGATGGGATGTGGATAAAGAAGAGAATGGGACAGGGATGGAGTAGAGGATGGGACAGGGATGGAGTAGAGAATGGGACAGGGATGGAGTAGAGGATGGGACGTGGATGGAGTAGAGGATGGGATGTGGATGGAGTGGAGGATGGGATGGGGATGGAGTGGAAGATGGGACGGGGATGGAGTGGAGGATGGGACGGGGATGGAGTGGAGGATGGGATGGGGATGGAGTAGAGAATGGGACGGGGATGGAATAGAGGATGGGACGGGGATGGAATAGAGGATGGGATGGGGATGGAGTAGAGGATGGGATGGGGATGGAGTAGAGGATGGGACGGGGATGGAGTAGGGGATGGGACGGGGATGGAGTAGAGGATGGGACGGGGATGGAGTAGAGGATGGGACGGGGATGGAGTAGAGGATGGGACGGGGATGGAGTAGAGGATGGGACTGGGATGGAGTAGAGGATGGGACTGGGATGGAGTAGGGGATGGGACGGGGATGGGGTAGGGGATGGGACGGGGATGGATTAGAGGATGGGACAAGGATGGAGTAGAGGATGTGGCGGGAATGGAGTAGAGGATTGGGCGGGAATGGAGTAGGGGATGGGACGGGGATGGAGTAGAGGATGGGACGGGGATGGAGCAGGGGATGAGACGGGGATGGAGCAGAGGATGGGACGGGGATGGAGCAGGGGATGAGAAGGGATGGAGCAGGGGATGGGACGGGGATGGAGTAGTGGATGGGGCGGGGATGGAGTAGTGGATGGGGCGGGGATGGAGTAGAGGATGGGGCGGGGATGGAGTACAGGATGGGGCGGGGATGGAGTAGAGGATGGGGCGGGGATGGAGTAGAGGATGGGGCGGGGATGGAGTAGAGGCTGGGACAGGGATGGAGTATGGGATGGAGCGGAGATGGAGCAGAGATGGGTAAGGAAGGATAATACAGAGATGAGTCGGAGTGGAAGAGAGGTTGGACATGGAGGAACAAACAAGTGATGGAGGAGAGATGTGACAATGATAAAATCTCTGCTTGCTGTCAAAGATTGCATTTTGAATAGTAAATCTTCCCCAATGTCCATTATAAAATGTTGCAGAGCTCTCATTGTACCATGACTAATGTCTTTATATGAGACTGGGGAAGTGGCGCTGCAGGGGGCGGACGGGGACATTTGTTTCGCTGTCACCTGTGCGGCGAGCACGAGCCGCTGAATGTCATATTTTCCATGTAGTTTAATGCACTTACCATCGAGGTCACAGTTTTTCTGTTGTTGTGTTGAACAGTTTTATAATCCTTTTGATTCCACCTTTTAATAGACAAGGAGAAAACAAAATATTCAGAGTCCCACATTTTATCGCTTCCCCGTCTGTCACTGACGGACGACTTCAAAGAAAATCTGAACTATTTCCATTTACACCACACGAAAAGCGGCTGCAAAGCGGATCTATAGAGAAAAGAGAATCCACCGAGTCTTAAAACCTCTCACACAAAGCCGAGGCCGCCGGATCATCAGGAGACAATAGCCCCGGTGGCCCGATGCCTCCATAGACCCCGGAGAGGTTGCACTCGGCCAAGTGTTCGGCTGTGATTGGCATTTCTGTGTTTTATGTTAATGGAACAAATATAAAATGTATATAAATAAAGGCAGAAATAATGTCTATAAAATAAAGGCGGATCGGGCGGATTGTCTCGTTAATGTATTGAAGCCTTTATTCGCGCTGGTATTCAGTCGTCCTGAATGTATCACTGATGGTTTTTATCAAGCTTATATTCTAAATGGGCTTTTAACATGAAAGACGTACGTGGGGTCTGTTCAGCAAAACCCTCCCCCGGTATCTCACCCACAATGACCCAAGGCAAGGCGAACAATGACGAGCACGAATGTTTATCGTGCGGCTTCTCCAACAATGTCAGAGTACTGATGCGAGCCGCACACCTGGAAACAAAGACACAAATGGCTCCAGCGAGACGCACATTAAAGGGAGCGGGAACAATATTAGTGCAGAGGTGACGCCGGAAAACGTTAATACATCTGTGGAGCGCAAACTTTTATCTCACGACTCGCCGCGCGCTGGGTCTTCGCTTCTCTTATCATTAATTCACCTGCGGGATTATAGGTAAGGGGATAATCTCTGGAAAGACCCTTTTACATGAGGGGAGGTATAAGGTGCCCTACTAAGTGTGAATGAGGGACATGTAGAGTTTTTAAGTTCCACATTGTCCCCATAACATTGGCAGCCATATTATCCTGAGTGCCGAGGAGAACTCCCCTATAATAAGGGAAGCCGCACAGACACCATTGCCAGACACCAACCCCCATAATCATGACGGCAACAATATTAGTCACAATGCCCTCTGAGCCGTTCAGGGTGCCCCCAGCACCCCAGCCAAAGACTAAAGAGCGCTCAGACAGATGAGGTGACATGTTTGTATTTCCCCCATCAGCACATTGGGAGCAGTTTATTGGGTGCCCCCACCAGCTGAGATTTAGTGCAATAGACATTTATGGCATTTCTGCAGCACTCTACATTTATAGGTATTTATGGTAAGAGGTAACCACTCGTAGAGACATACACTGCCAACATAGTGCCAAACAATGCCCATATAGAGCCATACACTGCCAACATAGTGCCAAACAATGCCCATATAGAGCCATACACTGCCAACATAGTGCCAAACAATGCCCATATAAAGCCATACACTGCCAACATAGTGCCAAACAATGCCCATATAAAGCCATACACTGCCAACATAGTGCCAAACAATGCCCATATAAAGCCATACACTGCCAACATAGTGCCAAACAATGCCCATATAAAGCCATACAGTGCCCATCTAGAGCCAAAACGTGACCATAAAAAACAATACACTTCCCACATAGTGACAAACAATACCCATATACAGCCATACAGTGCCCATATACCGTGATATACACTGCCCACATAGTGCAAAACAATGCCCATATAGATCCATGCAGTGCCCACATAGTGCAAAACAATGCCCATATAGAGCCTTACAGTGACCATATAGAGCCATACAGGGCCCGAATAGTGAAAAAAAGTGCTCATAAAGAGCAATTCACTGCCCACATAGTGCCAAACACTGCCCATATAGAGCCATACAGTGCCCACAGAGTGCCAAACACTGCCCATATAGAGCCATACAGTGCCCACATAGTGCCAAACACTGCCCTTATAGAGCAATACACTGCCCACATAGTGCCAAGTGGTGCTCACATCGAGCCTTACAAATCTCATACTTTATCCTGCAATGCCCATTCAGCCCCCACAGCCCCCAGGGACGAAGTGCAATATGTAAGAGATTTTAGGTCGTCTTCTTCTTGCAGGACGGAGGAGGGGACACCAGAGAGAGCGTCCAAAATCCAGCAATTTCCCAATGCATCTAAACCATTCACCATCAGGTCTGGAGGACTCCGGAGCCCGCGTGATGCTTCAATCCCTGCAGCGTTTCATTACAGAACATGAGTGAATACATTGGGGCTACATGGCAGATAACAGCGAGTTGTAGCATCTTCCCGCAAAGAGACCCCCCCATGCTCAGTTGTTCACAGGGGACCCCACATTCTGACATGTGCTCGGTCCAAGGTAATGTGTGATGTTACACAGGACTGCAGACCAAAGTATGATGTAAAGCGCCTGGGCCCCATGTAAAATCTGTACAAGGGCCCCTGCCTGCCATTTATTATACCGGTGCCTAATGTGGCAGAGGGACAGAGTCCGGGTACAACTGCTGCCTCTGCGCCCCCTATAGCTGCGCCCCTGTGTGACCTCCTGTGGCTGCAGGTAATTATCTTCTCATTGGTGGCAATTCCAGCTCTACTACATCTTCATATTGTTAAATCCTCATCTCCTTCTTACAGAAGTTCCGCTCGGATACGTGAATGATTTGTCCTCCTTATTAGAAGGAAGAAGAAGAACAACAGCAGCGACCACTGGTGACCCCTGCGCAGAATGTGGGCGCGCGGCTATAAGAGTCATTCTGTGCTCAGGACTACAATGTACCGGGAAAATAAACCCTCCCCGATAAAACGCTCCGCAGTAATTGTAGATGTGAATTCTCCCTGAGCAGATAATTTGCTGTCAGGAGCTGCAGTTTGGGACTTTCGCTCCACGCAGACCTATTTTCCTACATATAGAACTTTTGTCCGCTAAGTGCATTTCCCTGCAGACCAGAAGTGCTTTATGTCGGGCCCCCCCCGGGCACCAATCCTTTTGTATTAAAAGAAACATTCATGATTAAAGTGGCGGCGGCGGCGGCTGCACCGGCCTCTGCCCGCACTCTCTTTAAAGCAGCACGTCCACTTCTTTCTCATGAGTGGCTCTCTAGACAAGTGTTCTATAACCGCTCCTCCGCCTTGTGCCCGTAACTGGGTAGATCATAAGCACTGGAGAGCGGGCGGCATGCATGGCAGGAGAAGGACTCGGGGGTATTGCACATTGACTCCCCCTAGTGTTCACAATAAAGCACATGATTGGACAACCCCTGAGGGGACGTGGCGGATGATGGTGACCATTATTCCTACTTTTTGAGTCGGACTCCTGGGTTTGTATATGTGACTCAATGAGACCATGACACTGGTTTATGTTGTTGTTGTTGATGGAAATGTCAGCGCCACACAACTGCCGGACAGTCTCACGCTAATAACAAGGAAGGCTGACCACAGTAGTCACATGACCAGGGCCGGGTGTAGCCCTCAGATGGTCTTGCCTGTCGGCTGAACGTTGGACCCTTGACCCAGTTTACTATTAACATAACCCATTTCTTGGATACTGATGTCACCCCTCCGATCTATATACATTGTAACTGTCTGTGATCACATAGAGTGGAGCGGCTGCTGAATGACAGCTGTTCTGTTTCATTGTGATGACGGAAAAATAAGATGAGAAAAGGAGGCATTGGATGCTAGGAATGGACTGGGGTAACAAACTATTGAGCGTCAGCAACACGGGACTAAAATAAAAGGGATCAGGGACAAGGACAACAAATGACCGAGCACCAGGGGCCCAGGAACACTAAATGAGTATGGAGTACACTGGTGAGAGTCCTGTTAGGTAGTCTTACTCTATAATCAGCACCCTACAGTGGCGGATTAAGTAGACCACAGGCCCTGGGCTGTTCCACAAACTTGGGCCCCCCTTATCCACCGCCGCTCTGCCATGGCTATAGTGAACACCACCTTTCTGTGAGAGCATTGACAAATGGGTGTTACGATTCCTCTTGTCAAAGGGCTGTGTCCCTACATACTGACTGACTCCAACCATCGCTGACAGTATCACACTGTGCAGGGACACATCCTCCTGACAAGGGGAATGGTAACACGCATTTGTCTCTTAGTCCTGGCTACACAAAGACTTTATGTGGAATACAAGGATTTCCTACAACAGACGTGTCAGGAGAGGGGACAGATCCCCTATAGATCCAGTGACTCACAGGTGATGTCTTCTCTGATGGGAGTCATTCTCCTTTCTTCTCCATCTGACACAGACCGGTAGGGCGACTTCTCCTGACATCTTTGCTCCTCTCTTCTGCAGCCATTTCCAGCCCCTATAGAAACACAAAAATTCAGACACCAAGGCCCAGGACCATATATCAAAGGGGTTGTCCTTTGAAAAAATACAGACCCCAGAACAAACACCCTAAATATAGACCTCGGACCAGACCCCCTAAATACAGAACCCAGACCTGACCCCCTAAACTAATACAGACCCCAGACCTGACCCGCTAAATGAATACTGACCCCAGACCAGACCCCTAAATACAGACCCCCTAAACTAATACAGACCCCAGACCTGACCCGCTAAATGAATACTGACCCCAGACCAGGCCCCCTAAATACAGACCCCATAAACTAATACAGACCCCAGACCAGACCCCTTAAATATAGACCCCAGACCAGACACCTTAAACTACTACAGACCCCATAAATACAGACCCCTTAAACTAATACAGATCCCAGACCAGACGCCCTAAATACAGACCCCAGACCCCTAAAATACATCCATGACCCCCTTATACTTACCTAGCAGCTCACCTCACCTCGCAGTCTACTCTCTTGCTGCGGTTGTAGGACCTGCGGTCATGTGACATGAGATCTCTAATCAGTAACAAGAAACTGCAGACAGAAGGTCATGTGACAGGAGATCTCTAATCAGTAACAAGAAACTGCAGACAGAAGGTCATGTGACAGGAGATCTCTAATCAGTAACAAGAAACTGCAGACAGAAGGTCATGTGACCTTTATGTCTGCAGGTCCTTTACTGGATTTACAAAATGCTGTTTTGTCCCATTTATTTTACGCGATTTGCGGAAAAATCGCGGCAAAAAGGCATTGTACTTGGAGCGGTCATGGGATCCCCGGGAGACTCGGGCCCCGGGCAGCCGCCCAGAATGCCCAATGATGATCCGCAATAGTCACCCTACTGTCAGCAAATCCAGTCCTGAAGAGCGAGGAGCCCACATACTGGTCCCATTGGCCAATCAGTTCTATTGGAATGAGAAAAAAAATTCAAAAAGTTGCACAACTTGAATTATCCATTGCCACCCGCCTGCCAGGATCACATGGCTAAAGTGACATCATGGGACGTTGGTTGCCTTGTCATGCTGGGGTTTCGTGGGCCAACCAGAGGAAATAATTCTCAGGGGTTGACTCGGGCTAAAACTTTTGGGGCTAATTATTTCATCAATAAACTGTGTTGAAAAGTTTAAAATTTCTCCATTTTTGACCCATAGAGAAATGAAGGAAATTCCCATAAACCCTGTAAAATGTATGCAAATTAGCAGTGTGATGTCATCGGTGTATGGAGTAATTCAATCACATGAACCTGCGATCTTCATCAAGGGATCAAACTCATTTTTATTTTAAAAATGGCCGCAGTCTTTGGTAGAAAATTAATTCTTGACCCATAATCATCGAATAAGAGCGGCGCGGCGGCGGCTCCTTCCATCTACAGAATAATTTGAAAAGCTGTAAACACATTTGCGTCTCATAGGAACGAGTCCTCGCCAAATGTTACTCAAACAATAGATGATTTTCTGCGGCGATAGAGGAAAATGTGAGAATTTAAGCCCAATCTTCTCAATCATTCTCTTTTGAATCCACATTAATTGAAATGGGCAAAACCGCGCTGCACGGAAACGTGTTGGAGAGCCACTTTGAGCCACCTCTCCGCCCTCCGCAACACTCAGCCGGCCTCATAATCACCTCATTTATTAGTAAGGATTTCACTTTCTCTCCGCAATGTATTTAGATGTTTTCACCCTTAAAAGCAACATTTAAATCAATACGCAGCGCGGGCGCCGACGACGGTTCACAGCGAGTAAAATCTATACATTACACAGGATTTACCCCACGCACGGCGCTCACGCACACAATTATTATGCTGCGCGCAATTACAGATAATACACTGAGCGAAATGCGTAATAATATATCGCTCCGGCGGAATGACTTCTGTGTAGAGAAAATACAATTATCATCCACAAACATTGACGCGTTTTATTATTAGACCGAAGGAGACACAAAAACTAACCGGCCCCTCAAATACCAGAGCAGAATTATTACTGAGCAATCAATGCACAAGGTAAGATTATTACAAGAAGGCAAATACTTCACCCCAAAGGAATTACACCCCGACATAATACACCCCGACATAATACACCCCGACATAATACACCCCGGCATAATACACCCCGGCATAATACACCCCGACATAATACACCCCGACATAATACACCCCGGCATATTACACCCCGACATAATACACCCCGGCATAATACACCCCGACATAATACACCCCGACATAATAAACCCCGACATATTACACCCCAACATAATACACCCCGACATAATACACCCCGACATAATACACCCCGACATATTACACCCGACATAATACACCCCGACATAATACACCCCGGCATAATACACCCCGGCATAATACACCCCGGCATATTACACCCCGACATAATACACCCCGGCATAATACACCCCGACATAATACACCCCGGCATATTACACCCCGACATAATACACCCCGGCATAATACACCCCGACATAATACACCCCGACATAATACACCCCGGCATAATACACCCCGACATAATACACCCCGACATAATACACCCCGGCATAATACACCCCGACATAATACACCCCAACATAATAAACCCCGACATATTACACCCCAACATAATACACCCCGACATAATACACCCCGACATAATACACCCCGACATAATACACCACGACATATTACACCCCGACATAATACACCCCGACATAATACACCCCGACATAATACACCCCGACTTATTACACCCCGACATAATACACCCCGACAAAATACACATCGACATAATACACCCCGACATAATAGACCCCGGCATAATACACCCCGACATAATACACCCCGACATAATACACCCCGACATAATAGACCCCGGCATAATACACCCCGACATAATACACCCCGACATAATACACCCCGGCATAATACACCCCGACATAATACACCACGACATAATACACCCCGACATAATACACCCCGACAAAATACACACCGACATAATACACCCCGACATAATACACCCCGACATAATACACCCCGACATAATACACCCCGACATAATACACCCCGACATAATACACCCCGACATAATACACCACGACATATTACACCCCGACATAATACACCCCGACATAATACACCCCGACATAATACACCCCGACATATTACACACCGACATAATACACCCCGACATAATACACCACGACATATTACACCCCGACATAATACACCCCGGCATAATACACCCCGACATAATACACGCCGACTTATTACACCCCGACAAAATACACCCCGACATAATACACCCCGACTTATTACACCCCGACATAATACACCCCGACATAATACACCCCGACATAATAGACCCCGACATAATACACCCCGACATAATACACCCCGGCATAATACACCCCGACATAATACACCACGACATATTACACCCCGACATAATACACACCGACATAATACACCCCGACATAATACACCCCGACAAAATACACACCGACATAATACACCCCGACATAATAGACCCCGGCATAATACACCCCGACATAATACACCCCGACATAATACACCCCGGCATAATACACCCCGACATAATACACCCCGACATAATACACCACGACATATTACACCCCGACATAATACACCCCGACATAATACACCCCGACATAATACACCCTGACATAATAGACCCCGGCATAATACACCCCGACATAATACACCCCGACTTATTACACCCCGACATAATACACCACGACATATTACACCCCGACATAATACACCCCGACATAATACACCCCGACATAATACACCCCGACATAATACACCACGACATATTACACCCCGACATAATACACCCCGACATATTACACCCCGACATAATACACCCCGACATAATACACCCCGACATATTACACCCGATATAATACACCCCGACATAATACACCCCGACATAATACACCCCGACTTATTACACCCCAACATAATACACCCCGGCATAATACACCACGACATATTACACCCCGACATAATACACCCCGACATAATACACCCCGACATAATACACCCCGGCATAATACACCCCGGCATAATACACCCCGGCATATTACACCCCGACATAATACACCCCGGCATAATACACCCCGACATAATACACCCCGGCATATTACACCCCGACATAATACACCCCGGCATAATACACCCCGACATAATACACCCCGACATAATACACCACGACATATTACACCCCGACATAATACACCCCGACATAATACACCCCGACATAATACACCCCGGCATAATACACCCCGGCATAATACACCCCGACATAATACACCACGACATATTACACCCCGACATAATACACCCCGACATAATACACCCCGACATAATACACCCCGACATAATACACCCCGACATAAAAAACCTGACATAATACACCCCGACATAATACACCACGACATATTACACCCCGACATAATACACCCCGACATAATACACCCCGACATAATACACCCCGACATAATACACCCCGACTTATTACACCCCGACATAATACACCCCGACAAAATACACACCGATATAATACACCCCGACATAATAGACCCCGGCATAATACACCCCGACATAATACACCCCGACATAATACACCCCGACATAATACACCCCGTCATAATACACCCCGACATAATACACCCCGACATAATACACCACGACATATTACACCCCGACATAATACACCCCGACAAAATACACACCGACATAATACACCCCGACATAATAGACCCCGGCATAATACACCCCGACATAATACACCCCGACATAATACACCCCGACATAATACACCCCGGCATAATACACCCCGACATAATACACCCCGACATAATACACCACGACATATTACACCCCGACATAATACACCCCGACATAATACACCCCGACATAATACACCCTGACATAATAGACCCCGGCATAATACACCCCGACATAATACACCCCGACTTATTACACCCCGACATAATACACCACGACATATTACACCCCGACATAATACAGCCCGACATAATACACCCCGACATAATACACCCCGACATAATACACCACGACATATTACACCCCGACATAATACACCCCGACATATTACACCCCGACATAATACACCCCGACATAATACACCCCGACATATTACACCCGACATAATACACCCCGACATAATACACCCCGACATAATACACCCCGACTTATTACACCCCAACATAATACACCACAACATAATACACCCCGACATAATACACCCCGACTTATTACACCCCAACATAATACACCACAACATAATACACCCCGACATATTACACCCCGACATAATACACCCCGACATAATACACCCCGACATAATACACCCCGACTTATTACACCCCAACATAATACACCACAACATAATACACCACGACATATTACACCCCGACATAATACACCCCGGCATAATACACCCCGGCATAATACACCCCGGCATATTACACCCCGACATAATACACCCCGGCATAATACACCCCGACATAATACACCCCGGCATATTACACCCCGACATAATACACCCCGGCATAATACACCCCGACATAATACACCCCGACATAATACACCACGACATATTACACCCCGACATAATACACCCCGACATAATACACCCCGACATAATACACCCCGACATAATACACCCCGGCATAATACACCCCGACATAATACACCCCGACATAATACACCACGACATATTACACCCCGACATAATACACCCCGACATAATACACCCCGACATACTACACCCCGACATAATACACCCCGACATATTACACACCGACATAATACACCCCGACATAATACACCCCGACATATTACACCCCGACATATTACACCCGACATAATACACCCCGACATAATACACCCCGACATAATACACCCCGACATAATACACCCCGACATATTACACCCCGACATAATACACCCCGACATAATACACCCCGACATAATACACCCCGACTTATTACACCCCGACATAATACACCCCGACAAAATACACACCGACATAATACACCCCGACATAATAGACCCCGGCATAATACACCCCGACATAATACACCCCGACATAATACACCCCGACATAATACACCCCGGCATAATACACCCCGACATAATACACCCCGACATAATACACCACGACATATTACACCCCGACATAATACACCCCGACAAAATACACACCGACATAATACACCCCGACATAATAGACCCCGGCATAATACACCCCGACATAATACACCCCGACATAATACACCCCGACATAATACACCCCGGCATAATACACCCCGACATAATACACCCCGACATAATACACCACGACATATTACACCCCGACATAATACACCCCGACATAATACACCCCGACATAATACACCCTGACATAATAGACCCCGGCATAATACACCCCGACATAATACACCCCGACTTATTACACCCCGACATAATACACCCCGACAAAATACACACCGACATAATACACCCCGACATAATAGACCCCGGCATAATAGACCCCGACATAATACACCCCGACATAATACACCCCGACATAATACACCCCGGCATAATACACCCCGACATAATACACCCCGACATAATACACCACGACATATTACACCCCGACATAATACACCCCGACATAATACACCCTGACATAATAGACCCCGGCATAATACACCCCGACATAATACACCCCGACTTATTACACCCCGACATAATACACCACGACATATTACACCCCGACATAATACACCCCGACATAATACACCCCGACATAATACACCCCGACATAATACACCACGACATATTACACCCCGACATAATACACCCCGACATATTACACCCCGACATAATACACCCCGACATAATACACCCCGACATATTACACCCGACATAATACACCCCGACATAATACACCCCGACATAATACACCCCGACTTATTACACCCCAACATAATACACCACAACATAATACACCCCGACATAATACACCCCGACTTATTACACCCCAACATAATACACCACAACATAATACACCCCGACATATTACACCCCGACATAATACACCCCGACATAATACACCCCGACATAATACACCCCGACTTATTACACCCCAACATAATACACCACAACATAATACACCACGACATAATACACCCCGACATAATACACCCCGACATAATACACCCCGACTTATTACACCCCGACATAATACACCCCGACATAATACACCCGACATAATACACCCCGGCATATTACACCCCAACATAATACACCCCGACATAATACACCCCGACATAATACACCCCGACATAATACACCCCGACATAATACACCCCGACATAATACACCCCGACTTATTACACCCCGACATAATACACCCCGACATAATACACCCGACATAATACACCCCGGCATAATACACCCCGACATAATACACCCCGACATAATACACCCCGACATAATACACCCCGACATAATACACCCCGGCATAATACACCTCGACATAATACACCCCGACATAATACACCACGACATATTACACCCCGACATAATACACCCCGACATAATACACCCCGACATAATACACCCCGACTTATTACACCCCGACATAATACACCCCGACATAATACACCCGACATAATACACCCCGGCATATTACACCCCAACATAATACACCCCGACATAATACACCCCGACATAATACACCCCGACTTATTACACCACAACATAATACACCCCGACATATTACACCCCGACATAATACACCCCGGCATAATACACCCCGGCATAATACACCCCGGCATATTACACCCCGACATAATACACCCCGGCATAATACACCCCGACATAATACACCCCGGCATATTACACCCCGACATAATACACCCCGGCATAATACACCCCGACATAATACACCCCGACATAATACACCACGACATATTACACCCCGACATAATACACCCCGACATAATACACCCAAACATAATACACCCCGACATAATACACCCCGGCATAATACACCCCGACATAATACACCCCGACATAATACACCACGACATATTACACCCCGACATAATACACCCCGACATAATACACCCCGACATAATACACCCCGACATAATACACCCCGACATAATACACCACGACATATTACACCCCGACATAATACACCCCGACATAATACACCCTGACATAATACACCCCGACTTATTACACCCCGACATAATACACCCTGACAAAATACACACCGACATAATACACCCCGACATAATAGACCCCGGCATAATACACCCCGACATAATACACCCCGACATAATACACCCCGACATAATACACCCCGGCATAATACACCCCGACATAATACACCCCGACATAATACACCACGACATATTACACCCCGACATAATACACCCCGACAAAATACACACCGACATAATACACCCCGACATAATAGACCCCGGGATAATACACCCCGACATAATACACCCCGACATAATACACCCCGGCATAATACACCCCGACATAATACACCACGACATATTACACCCCGACATAATACACCCCGACATAATACACCCCGACATAATACACCCTGACATAATAGACCCCGGCATAATACACCCCGACATAATACACCCCGACTTATTACACCCCGACATAATACACCACGACATATTACACCCCGACATAATACACCCCGACATAATACACTCCGACATAATACACCCCGACATAATACACCACGACATATTACACCCCGACATAATACACCCCGACATATTACACCCCGACATAATACACCCCGACATAATACACCCCGACATATTACACCCGACATAATACACCCCGACATAATACACCCCGACATAATACACCCCGACTTATTACACCCCAACATAATACACCCCGGCATAATACACCACGACATATTACACCCCGACATAATACACCCCGACATAATACACCCCGACATATTACACCCCGACTTATTACACCCCGACATAATACACCCCGACATAATACACCCGACATAATACACCCTGGCATATTACACCCCAACATAATACACCCCGACATAATACACCCCGACATAATACACCCCGACATAATACACCCCGACATAATACACCCCGGCATAATACACCTCGACATAATACACCCCGACATAATACACCACGACATATTACACCCCGACATAATACACCCCGACATAATACACCCCGACATAATACACCCCGACTTATTACACCCCGACATAATACACCCCGACATAATACACCCGACATAATACACCCCGGCATATTACACCCCAACATAATACACCCCGACATAATACACCCCGACATAATACACCCCGACATAATACACCACGACATATTACACCCCGACATAATACACCCCGACATAATACACCCCGACATAATACACCCCGACTTATTACACCCCGACATAATACACCCCGACATAATACACCCGACATAATACACCCCGGCATAATACACCCCGGCATATTACACCCGACATAATACACCCCGGCATATTACACCCCAACATAATACACCCCGACATAATACACCCCGACATAATACACCCCGGCATAATACACCCCGACATATTACACCCGACATAATACACCCCGACATAATACACCCCGACATAATACACCCCGACTTATTACACCCCAACATAATACACCCCGACATAATACACCCCGACTTATTACACCCCAACATAATACACCCCGACATAATACACCCCGACATAATACACCCCGACTTATTACACCCCAACATAATACACCCCGACATAATACACCCTGACATAATACACCCCGACTTATTACACCCCGACATAATACACCCCGACATAATACACCCCGACATATTACACCCCAACATAATACACCCCGACATAATACACCCCGACATATTACACCCCAACATAATACACCCCGACATAATACACCCCGACATATTACACCCCGACATAATACACCCCGACATAATACACCCCGACATATTACACCCGACATAATACACCCCGACATATTACACCCCAACATAATACACCCCGACATAATACACCCCGACATATTACACCCCGACATATTACACCCCGACATAATACACCCCGACATAATACACCCCGGCATAATACACCCCGACATAATACACCCCGACATAATACACCCCGACATATTACACCCGACATAATACACCCCGACATAATACACCCCGACTTATTACACCCCAACATAATACACCCCGACATAATACACCCCGACATAATACACCCCGACTTATTACACCCCAACATAATACACCCCGACATAATACACCCCGACTTATTACACCCCAACATAATACACCCCGACATAATACACCCCGACATAATACACCCCGACTTATTACACCCCGACATAATACACCCCGACATAATACACCCCGACATAATACACCCCGACATAATACACCCCGGCATATTACACCCGACATAATACACCCCGACATATTACACCCCAACATAATACACCCCGACATAATACACCCCGACATATTACACCCCGACATATTACACCCCGACATAATACACCCCGACATAACACACACCGGCATAATACACCCCGACATAATACACCCCGACATAATACACCCCGACATATTACACCCGACATAATACACCCCGACATAATACACCCCGACATAATACACCCCGACTTATTACACCCCAACATAATACACCCCGACATAATACACCCCGACTTATTACACCCCAACATAATACACCCCGACATATTACACCCGACATAATACACCCCGACATAATACACCCCGACATAATACACCCCGACTTATTACACCCCAACATAATACACCACAACATAATACACCCCGACATAATACACCCCGACTTATTACACCCCAACATAATACACCACAACATAATACACCCCGACATATTACACCCCGACATAATACACCCCGACATAATACACCCCGACATAATACACCCCGACTTATTACACCCCAACATAATACACCACAACATAATACACCACGACATAATACACCCCGACATAATACACCCCGACATAATACACCCCGACTTATTACACCCCGACATAATACACCCCGACATAATACACCCGACATAATACACCCCGGCATATTACACCCCAACATAATACACCCCGACATAATACACCCCGACATAATACACCCCGACATAATACACCCCGACATAATACACCCCGACATAATACACCCCGACTTATTACACCCCGACATAATACACCCCGACATAATACACCCGACATAATACACCCCGGCATAATACACCCCGACATAATACACCCCGACATAATACACCCCGACATAATACACCCCGACATAATACACCCCGGCATAATACACCTCGACATAATACACCCCGACATAATACACCACGACATATTACACCCCGACATAATACACCCCGACATAATACACCCCGACATAATACACCCCGACTTATTACACCCCGACATAATACACCCCGACATAATACACCCGACATAATACACCCCGGCATATTACACCCCAACATAATACACCCCGACATAATACACCCCGACATAATACACCCCGACTTATTACACCACAACATAATACACCCCGACATATTACACCCCGACATAATACACCCCGGCATAATACACCCCGGCATAATACACCCCGGCATATTACACCCCGACATAATACACCCCGGCATAATACACCCCGACATAATACACCCCGGCATATTACACCCCGACATAATACACCCCGGCATAATACACCCCGACATAATACACCCCGACATAATACACCACGACATATTACACCCCGACATAATACACCCCGACATAATACACCCAAACATAATACACCCCGACATAATACACCCCGGCATAATACACCCCGACATAATACACCCCGACATAATACACCACGACATATTACACCCCGACATAATACACCCCGACATAATACACCCCGACATAATACACCCCGACATAATACACCCCGACATAATACACCACGACATATTACACCCCGACATAATACACCCCGACATAATACACCCTGACATAATACACCCCGACTTATTACACCCCGACATAATACACCCTGACAAAATACACACCGACATAATACACCCCGACATAATAGACCCCGGCATAATACACCCCGACATAATACACCCCGACATAATACACCCCGACATAATACACCCCGGCATAATACACCCCGACATAATACACCCCGACATAATACACCACGACATATTACACCCCGACATAATACACCCCGACAAAATACACACCGACATAATACACCCCGACATAATAGACCCCGGGATAATACACCCCGACATAATACACCCCGACATAATACACCCCGGCATAATACACCCCGACATAATACACCACGACATATTACACCCCGACATAATACACCCCGACATAATACACCCCGACATAATACACCCTGACATAATAGACCCCGGCATAATACACCCCGACATAATACACCCCGACTTATTACACCCCGACATAATACACCACGACATATTACACCCCGACATAATACACCCCGACATAATACACTCCGACATAATACACCCCGACATAATACACCACGACATATTACACCCCGACATAATACACCCCGACATATTACACCCCGACATAATACACCCCGACATAATACACCCCGACATATTACACCCGACATAATACACCCCGACATAATACACCCCGACATAATACACCCCGACTTATTACACCCCAACATAATACACCCCGGCATAATACACCACGACATATTACACCCCGACATAATACACCCCGACATAATACACCCCGACATATTACACCCCGACTTATTACACCCCGACATAATACACCCCGACATAATACACCCGACATAATACACCCTGGCATATTACACCCCAACATAATACACCCCGACATAATACACCCCGACATAATACACCCCGACATAATACACCCCGACATAATACACCCCGGCATAATACACCTCGACATAATACACCCCGACATAATACACCACGACATATTACACCCCGACATAATACACCCCGACATAATACACCCCGACATAATACACCCCGACTTATTACACCCCGACATAATACACCCCGACATAATACACCCGACATAATACACCCCGGCATATTACACCCCAACATAATACACCCCGACATAATACACCCCGACATAATACACCCCGACATAATACACCACGACATATTACACCCCGACATAATACACCCCGACATAATACACCCCGACATAATACACCCCGACTTATTACACCCCGACATAATACACCCCGACATAATACACCCGACATAATACACCCCGGCATAATACACCCCGGCATATTACACCCGACATAATACACCCCGGCATATTACACCCCAACATAATACACCCCGACATAATACACCCCGACATAATACACCCCGGCATAATACACCCCGACATATTACACCCGACATAATACACCCCGACATAATACACCCCGACATAATACACCCCGACTTATTACACCCCAACATAATACACCCCGACATAATACACCCCGACTTATTACACCCCAACATAATACACCCCGACATAATACACCCCGACATAATACACCCCGACTTATTACACCCCAACATAATACACCCCGACATAATACACCCTGACATAATACACCCCGACTTATTACACCCCGACATAATACACCCCGACATAATACACCCCGACATATTACACCCCAACATAATACACCCCGACATAATACACCCCGACATATTACACCCCAACATAATACACCCCGACATAATACACCCCGACATATTACACCCCGACATAATACACCCCGACATAATACACCCCGACATATTACACCCGACATAATACACCCCGACATATTACACCCCGACATAATACACCCCGACATAATACACCCCGGCATAATACACCCCGACATAATACACCCCGACATAATACACCCCGACATATTACACCCGACATAATACACCCCGACATAATACACCCCGACTTATTACACCCCAACATAATACACCCCGACATAATACACCCCGACATAATACACCCCGACTTATTACACCCCAACATAATACACCCCGACATAATACACCCCGACTTATTACACCCCAACATAATACACCCCGACATAATACACCCCGACATAATACACCCCGACTTATTACACCCCGACATAATACACCCCGACATAATACACCCCGACATAATACACCCCGACATAATACACCCCGGCATATTACACCCGACATAATACACCCCGACATATTACACCCCAACATAATACACCCCGACATAATACACCCCGACATATTACACCCCGACATATTACACCCCGACATAATACACCCCGACATAACACACACCGGCATAATACACCCCGACATAATACACCCCGACATAATACACCCCGACATATTACACCCGACATAATACACCCCGACATAATACACCCCGACATAATACACCCCGACTTATTACACCCCAACATAATACACCCCGACATAATACACCCCGACTTATTACACCCCAACATAATACACCCCGACATAATACACCCCGACATAATACACCCCGACTTATTACACCCCAACATAATACACCCCGACATAATACACCCCGACTTATTACACCCCAACATAATACACCCCGACATAATACACCCCGACATAATACACCCCGACATAATACACCCCGACTTATTACACCCCGACATAATACACCCCGACATAATACACCCCGACATAATACACACCGGCATATTACACCCGACATAATACACCCCGACATATTACACCCCAACATAATACACCCCGACATAATACACCCCGACTTATTACACCCCGACATAATACACCCCAACATAATACACACCGACTTATTACACCACAACATAATACACCCCGACATAATACACCCCAACATAATACACCCCGACTTATTACACCACAACATAATACACCCCGACATAATACACCCCGACATATTACACCCGACATAATACACCCCGACATAATACACCCCGACATAATACACACCGACATAATACACCCCGACATATTACACACTGACATAATACACCCCGACATAATACACCCCGACATATTACACCCCGACATATTACACCACAACATAATACACCCCGACATAATACACCCCGACATAATACACCCCGACATAATACACCCCGACATATTACACCACAACATAATACACCCCGACATATTACACCCCGACATAATACACCCCGACATAATACACCCCGACATAATACACCCCGACTTATTACACCCCGACTTATTACACCCCGACATAATACACACCGACATAATACACCCCGACATAATACACACCGACATAATACACCCCGACATATTACACACCGACAAAATACACCCCGACATAATACACCCCGACATAATACACACCGACATAATACACCCCGACTTATTACACCACAACATAATACACCCCGACATAATACACCCCGACTTATTACACCACGACATAATACACCCCGACATAATACACCCCGACATATTACACCCGACATAATACACCCCGACATAATACACCCCGACATAATACACCCCGGCATATTACACCCGACATAATACACCCCGACATATTACACCCCAACATAATACACCCCGACATAATACACCCCGACATATTACACCCCGACATATTACACCCCGACATAATACACCCCGACATAATACACCCCGGCATAATACACCCCGACATAATACACCCCGACATAATACACCCCGACATATTACACCCGACATAATACACCCCGACATAATACACCCCGACATAATACACCCCGACTTATTACACCCCAACATAATACACCCCGACATAATACACCCCGACTTATTACACCCCAACATAATACACCCCGACATAATACACCCCGACATAATACACCCCGACTTATTACACCCCAACATAATACACCCCGACATAATACACCCCGACTTATTACACCCCAACATAATACACCCCGACATAATACACCCCGACATAATACACCCCGACATAATACACCCCGACTTATTACACCCCGACATAATACACCCCGACATAATACACCCCGACATAATACACACCGGCATATTACACCCGACATAATACACCCCGACATATTACACCCCAACATAATACACCCCGACATAATACACCCCGACTTATTACACCCCGACATAATACACCCCGACTTATTACACCACAACATAATACACCCCGACATAATACACCCCGACTTATTACACCACAACATAATACACCCCGACATAATACACCCCAACATAATACACACCGACTTATTACACCACAACATAATACACCCCGACATAATACACCCCAACATAATACACCCCGACTTATTACACCACAACATAATACACCCCGACATAATACACCCCGACATATTACACCCGACATAATACACCCCGACATAATACACCCCGACATAATACACACCGACATAATACACCCCGACATATTACACACTGACATAATACACCCCGACATAATACACCCCGACATATTACACCCCGACATATTACACCACAACATAATACACCCCGACATATTACACCCCGACATAATACACCCCGACATAATACACCCCGACATAATACACCCCGACTTATTACACCCCGACATAATACACACCGACATAATACACCCCGACATAATACACACCGACATAATACACCCCGACATATTACACACCGACAAAATACACCCCGACATAATACACCCCGACATAATACACCCCGACATAATACACCCCGACTTATTACACCACAACATAATACACCCCGACATAATACACCCCGACTTATTACACCACGACATAATACACCCCGACATAATACACCCCGACATATTACACCCGACATAATACACCCCGACATAATACACCCCGACATAATACACACCGACATAATACACCCCGACATAATACACCCCGACTTATTACACCACAACATAATACACCCCGACATAATACACCCCGACTTATTACACCACAACATAATACACGCCGACATAATACACCACAACATAATACACCCCGACATAATACACCACGACATAATACACCCCGACATAATACACGCCGACATAATACACCCCGACATAATACACCCCGACATATTACACCCCGACATATTACACCCCGACATAATACACCCCGACATATTACACCCCGACATATTACACCCCAACATAATACACACCGACATAATACACACCGACATATTACACCCCGACATATTACACCCCGACATATTACACCCCGACATATTACACCCCAACATAATACACCCCGACATAATACACCCCGAATTATTACACCACAACATAATACACCCCGACATAATACACCCCGACTTATTACACCACAACATAATACACCCCGACATAATACACCCCGACATAATACACCCCGACTTATTACACCACAACATAATACACCCCGACATAATACACCCCGACATAATACACCCCGACTTATTACACCACAACATAATACACCCCGACATAATACACCACGACATAATACACCCCGACATAATACACCCCGACATATTACACCCCGACATAATACACCCCGACATATTACACCCCGACATATTACACCCCGACATAATACACACCGACATAATACACACCGACATAATACACCCCGACATAATACACCCCGACTTATTACACCACAACATAATACACCCCGACATAATACACCCCGACTTATTACACCACAACATAATACACCCCGACATAATACACCCCGACATATTACACCCCGACATAATACACCCCGACTTATTACACCACAACATAATACACCCCGACATAATACACCCCGACTTATTACACCACAACATAATACACCCCGACATAATACACCCCGACTTATTACACCCCGACTTATTACACCCCGACATAATACACCCCGACATAATACACCCCGACATATTACACCCGACATAATACACCCCGACATAATACACCCCGACATAATACACCCCGACATAATACACCCCGACATAATACACCCCGACATAATACACCCCGGCATAATACACCCCGACATATTACACCCGACATAATACACCCCGAAATAATACACCCCGACATAATACACCCCGACATAATACACCCCGGCATAATACACCCCGACATAATACACACCGACATAATACACCCCGACATAATACACACCGACATAATACACCCCGACATATTACACACCGACAAAATACACCCCGACATAATACACCCCGACATAATACACCCCGACATAATACACCCCGACTTATTACACCACAACATAATACACCCCGACATAATACACCCAGACTTATTACACCACGACATAATACACCCCGACATAATACACCCCGACATATTACACCCGACATAATACACCCCGACATAATACACCCCGACATAATACACACCGACATAATACACCCCGACATAATACACCCCGACTTATTACACCACAACATAATACACCCCGACATAATACACCCCGACTTATTACACCACAACATAATACACCCCGACATAATACACCCCAACATAATACACACCGACTTATTACACCACAACATAATACACCCCGACATAATACACCCCAACATAATACACCCCGACTTATTACACCACAACATAATACACCCCGACATAATACACCCCGACATATTACACCCGACATAATACACCCCGACATAATACACCCCGACATAATACACACCGACATAATACACCCCGACATATTACACACTGACATAATACACCCCGACATAATACACCCCGACATATTACACCCCGACATATTACACCACAACATAATACACCCCGACATATTACACCCCGACATAATACACCACGACATAATACACCCCGACATAATACACCCCGACTTATTACACCCCGACATAATACACACCGACATAATACACCCCGACATAATACACACCGACATAATACACCCCGACATATTACACACCGACAAAATACACCCCGACATAATACACCCCGACATAATACACCCCGACATAATACACCCCGACTTATTACACCACAACATAATACACCCCGACATAATACACCCCGACTTATTACACCACGACATAATACACCCCGACATAATACACCCCGACATATTACACCCGACATAATACACCCCGACATAATACACCCCGACATAATACACACCGACATAATACACCCCGACATAATACACCCCGACTTATTACACCACAACATAATACACCCCGACATAATACACCCCGACTTATTACACCACAACATAATACACGCCGACATAATACACCACAACATAATACACCCCGACATAATACACCACGACATAATACACCCCGACATAATACACCCCGACATATTACACCCCGACATATTACACCCCGACATAATACACCCCGACATATTACACCCCGACATATTACACCCCAACATAATACACACCGACATAATACACACCGACATATTACACCCCGACATATTACACCCCGACATATTACACCCCGACATAATACACCCCGACATAATACACCCCGACATATTACACCCCGACATAATACACCCCGACATATTACACCCCGACATATTACACCCCGACATAATACACCCCGACATAATACACCCCGACTTATTACACCACAACATAATACACCCCGACATAATACACCCCGACTTATTACACCACAACATAATACACCCCGACATAATACACCCCGACATAATACACCCCGACTTATTACACCACAACATAATACACCCCGACATAATACACCACGACATAATACACCCCGACATAATACACCCCGACATATTACACCCCGACATAATACACCACGACATAATACACCCCGACATAATACACCCCGACATATTACACCCCGACATAATACACCCCGACATATTACACCCCGACATATTACACCCCGACATAATACACACCGACATAATACACACCGACATAATACACCCCGACATAATACACCCCGACTTATTACACCACAACATAATACACCCCGACATAATACACCCCGACTTATTACACCACAACATAATACACCCCGACATAATACACCCCGACATATTACACCCCGACATAATACACCCCGACTTATTACACCACAACATAATACACCCCGACATAATACACCCCGACTTATTACACCACAACATAATACACCCCGACATAATACACCCCGACTTATTACACCACAACATAATACACCCCGACATAATACACCACGACATAATACACCCCGACATAATACACCCCGACATATTACACCCCGACATAATACACCACGACATAATACACCCCGACATAATACACCCCGACATATTACACCCCGACATAATACACCCCGACATATTACACCCCGACATATTACACCCCGACATAATACACACCGACATAATACACACCGACATAATACACCCCGACATAATACACCCCGACTTATTACACCACAACATAATACACCCCGACATATTACACCCCGACATAATACACCCCGACATAATACACCCCGACATATTACACCCCGACATATTACACCCCGACATATTACACCCCGACATAATACACCCCGACATATTACACCCCGACATATTACACCCCGACATAATACACCACGACATATTACACCCAACATATTACACCCCGACATAATACACCCCGACATAATACACCCCGACATAATACACCCCGACTTATTACACAACAACATAATACACCCCGACATAATACACCCCGACATATTACACCCCGACATATTACACCCCGACATAATACACCCCGACATAATACACCCCGACTTATTACACCACAACATAATACACCCCGACATAATACACCCCGACTTATTACACCACAACATAATACACCCCGACATATTACACCCCGACATAATACACCCCGACATAATACACCCCGACATATTACACCCCGACATAATACACCCCGACATATTACACCCCGACATAATACACCCCGACATATTACACCCCGACATAATACACCCCGACATAAAACACCCCGACTTATTACACCACAACATAATACAACCCGACATAATACACCCCGACATAATACACCCCGATATAATACACCCCGACATATTACACCCTGACATAATACACCCCGACATATTACACCCCGACATAATACACCCCGACATAAAACACCCCGACATAATACACCCCGACATAATACACCCCGAAATAATACACCCCGAAATAATACACCCCGAAAGATTTTATTGTTCTTAGAGGGATAATAATGCTTTATAAACAAATACAAGTTCAGAATCGTACATAGGGGGCAGTATTATAGTAGTTATATTCTTGTATATAGGAGCAGTATTATAGTAGTTATATTCTTTTATATAGGAGCAGTATTATAGTAGTTATATTCTTGTATATAGGAGGCAGTATTATAGTAGTTATATTCTTGTATATAGGGGCAGTATTATAGTAGTTATATTCTTGTATATAGGAGCAGTATTATAGTAGTTATATTCCTGTATATAGGGGCAGTATTATAGTAGTTATATTCTTCTATATAGGGGGCAGTATTATAGTAGTTATATTCTTGTATATAGGGGGCAGTATTATAGTAGTTATATTCTTGTATATAGGAGCAGTATTATAGTAGTTATATTCTTGTATATAGGGGGCAGTATTATAGTAGTTATATTCTTGTATATAGGAGCAGTATTATAGTAGTTATATTCTTGTATATAGGAGGCAGTATTATAGTAGTTATATTCTTGTATATAGGGGCAGTATTATAGTAGTTATATTCTTGTATATAGGGGGCAGTATTATAGTAGTTATATTCTTGTATATAGGAGCAGTATTATTGTAGTTATATTCTTGTATATAGGGGCAGTATTATAGTAGTTATATTCTTGTATATAGGGGCAGTAGTATAGTAGTTATATTCTTGTATATAGGAGGCAGTATTATTGTAGTTATATTCTTGTATATAGGGGCAGTATTATAGTAGTTATATTCTTGTATATAGGTGCAGTATTATAGTAGTTATATTCCTGTATATAGGGGCAGTATTATAGTAGTTATATTCTTCTATATAGGGGGCAGTATTATAGTAGTTATATTCTTGTATATAGGGGGCAGTATTATAGTAGTTATATTCTTGTATATAGGAGCAGTATTATAGTAGTTATATTCTTTTATATAGGGGCAGTATTATAGTAGTTATATTCTTGTATATAGGGGGCAGTATTATAGTAGTTATAGTCTTGTATATAGGGGCAGTATTATAGTAGTTATATTCTTGTATATAGGGGGCAGTATTATAGTAGTTATATTCTTGTATATAGGGGACAGTATTATAGTAGTTATATTCTTGTATATAGAGGCAGTATAAGGGCATGACCACACATGGCGGAATTCCTCCGCAACTGTCCGCATCAATGCCGCACAGAATCTGCGTTGCAGATTCTGCGGCGGATCTGCACAAAATGTGCAGAAAATTGATGCGGACTGGCCGCTGCGGACTGCAGGAAAAGTGCTTCTCTTCTCCCTATTCAGTGCAGGATAGAGAGAAGGGACAGCACTTTCCCTAGTGAAAGTCAAAGAAATTCATACTTACCGCCCGTTGTCTTGGTGACGCGTCCCTCTTTCGGCATCCGGCCCGACCTCCCTGGATGACGCTCCAGTCCATGTGACCGCTGCAGCCTGTGCTTGGCCTGTGATTGGCTGCAGCCGTCACTTACACTGAAACGTCATCCTGGGAGGCCGGACTGGAGACAGACGCAGGGAGTTCTCGGTAAGTATGAACTTATATTTTTTTTTACAGATACATGTATATTGAGATCGGTAGTCACTGTCCCGGGTGCAGAAACAGTTACTGCCGATCGCGTAACTCTTTCAGCACCCTGGACAGTGACTATTTACAGACGTCTCCTAGCAACGCTCCCGTCATTACGGGAGCCCCATTGACTTCCTCAGTCTGGCTGTAGACCTAGAAATACATAGGTCCAGCCAGAATGAAGAAATGTCATGGTAGTAAAAACAATACGCTCCGCAGCACACATAAGATCTGCGGACTTCATTGCGGAATTTTGACTCTCCATTGAAGTCAATGGAGAAATTCCGCCATGAGTCCGCCACTGCTCCGCAACAGACAGAGCATGCTGCGGACACCAAATTCCGCTCCGCAGCCTATGCTCCGCAGCGGAATTGTACGCATCGTGTAAACGAACACTGCTAAATTAAAGTGAAAGTCAATGGAGAAACGGCTCCGCTGCGGATTAACGCTGCGGAGTGTCCGCAGCGGAATTTAAGTGAAATTCCGCCATGTGTGAACCCGCCCTTATAGTAGTTATATTCTTGTATATAGGAGCAGTATTATAGTAGTTATATTCTTGTATATAGGGGCAGTATTATAGTAGTTATATTCTTGTATATAGGAGTAGTATTATAGTAGTTATATTCTTGTATATAGGGGGCAGTATTATAGTAGTTATATTCTTATATATAGGGGGCAGTATTATAGTAGTTATATTCTTGTATATAGGGGCAGTAATATAGTAGTTATATTCTTGTATATACGGTCAGTATTATAGTAGTTATATTCTTGTATATAGAGGCAGTATTATAGTAGTTATATTCTTATATATAGGGGGCAGTATTATAGTAGTTATATTCTTGTATATAGGGGCAGTATTATAGTAGTTATATTCTTCTATATAGGGGACAGTATTATAGTAGTTATATTCTTGTATATAGGAGCAGTATTATAGTAGTTATATTCTTGTATATAGGAGCAGTATTATAGTAGTTATATTCTTGTATATAGGAGCAGTATTTTAGTAGATATATTCTTGTATATAGGAGCAGTATTATAGTAGTTATATTCTTGTATATAGGTGCAGTATTAGGCTGGGTTCACACGTGGCGGAATTTCACTTAAATTACGCTGCGGACACTCCGCAGCGTTAATCCGCAGCGGAGCCGTTTGTCCATTGACTTTCACTTTAATTTAGCAGTGTTCGTTTAGACGAGGCGTAAAATTCCGCTGCGGAGTATAGGCTGCGGAGCGGAATTTGGTGTCCGCAGCATGCTCTGTCTGTTGCGGAGCAGTGGCGGACTCATGGCGGAATTTCTCCATTGACTTCAATGGAGATTCTAAATTCCGCAATGAAGTCCGCAGCTGTCATGCACATGTTATGTGTGCTGCGGATGCGTCTTGCTTTTTTGACATGACATTTCTTCATTCTGGCTGGACCTATGTATTTCTAGGTCTACAGCCAGACTGAGGAAGTCAATGGGGCTCCCGTAATGACGGGAGCGTTGCTAGGAGACGTCTGTAAATAGTCACTGTCCAGGGTGCTGAAAGAGTTAAGCGATCGGCAGTAACTATTTCTGCACCCGGGACAGTGACTACCGATCCCAATATACAGCAACCTGTAAAAAAATATAAGTTCATACTTACCGAGAACTCCCTGCTTCTGTCTCCAGTCCGGCCTCCCAGGATGACGTTTCAGTCTAAGTGACGGCTGCAGCCAATCACAGGCCAATAACAGGCTGCAGCGGTCACATGGACTGCCGCGTCATCCAGGGAGGTCGGGCTGGATGCCGAAGGAGGGACGCGTCACCAAGACAACGGCCGGTAAGTATGAATTTCTTTGACTTTCACAAGGGAAAGTGCTGTCCCTTCTCTCTATCCTGCACTGATAGGGAGAAGGGAAGCACTTTTACCGCAGTCCACAGCAGCTAGTCCGCATCAATTTACTGCACATTTTGTGCAGATCCGCAGCAGAATCTGCAACGCAGATTCTGTGCGGCATTGATGCGGACAGTTGCGGAGGAAATCCGCCACGTGTGAACATGCCCTTATAGTAGTTATATTCTTGTATATAGGGGCAGTATTATAGTAGTTATATTCTTGTATATAGGGGCAGTATTATAGTAGTTATATTCTTGTATATAGGAGGTAGTATTATAGTAGTTATATTCTTGTATATAGGAGCAGTGTTATAGTAGTTATATTCTTGTATATAGGAGGTAGTATTATAGTAGTTATATTCTTGTATATATGAGGTAGTATTATAGTAGTTATATTCTTGTATATGGGAGCAGTATTATAGTAGTTATATTCTTGTATATAGGGGGCAGTATTATAGTAGTTATATTCTTGTATATAGGAGCAGTATTATAGTAGTTATATTCTTGTATATAGGGGGCAGTATTATAGTAGTTATATTCTTGTATATAGGGGCAGTATTATAGTAGTTATATTCTTGTATATAGGGGCAGTATTATAGTAGTTATATTCTTGTATATAGGGGCAGTATTATAGTAGTTATATTCTTGTATATAGGAGCAGTATTATAGTAGTTATATTCTTGTATATAGGGGGCAGTATTATAGTAGTTATATGCTTGTATATAGGGAGCAGTATTATAGCAGTTATATTCTTGTATATAGGAGCAGTATTATAGTAGTTATATTGTATATAGGGGGCAGTATTATAGTAGTTATATTCTTGTATATAGGGGCAGTATTATAGTAGTTATATTCTTGTATATAGGAGCAGTATTATAGTAGTTATATTCTTGTATATAGGGGGCAGTATTATAGTAGTTATATTCTTGTATATAGAGGGCAGTATTATAGTAGTTATATTCTTGTATATAGGGACAGTATTATAGTAGTTATATTCTTGTATATAGGAGCAGTATTAAAGTAGTTATATTCTTGTATATAGGGGGCAGTATTATAGTAGTTATATTCTTGTATATAGGGACAGTATTATAGTAGTTATATTCTTGTATATAGGAGCAGTATTATAGTAGTTATATTCTTGTATATAGGAGCAGTATTATAGTAATTATATTCTTGTATATAGGGGAAGTATTATAGTAGTTATATTCTTGTATATAGGAGCAGTATTATAGTAGTTATATTCTTGTATATAGGGTCAGTATTATATTAGTTATATTCTTGTATATAGGGTCAGTATTATAGTAGTTATATTCTTGTATATAGGGTCAGTATTATAGTAGTTATATTCTTGTATATAGGGGGCAGTATTATAGTAGTTATATTCTTGTATATATGAGCAGTATTATAGTAGTTTTATTCTTGTATATAGGGGGCAGTATTATAGTAGTTATATTCTTGTATATAGGGGCAGTATTATAGTAGTTATATTCTTGTATATAGGTGCAGTATTATAGTAGTTATATTCTTGTATATAGGGGCAGTATTATAGTAGTTATATTCTTGTATATAGGGACAGTATTATAGTAGTTATATTCTTGTATATAGGAGCAGTATTAAAGTAGTTATATTCTTGTATATAGGGGCAGTATTATAGTAGTTATATTCTTGTATATAGGGACAGTATTATAGTAGTTATATTCTTGTATATAGGAGCAGTATTATAGTAGTTATATTCTTGTATATAGGGGCAGTATTATAGTAGTTATATTCTTGTATATAGGGAGCAGTATTATAGTAGTTATATTCTTGTATATAGGGGGCAGTATTATAGTGGTTATATTCTTGTATATAGGAGCAGTATTATAGTAGTTATATTCTTGTATATAGGGTCAGTATTATATTAGTTATATTCTTGTATATAGGGTCAGTATTATAGTAGTTATATTCTTGTATATAGGGGGCAGTATTATAGTAGTTATATTCTTGTATATAGGAGCAGTATTATAGTAGTTATATTCTTGTATATAGGGGGCAGTATTATAGTAGTTATATTCTTGTATATAGGGGCAGTATTATAGTAGTTACATTCTTGTATATAGGGGCAGTATTATAGCAGTTATATTCTTGTATATAGAGGGCAGTATTAAAGTAGTTATATTCTTGTATATAGGGGGCAGTATTATAGTAGTTATATTGTTGTATATAGGAGCAGTATTATAGTAGTTATATTCTTGTATATAGGGGTCAGTGTTATAGTAGTTATATTCTTGTATATAGGGGCAGTATTATAGTAGTTATATTCTTGTATATAGGGGGCATTATTATAGTAGTTATATTCTTGTATATAGGGGGCAGTATTATAGTAGGAATATTCTTGTATATAGGAGCAATATTATAGTAGTTATATTCTTGTATATAGGAGGCAGTATTATATTAGTTATATTCTTGTATATAGGGGGCATTATTATAGTAGTTATATTCTTGTATATAGGGGGCAGTATTATAGTAGGAATATTCTTGTATATAGGAGGCAGTATTATAGTAGTTATATTCTTGTGTATAGGAGGCAGTATTATAGTAGTTATATTCTTGTATATAGGAGCAGTATTATAGTAGTTATATTCTTGTATATAGGAGCAGTATTATAGTAGTTATATTCTTGTATATAGGGAGCAGTATTATAGTAGTTATATTCTTGTATATGGGAGCAGTATTACAGTAGTTATATTCTTGTATATAGGAGCAGTATTATAGTAGTTATATTCTTGTATATAGGGGGCAGTATTATAGTAGTTATATTCTTGTATATAGGGGCAGTATTATAGTAGTTATATTCTTGTATATAGGGGGCAGTATTATAGTAGTTATATTCTTGTATATAGGGGGCAGTATTATAGTGGTTATATTCTTGTATATAGGAGCAGTATTATAGTAGTTATATTCTTGTATATAGGGTCAGTATTATATTAGTTATATTCTTGTATATAGGGTCAGTATTATAGTAGTTATATTCTTGTATATAGGAGCAGTATTATAGTAGTTACATTCTTGTATATAGGGGCAGTATTATAGCAGTTATATTTTTGTATATAGAGGGCAGTATTAAAGTAGTTATATTCTTGTATATAGGGGGCAGTATTATAGTAGTTATATTCTTGTATATAGGGTCAGTGTTATAGTAGTTATATTCTTGTATATAGGAGGCAGTATTATAGTAGTTATATTCTTGTATATAGGAGCAGTATTATAGTAGTTATATTCTTGTATATAGGGACAGTATTATAGTAGTTATATTCTTGTATATAGGGAGCAGTATTATAGTAGTTATATTCTTGTATATAGGGGGCAGTATTATAGTAGTTATATTCAGGGTAACAGGGTCTTCCACTTGCCATGTCCCTTTGACAGGGGCGTAGCTAGGGAGGGGCAGACGGGGCGCAACTAAGATGGAAGTTGGGGGTGCTAGGGCCGCACTACTGCCTTTCTGAGGGGGCGGTGGCGCCACTGAAACCAGATGCCACAACCCCCTCCTAGGGATAAGAGATGAATGGCCGGGTGCCACCAGACGGCCCGGGAATGGGTCAAGGGGAGTATGTAAAGTTTTTTTGTTTTTTTTCCTAATAAAAATATGAGTGGCATTATCTACAGGGGGCTCTAGCTACAGGGGGCTATATACAGGGGTGGGCTATATGTGGAGCACTATCTACAGGGTTGGCTTTTATGTTGGACACTATATACAAGGGCGGGCTATATCTACAGGAAGCTATATACATGGGTGGGCTAAATATGGAGCACTATCTATAGGGAGAGCTATATGTGAGGCACTATCTACAGGGGTGGGCTATATGTTGGACACTATATACAGGGGTGGGCTATATGTGGAGCACTATCTACAGGGTGAGCTATACATGGGGCACTGTATACAGGGGAGCTATATGTGGGGCACTATATACAGGGGGAGCTATGGGTGGTTCACTATATACAGGGGGATATATGTGGGGCACTAACTACAGGGGGCAGTTTGTGGGGCACTATCTAAAGGGGCTCTATGGGGATCACTGTCTATGGCGGCACGGTGTGTGTGTGTGTGTGTGTGTGTGTGTGTGTGTGTGTGTGTGTGGTACACAGTGTATGGAGCTATTATAATTAGAGGTGCAGTGTATGGTGCGATTATATTTAGGGGCACAGTGTGTGGCATCATGAGAACTTTATCTTCGTTTATAGGTGCAGAAATGTTTGAAAAGTGAGAAGCTGATAACATCTGAGCGGCAAACTGCAGAAATGGGCTGTGACTGGGAGAGGTCTGGACCGGATGGAGAAGAAAAGAGAAAAAGAACAACTGGAATCTGACATCACCTGTGAGTTACTTAATGTAAATGTTTATTATGCCTCTAATCAGTACTGTAGTCACTGTATGATCTACAGCTAGATGATGGGTGTGATTTTTTTTTTTGTGTGAAACAGCTACTCCCAGCATATCCGTACCGTTGTTCGGGACATGACGGGAGCTGTATTCAATTTAGTGCAAACCTATACGGCAGGGGTTGCACTAAATTGAGCTGTATTGGTTGTTTTGCTGTATTTATGTACTGAGCTTGGTTCTGGTGCTGTATATATGTGCTGAGCTTGGTTCTGGAGCTGTATTTTTGTACAGAGCTTTGTTCTGGTGCTGTATATATGTACTGAGCTTTGTTCTGGTGCTGTATGCAGTATATGTACTGAGCTTGTTTCTGGTGGTGTATATATGTACTGAGCTTTATTCTGGTGCTATATACATGTATGAGCTTTGTTCTGCTGCTGTATATATGTACTGAGCTTGTTTCTGGTGCTGTATATATGTACTGAGCTTTGTTCTGGTGCTGTATATATGTAATGAGCTTTGTTCTGGTGCTGTATATATGTAATGAGCTTTGTTCTGCTGCTGTATATATGTACTGAGCTGTGTTCTGGTGCTGTATATATGTAATGCGCTTTGTTCTGGTTCTGTATATATGTAATGAACTTTGTTCTGGTGATGTATATATGTAATGAGCTTTGTTCTGGTGCTGTATATATGTACTGAGCTTTGTTCTGGTGCTGTATATATGTAATGAGCTTGGTTCTGGTGCTGTATATATGTACTGAGCTGTGTTCTGGTGCTGTATATATGTAATGCGCTTTGTTCTGGTTCTGTATATATGTAATGAACTTTGTTCTGGTGATGTATATATGTAATGAGCTTTGTTCTGGTGCTGTATATATGTACTGAGCTTTGTTCTGGTGCTGTATATATGTAATGAGCTTGGTTCTGGTGCTGTATATATGTACTGAGCTTTGTTCTGGTGCTGTATATATGTAATGAGCTTTGTTCTGGTGCTGTATATATGTAGTGAGCTTTGTTCTGGTGATGTATATATGTAATGAGCTTTGTTCTGGTGCTGTATATATGTAATGAGCTTGGTTGTGGTGCTGTATATAGAACTATTTCACTTGTAAAATTTACAAATGGTTTTATGCTCGAGTTACACAAAAGAAAAAATGTGGAACAAGAATGACACCTCATTGATTGGTAGAGAAAACAAACATGGCGAGAGGGAAGGAGATGTCGGGAAAGAGGCTTGGTGGGGGGGGGGGGCAAACTGAATCTTTTGCCCTGGGTGCTGGAGAACCTAGCTCTGCCTCTGCCTTGCATACCACTATTCTTATTTTCAGGTGTACAGCACAGTACCTTTGGGCCGGGTGCTGTTTGTTTCTGCTCTTCATCTGCTGGGACGACTCTTCTTTCCTCTGTTGTAGTTGAGCTCTGCTGTGTGATTCCCCTCCGGGGGGCGTCCAGTGTGTTGCAGTGAGTATCGCGCTGTCACTCTGATGAGGCGGGATGTGTCTTATCCACTTGACGTGAAATCTATATACTTCTTGTCTGGATCCAGACCGGAGCTGACACTGAAGCTGCTCAGATGTGTGATTTCTGACATGTGCTTAAAGATCAGATCCCGACTCCTCGCTGACATCTCGTCCTTTGCGTTGGTTCATTGTTTTCTACCAGCGCTGTCTATTTCTTTTGCCGCTTACTGCACAGATTTCACAGGCGCGATATTCTCACAGTATTAGTTCTACTAAAATGTAATCAGATGTCTTCAAGAATTATATGAAGTCCTAAGAAACTGACCAAGGAATGGATTAATATAATACTTCCTACTGGTTCCCTATTACTTCTTAAAGGGGCTATTCGACTCATGAACATTTTTTTTTAAATACCTATAAGCGTGAAAGAACCAGAAAATAATCCATAGCACCCTCACAGGCGATATAGCGCTATTCTTTGCGCCGTCACGCCGTCCTACCAGTATATAAAAGTGCTTGAGAATGGTCCGTGCCAGGACCGAAACGTTGCACCCTGGTATGAGAGATTAAAGATTTTACCTGCAAAATTACCCCCATTGGTGTGCGTAATGCTTTCTACAGAAAATAATCCATATTCACCACTTCTTTATCCTGGCGATCCAATAATGAAGCTCAAGAGTTCCGTGCGGGTCTTTGTTTAAAAGCAGTAAACAATCAGAGTTATCAGCGGTCACATGCAGGATTCTTGGTATCATCGCTCCTGTCACTGAGCGGTGCTGCCAGGAGTACGACATGTGACCGCTAGCAGCTGAACTCGCTATTCTGCTGGTGGAGTCACTGTGTACATACATTACTTATCCTGTACTGATCCTGAGTTATATCCTGTATTATACTCCAGAGCTGCACTCACTATTCTGCTGGTGGAGTCACTGTGTACATACATTACATTACTTATCCTGTACTGATCCTGAGTTACATCCTGTATTATACTCCAGAGCTGCACTCACTATTCTGCTGGTGGAGTCACTGTGTACATACATTACTTATCCTGTACTGATCCTGAGTTATATCCTGTATTATACTCCAGAGCTGCACTCACTATTCTGCTGGTGGAGTCACTGTGTACATACATTACTTATCCTGTACTGATCCTGAGTTATATCCTGTATTATACTCCAGAGCTGCACTCACTATTCTGCTGGTGGGGTCACTGTGTACATACATTACATTACTTATCCTGTACTGATCCTGAGTTACATCCTGTATTATACTCCAGAGCTGCACTCACTATTCTGCTGGTGGAGTCACTGTCTACATACATTACTTATCCTGTACTAATCCTGAGTTACATCCTGTATTATACTCCAGAGCTGCACTCACTATTCTGCTGATGGAGTCACTGTGTACATACATTACATTACTTACCCTGCACTGATCCTGAGTTATATCCGGTATTATACTCCAGAGCTGCACTCACTATTCTGCTGGTGGAGTCACTGTGTACATACATTACATTACTTATCCTGTACTGATCCTGAGTTACATCCTGTATTATACTCCAGAGCTGCACTCACTATTCTGCTGGTGGAGTCACTGTGTACATACATTACTTATCCTGTACTGATCCTGAGTTATATCCTGTATTATACTCCAGAGCTGCACTCACTATTCTGCTGGTGGGGTCACTGTGTACATACATTACATTACTTATCCTGTACTGATCCTGAGTTACATCCTGTATTATACTCCAGAGCTGCACTCACTATTCTGCTGGGGGAGTCACTGTGTACATACATTATATTACTTATCCTGTACTGATCCGGAGTTATATCCTGTATTATACTCCAGAGCTGCACTCACTATTCTGCTGGTGGAGTCACTGTGTACATACATTATATTACTTATCCTGTACTGATCCTGAGTTATATCCTGTATTATACTCCAGACCTGCACTCAACTATTCTGCAGGCCTCATAGTTGGAATCCTCCACCATTTCCTGCTTTTTCAGTGTCTGCATAGAGCTTCGAGTGCTGATTTAAATTCTTTGTATAGTCATCTTTATACTATGCTCTGTACAGTCATCTCATTTAAGAAAATTAACCTTCTCCTTCATTGTTAGAGCTCGGCTAAGCTGTTAGGGCTGTGTCTTTCCACAAGCTTGCTGACTGTTTCTAATGACATCAAGCAAAAATGTGAGTGCAGCTCTGGAGTATAAGGGCATGGCCACACGTGGCGGATTTCCTCCGCAACTGTCCGCATCAATGCCGCACAGAATCTGCGTTGCAGATTCTGCTGCGGATCTGCCCAAAATGTGCAGTAAATTGATGCGGACTAGCTGCTGCGGACTTCGGGAAAAGTGCTTCCCTTCTCACTATCAGTGCAGGATAGAGAGAAGGGACAGCACTTTCCCTTGTGAAAGTCAAAGAAATTCATACTTACCGGCCGTTGTCTTGGTGACGCGTCCCTCCTTCGGCATCCAGCCCGACCTCCCTGGATGACGCGCCAGTCCATGTGACCGCTGCAGCCTGTGCTTGGCCTGTGATTGGCTGCAGCCGTCACTTAGACTGAAACGTCATCCTGGGAGGCCGGACTGGAGACAGACGCAGGGAGTTCTCGGTAAGTATGAACTTATATTTTTTTACAGGTTGCTGTATATTGGGATCGGTAGTCACTGTCCCGGGTGCAGAAACAGTTACTGCCGATCGCTTAACTCTTTCAGCACCCTGGACAGTGACTATTTACAGACGTCTCCTAGCAACGCTCCCGTCATTACGGGAGCCCCATTGACTTCCTCAGTCTGGCTGTAGACCTAGAAATACATAGGTCCAGCCAGAATGAAGAAATGTCAAGTTAAAAAAGCAAGACGCATCCGCAGCACACATGACATGTGCATGACAGCTGCGGACTTCATTGCGGAAATTAGAATCTCCATTGAAGTCAATGGAGAAATTCCGCCATGAGTCCGCCACTGCTCCGCAACAGACAGAGCATGCTGCGGACACCAAATTCCGCTCCGCAGCCTATGCTCCGCAGCGGAATTTTACGCATCGTCTAAACGAACACTTCTAAATTAAAGTGGAAGGCAATGGAGAAACGGCTCCGCTGCGGATTAACGCTGCGGAGCGTCCGCAGCGGAATTTAAGTGAAATTCCGCCACGTGTGAACCCAGCCTAATAGACGCTGTGTCCATAAATAATGTTAAATGTGAACACATTCTTGAAGCTGGGTAGATTTTAGTCAGTAATTAAAACGTAATCATGCCAGATCTGTTATTAATCGTTCTTATTTGCTCTCTCATTGGTCTATTTGTACTTACTGATATATATATATATATATACACACATAGAAAAAAGCACAACAAGCATTTTAATTGCTGTTTGTGGATCTTATTAATGATCTTTTTATTCCACAACTAGGATTGGTTATTAGTTTTATTAATACGTGAGAATCTAAGCAGTCTAAATAGCAGAAGAAATCCTCATGCTGGCTTCCTGCATTCATGAGCTAATGGGCAGGTTTGCAAGGGTTATTAATGGTTAAAATGCCAGACAACTCAAGTAATAAGAGGTTATTAAAACAGCAGGACACTATTATACACTAAAAGTACTAAGTAAACAAACAATATGAGCAATGGATCCATCAACAGCATCATTTTGATGCTTTCCAGTGAACAAGATGATTGCACCTGTAATCCTTATATCTGTGTCTAGTGCTTGTTACATTGTTGCATTTGATTCAGGCCTTATACAGAGTGTAAGTTGTGATTCTGCCTCTTTAAATCCTTCTGTTTTGTCTTCTTTCTTTTCTATGCTTAATTTCATATTTCTTTTCTTAGGCAAAAAGCAACTAAAGAGGAAAAAGAAGAAACTACCGAAAACATTAGACAAAAAAGGTCATTAGAAGCCTCCGGGGTTTGACATTGTTCCTTTAACTTAAACCCTCAACATTAACTATTATCAACACTTGGCATGTAGAGCGCGTGACCTTTAATAACTTGCCCAGAAGACAAACTGGATATTAACACAATAAATGTACTTTCCTATCATCTTCTACTTACTTATTATTCAACTTAAGGTGCCTGATTGTAAGCAAAAAAAACCATAAAAAATAAAAAAGATTTGCAACAATTGAAAGTTACACCCAAAACTACAGCACACACAGAATACAACCAAGGACTGAACCTACATAACGAGGGAGTGTTAAATACCTGTCATTGGGGACTTCAACTGGGTCCCCTAAATCCATTATTTTCATATTCCTTTACTGTAAGGCGCATTATTATAGTAGTTATATTCCTGTATATAGGGGGCAGTATTATAGTAGTTATATTCTTGTATATAGGAGCAGTATTATAGTAGTTATATTCTTGTATATAGGAGCAGTATTATAGTAGTTATATTCTTGTATATAGGGGCAGTATTATAGTAGTTATATTCTTGTATATAGGGACAGTATTATAGTAGTTATATTCTTGTATACAGGAGCAGTATTATAGTAGTTATATTCTTGTATATAGGAGCAGTATTATAGTTGTTATATTCTTGTATATAGGGGCTGTATTATAGTAGTTATATTCTTGTATATAGGGGTCAGTATTATAGTAGTTATATTCTTGTATATAGGGGGCAGTATTATAGTAGTTATATTCTTGTATATAGGGGGCAGTATTATAGTAGTTATATTCTTGTATATAGGAGCAGTATTATAGTAGATATATTCTTGTATATAGGAGCAGTATTATAGTAGATATATTCTTGTATATATGGGCAGTATTATAGTAGTTATATTCTTGTATATAGGGACAGTATTATAGTAGTTATATTCTTGTATATAGGGGCAGTATTATAGTAGTTATATTCTTGTATATAGGGGGCAGAATTATAGTAATTATATTCTTGTATATAGGAGCAGTATTATAGTAGTTATATTCTTGTATATAGGAGCAGTATTATAGTAGTTATATTCTTGTATATAGGGGCAGTATTATAGTAGTTATATTCTTGTATATAGGAGCAGTATTATAGTAGTTCTATTCTTGTATATAGGGGGCAGTATTATAGTAGTTATAGTCTTGCACATAGGGGCAGTATTATAGTAGTTATATTCTTGTATATAGTATCAGTATTATAGTAGTTATATTCTTGTATATAGAGGAAGTATTATAGTAGTTATATTCTTGTATATAGGGGGCAGTATTATAGTAGTTATATTCTTGTATATAGGAGCAGTATTATAGTAGTTATATTCTCGTATATAGGGGCAGTATTATAGTAGTTATATTCTTGTATATAGGGGGCAGTATTATAGTAGTTATATTCCTGTATATAGGAGCAGTATTATAGTAGTTATATTCTTGTATATAGGGGCAGTATTATAGTAGTTATATTCTTGTATATAGGGGGCAGTATTAGGGCATGACCACACGTGGCGGATTTCCTCCGCAACTGTCCGCATCAATGCCGCACAGAATCTGCGTTGCAGATTCTGCTGCGGATCTGCACAAAATGTGCAGTACATTGATGCGGACTAGCTGCTGCGGACTGCGGGAAAAGTGCTTCCCTTCTCCCTATCAGTGCAGGATAGAGAGAAGGGACAGCACTTTCCCTAGTGAAAGTAAACGATTTTCATACTTACCGGCCGTTGTCTTGGTGACGCGTCCCTCTTTCGGCATCCAGCCCGACCTCCCTGGATGACGCGCCAGTCCATGTGACCGCTGCAGCCTGTGCTTGGCCTGTGATTGGCTGCAGCCGTCACTTAGACTGAAACGTCATCCTGGGAGGCCGGACTGGAGACAGACGCAGGGAGTTCTCGGTAAGTATGAACTTATATGTTTTTTTACAGATACATGTATATTGAGATCGGTAGTCACTGTCCCGGGTGCAGAAACAGTGACTACCGATCGCTTAACTCTTTCAGCACCCTGGACAGTGACTATTTACTGACGTCTCCTAGCAACGCTCCCGTCATTACGGGAGCCCCATTGACTTCCTCAGTCTGGCTGTAGACCTAGAAATACATAGGTCCAGCCAGAATGAAGAAATGTCATGGTAGTAAAACCAATACGCTCCGCAGCACACATAAGATCTGCGGACTTCATTGCGGAATTTTGACTCTCCATTGAAGTCAATGGACAAATTCCGCCATGAGTCCGCCACTGCTCCGCAACAGACAGAGCATGCTGCGGACACCAAATTCCGCTCCGCAGCCTATGCTCCGCAGCGGAATTTTACGCCTCGTCTAAACGAACACTGCTAAATTAACGTGTAAGTCAATGGACAAACGGCTCCGCTGCGGATTAACGCTGCGGAGTGTCCGCAGCGGAATTTAAGTGAAATTCCGCCACGTGTGAACCCAGCCTTATAGTAGTTATATTCCTGTATATAGGGGGCAGTATTATAGTAGTTATATTCTTGTATATAGGGGCAGTATTATAGTATTTAAATTCTTGTATATAGGGGCAGTATTATAGTAGTTATATTCTTGTATATAGGGGCAGTATTATAGTAGTTATATTCCTGCATATAGGGGTAGTATTATAGTAGTTATATTCTTGTATATAGGAGCAGTATTATAGTAGTTATATTCTTGCATATAGGGGCAGTATTATAGTAGTTATATTCTTGTATATAGGAGCAGTATTAAAGTAGTTATATTCTTGTATATAGGGGCAGTATTATAGTAGTTATATTCTTGTATATAGGAGCAGTATTATAGTAGTTATATTCTTGTATATAGGAGCAGTATTATAGTAGTTATATTCTTGTATATAGGGGCAGTATTATAGTAGTTATATTCTTGTATATAGGAGCAGTATTATAGTAGTTATATTCTTGTATATAGGGGCAGTATTATAGTAGTTATATTCTTCTATATATGGGCAATATTATAGTAGTTATATTCTTGTATATAGGAGCAGTATTATAGTAGTTATATTCTTGTATATAGGGGCAGTATTATAGTAGTTATATTCTTGTATATAGGGGCAGTATTATAGTAGTTATAGTCTTGTATATATGGAGCAGTATTATAGTAGTTATATTCTTGTATATAGGGGGCAGTATTATAGTAGTTATATGCTTGTATATAGGGAGCAGTATTATAGCAGTTATATTCTTGTATATAGGGGCAGTATTATAGTAGTTATATTCTTGTATATAGGGGGCAGTATTATAGTAGTTATATGCTTGTATATAGGGAGCAGTATTATAGCAGTTATATTCTTGTATATAGGGGCAGTATTATAGTAATTATATTATTGTATATAGGGGCAGTATTATAGTAGTTATATTCTTGTATATAGGGGGCAGTATTATAGTAGTTATATGCTTGTATATAGGGAGCAGTATTATAGCAGTTATATTCTTGTATATAGGGGCAGTATTATAGTAGTTATATTCTTGTATATAGGGGGCAGTATTATAGTAATTATATTCTTGTATACAGGGGCAGTATTATAGTAGTTATATTCTTGTATATAGGAGCAGTATTATTGTAGTTATTCTTGTATATAGGGGGCAGTATTATAGTAGTTATATTCTTGTATATAGGAGGCAGTATTATAGTAGTTATATTCTTGTATATAGGGGGCAGTATTATAGTAGTTATATTCTTGTATATAGGGGGCAGTATTATAGTAGTTATATTCTTGTATATAGGGGGCAGTATTATAGTAGTTATATTCTTGTATATAGGGGCAGTATTATAGTAGTTATATTCTTGTATATAGTGGGCAGTATTATAGTAGTTATATTCTTGTATATATGGGGCAGTATTATAGTAGTTATATTCTTGTATATAGGGGGCAGTATTATAGTAGTTATATTCTTGTATATAGGGGGAAGTATTATAGTAGTTATATTCTTGTATATAGGGGGCAGTATTATAGTAGTTATATTCTTGTATATAGTGGCAGTATTATAGTAGTTATATTCTTGTATATAGGAGCAGTATTATAGTAGTTATATTCTTGTATATAGGGGCAGTATTATAGTAGTTATATTTTTGTATATAGGGACAGTATTATAGTAGTTATATTCTTGTATATAGTATCAGTATTATAGTAGTTATATTCTTGTATATAGGAGCAGTATTATAGTAGTTATATTCTTGTATATAGGGAGCAGTATTATAGTAGTTATATTCTTGTATATAGGGGGCAGTATTATAGTAGTTATATTCTTGTATATAGGGGGCAGTATTATAGTAGTTATATTCTTGCATATAGTGGCAGTATTATAGTAGTTATATTCTTGTATATAGGAGCAGTATTATAGTAGTTATATTCTTGTATATAGGGAGTAGTATTATAGTAGTTATATTCTTGTATATAGGGGCAGTATTATAGTAGTTATATTTTTGTATATAGGGACAGTATTATAGTAGTTATATTCTTGTATATAGTATCAGTATTATAGTAGTTATATTCTTGTATATAGGAGCAGTATTATAGTAGTTATATTCTTGTATATAGGGGGCAGTATTATAGTAGTTATATTCTTGTATATAGTGGCAGTATTATAGTAGTTATATTCTTGTATATAGGGGGCAGTATTATAGTAGTTATATTCTTGTATATAGGGGGCAGTATTATAGTAGTTATATTCTTGTATATAGGAGCAGTATTATAGTAGTTATATTCTTGTATATAGGAGACAGTATTATAGTAGTTATATTATTGTATATAGGGACAGTATTATAGTAGTTATATTCTTGTATATAGGGGCAGTATTATAGTAGTTATATTCTTGTATATAGGAGCAGTATTATAGTAGTTATATTCTTGTATATAGGGGCAGTATTATAGTAGTTATATTCTTGTATATAGGGGCAGTATTATAGTAGTTATTTTCTTGTATATAGGGGCAGTATTATAGTAGTTATATTCTTGTATATAGGAGCAGTATTATAGTAGTTATATTCTTGCATATAGGGGGCAGTATTATAGTAGTTATATTCTTGTATATAGGGGGCAGTATTATAGTAGTTATATTCTTGTATATAGGGGGCAGTATTATAGTAGTTATATTCTTGTATATAGGGGCCAGTATTATAGTAGTTATATTCTTATATATAGGGGCAGTATTATAGTAGTTATATTCTTGTATATAGGAGCAGTATTCTAGTAGTTATATTCTTGTATATAGGGGCAGTATTATAGTAGTTATATTCTTGTATATAGGAGCAGTATTATAGTAGTTATATTCTTGTATATAGGAGCAGTATTATAGTAGTTATATTCTTGTATATAGGGGGCAGTATTATAGTAGTTATATTCTTGTATATAGGGGTAGTATTATAGTAGTTATATTCTTGTATATAGGGGCAGTATTATAGTAGTTATATTCTTGTATATAGGAGCAGTATTCTAGTAGTTATATTCTTGTATATAGGGGCAGTATTATAGTAGTTATATTCTTGTATATAGGAGCAGTATTATAGTAGTTATATTCTTGTATATAGGAGCAGTATTATAGTAGTTATATTCTTGTATATAGGGGGCAGTATTATAGTAGTTATATTCTTGTATATAGGGGTAGTATTATAGTAGTTATATTCTTGTATATAGGGGCAGTATTATAGTAGTTATATTCTTGTATATAGGGAGCAGTATTATAGTAGTTATATTCTTGTATATAGGCGCAGTATTATAGTAGTTATATTCTTGTATATAGGGGCAGTATTATAGTAGTTATATTCTTGTATATAGGGAGCAGTATTATAGTAGTTATATTCTTGTATATAGGGGCAGTATTATAGTAGTTATATTCTTGTATATAGGGGTTGTATTATAGTAGTTATATTCTTGTATATAGGAGCAGTATTATAGTAGTTATATTCTTGTATATAGGAGCAGTATTATAGTAGTTATATTCTTGTATATAGGAGGTAGTATTATAGTAGTTATATTCTTGTATATAGGAGCAGTATTATAGTAGTTATATTCTTGTATATAGGAGCAGTATTAGGGCGGGTTCACACATGGCGGAATTCCACTTAAATTCCGCTGCGGACACTCCGCAGCGTTAATCCGCAGCGGAGCCGTTTCTCCATTGACTTTCACTTTAATTTAGCAGTGTTCGTTTACACGATGCGTACAATTCCGCTGCGGAGCATAGGCTGCGGAGCGGAATTTGGTGTCCGCAGCATGCTCTGTCTGTTGCGGAGCAGTGGCGGACTCATGGCGGAATTTCTCCATTGACTTCAATGGAGATTCTAAGTTCCGCAATGAAGTCCGCAGCTGTCATGCACATGTCATGTGTGCTGCGGATGCGTCTTGCTTTTTTAACTTGACATTTCTTCATTCTGGCTGGACCTAGGTATTTCTAGGTCTACAGCCAGACTGAGGAAGTCAATGGGGCTCCCGTAATGACGGGAGCGTTGCTAGGAGACGTCTGTAAATAGTCACTGTCCAGGGTGCTGAAAGAGTTAAGCGATCGGCAGTAACTGTTTCTGCACCCGGGACAGTGACTACCGATCCCAATATACATGTATCTGTAAAAAAACATATAAGTTCATACTTACCGAGAACTCCCTTCGTCTGTCTCCAGTCCGGCCTCCCAGGATGACGTTTCAGTGTAAGTGACGGCTGCAGCCAATCACAGGCCAAGCACAGGCTGCAGCGGTCACATGGACTGGCGCGTCATCCAGGGAGGTCGGGCTGGATGCCGAAAGAGGGACGCGTCACCAAGACAACGGCCGGTAAGTATGAAAATCGTTTACTTTCACTAGGGAAAGTGCTGTCCCTTCTCTCTATCCTGCACTGATAGGGAGAAGGGAAGCACTTTTCCCGCAGTCTGCAGCAGCTAGTCCGCATCAATGTACTGCACATTTTGTGCAGATCCGCTGCAGAATCTGCAACGCAGATTCTGTGCGGCATCGATGCGGACAGTTGCGGAGGAATTCCGCCATGTGTGGTCATGCCCTTATAGTAGTTATATTCTTGTATATAGGAGGTAGTATTATAGTAGTTATATTCTTGTATATAGGAGCAGTATTATAGTAGTTATATTCTTGTATATAGGAGCAGTATTATAGTAGTTATATTCTTGTATATAGGGGGCAGTATTATAGTAGTTATATTCTTGTATATAGGAGGCAGTATTATAGTAGTTATATTCTTGTATATAGGAGGCAGTATTATAGTAGTTATATTCTTGTATATAGGGGGCGGTATTATAGTAGTTATATTCTTGTATATAGGGGGCAGTATTATAGTAGTTATATTCTTGTATATAGGGGCAGTATTATAGTAGTTATATTCTTGTATATAGGGGGCAGTATTATAGTAGTTATATTCTTGTATATAGGGGCAGTATTATAGTAGTTATATTCTTGTATATAGGGGGAAGTATTATACTAGTTATATTCTTGTATATAGGGGCAGTATTATAGTAGTTATATTCTTGTATATAGGGGGCAGTATTATAGTAGTTATATTCTTGTATATAGGGGCAGTATTATAGCAGTTATATTCTTGTATATAGGGGGCAGTATTATAGTAGTTATATTCTTGTATATAGGGGGCAGTATTATAGCAGTTATATTCTTGTATATAGGGGCAGTATTATAGTAGTTATATTCTTGTATATAGGAGCAGTATTATATTAGTTATATTCTTGTATATAGGAGCAGTATTATAGTAGTTATATTCTTGTATATAGGAGCAGTATTATAGTAGTTATATTCTTGTATATAGGAGCAGTATTATAGTAGTTATATTCTTGTATATAGGAGCAGTATTATAGTAGTTATATTCTTGTATATAGGGGGCAGTATTATAGTAGTTATATTCTTGTATATAGGGGCAGTATTATAGTAGTTATATTCTTGTATATAGGGAGCAGTATTATAGTAGTTATATTCTTGTATATAGGGGCAGTATTATAGTAGTTATATTCTTGTATATAGGGGACAGTATTATAGTAGTTATATTCTTGTATATAGGGGCAGTATTATAGTAGTTATATTCTTGTATATAGGGGCAGTATTATAGTAGTTATATTCTTGTATATAGGAGCAGTATTATAGTAGTTATATTCTTGTATATAGGGGCAGTATTATAGTAGGTATATTCTTGTATATAGGGGCAGTATTATAGTAGTTATATTCTTGTATATAGGGGCAGTATTATAGTAGTTATATTCTTGTATATAGGGAGCAGTATTATAGTAGTTATATTCTTGTATATAGGAGGCAGTATTATAGTAGTTATATTCTTGTATATAGGAGCAGTATAATAGTAGTTATATTCTTGTATATAGGGGCAGTATTATAGCAGTTATATTCTTGTATATAGGGGGCAGTATTATAGTAGTTATATTCTCGTACTTAGGGCGTAGTATTATTATAGTTATGTGGTTCTCTATGGGCTTTCGTATAATAGTTGTTATACTTTCTTATATTCCTAGTCAATAGGGGGCAGTAATGAAGATAGCTTAAAAAATAATAATTTTATTCATTTGTAAGTTGTCTTAAGAAAAACTAAAGCAAACCTTAAAGAAGTCTGAAGAGACTTTCACCCACATACTGGAGTATTTTATTTGCCTCCTTCCCTTATTTTGTCAGTCTCCATTATATATTTATATTGCTATTCGCTTACATTCACTTGGCAAGAAACTCTATTGAAGAAAAAAAGAAAAATGACCTCATGTCTCAAATGAAACTCATCACCTTCCCCCGCAGCTGTTCTCGGTGAGTTGTGGTTTGGACCACGTGGCAGATACAGAAGCCGAGATTTTGGAAATAATGCTGTAATTTGCTGACAGCGCTGGAATTTCTATTCTAAGTGGTTCCTGAAAACCATTACGGGTTCATCTTATTTTACAAAGTCAAACATTCCGCAAACTTTTATCACAACACAAGTCGAAATTGAATCCTAAATAATTTTTGCAGCCGACATGAAGCGCGGCTTAACGGTCGGCCCTGTGTTTTATTGGCTGCATATTCAATACTTGAAGGGGGTAATTCTGCGGCGACAGAAATGGTCTCATCCCAGATAACAGATGTCACATATTCCTGCCTTCATTTCTGCACAGCGCCGGTTTGGATCATAAAACTTTTTAACCTTTGACCTCAGAAGTTTAAAGGGCCATAAAATAATCAATGGTTTTATGATAGATGAGTGTTGTCAGATGCCGGGAGAGTTTTATACAAAGTATATGGATTCTGTCATTTATTGAAAATCAATTCCAAAAGAAAGATAATGGCTAATTGCATGAAATCTATAAGATAAATCAATTCTTCCAGGATCAGAATATTGACGTCAGGGCACTTTAAGAAAAACCAAGTCACTTCACCTGAATAAAAATGTATGAAAGGCAACTTTCTGCAGTTTTGATGCTTATCCTTATATATGTGTGAGCTTCATTCATTATTTTCCAGGGACAAGGTGCTGCTAAGTCACTCTATCTAAGCCTTTCTATGTGCCTATAGTCATCGTAAGTATCCATGTGCCTATAGTCATCGTAAGTATCCATGTGCCTATAGTCATCGTAATTGTCCATGTGCCTATAGTCATCCTACGTGTCAATGTGCCTATAGTCATCGTATCCGTTTATGTGCCTATAGTCATCGTATGTGTCTATGTGCCTATAGTCATCGTATGTGTCTATGTGCCTATAGTGATCGTATGCGTCCACGTGCCTATAGACATTGTATGTGTCCACGTGCCTATAGTCATCGTATGTAATTATGTGCTTATAGTCATTGTATGTGTCTATGTACGTATAGTCATCATATGTTTATGTGACTTTAGTCATTGTGTCTTTGTGCCTATAATTATCATATGTTTATATGCTGATAGTCACTATATGTTTATGTGCCTATAGTCATCGTATGTGTCCATGTGCGTATAGACCTTGTATGTGTCCATGTGCCTATAGTCATTATATGTGTCTATGTGCCTATAGTTATCGTATGTGTCCATGTGCCTATAGACATTGTATGTGTCCATGTGCCTATAGTCATCATATGTGTCTATGTGCCTATAGTCATCGTATGTGTCCATGTGCCTATAGTTATCATGTATCCATGTGCCTATAGACATTGTATGTGTCCATGTGCCTATAGTCATCATACATGTCCATGTGCCTATAGTCATCATATGTGTCCATGTACCTTAAGTCATCATACATGTCCATGTGCCTATAGTTATCGTATGTGTCCATGTGCCTATAGTCATCGTATGTGTCCATGTGCCTATAGTCATCGTATGTGTCCATGTGCCTATAGTCATCGTATGTGTCCATGTGCCTATAGTCATCGTATGTGTCCATGTGCCTATAGTCGTGTCTATCTTTCCGAACAGCCCAATGTCCATAGTATCCCTAAATTGCTGCTTGCCATTCTGGCTGCTGAGTTGGTGTATCTAAGCCTATCATTTGTGATACAGTTTTAGAGAACCATACATCACTTCATTCCCCATCATGTGCTGTTGAGCTGGTGTATCTAAGCCGATCGTGTGATATACTGTCTCAGAAAACCATATCATGAGTGGGTGTATCTAGGCCTTTCCTGTGTGATACTCTCTAAGGCTGTAAAGATTATCTAGACATGAAGGACCACAAATATATCGCACCACTAATGTATCAGCTTTATTCTGGTCATTCTTATACTGTATCCATTTGGTTACAATTCATGGAACACTTTTGAAGAGGGTCATGTGACCTTCCAGGGAGGGGTTTATTGTCTGACCGCACTGGAATATGTTGTTGTATCGCACATTAAAACACATATGAAGAAAAAAAAAAGATGAAAAGAAAAGATTAAGTGACACGGTGTCCAGACTTGACTAAATGACCTTCCTATCACCTTCAGGATCAAATGTGCGGTATCTTCCCCGGACGTCGAGGACTTCGCCGCTTCAAAGTAACAGATAAGATATTAAAACCCAACCTGCGCCTCTCTGTGTTTCCGTGCACAGACTGTTTCAATTAAACCATCAAATAGCGAGAAATAAAAAAAAAAAAAAAAAAGTGAAAGCGGGCGAGTGTAAACGCTCTTAATCAGTAACAACGTGACATTAGTGATTAAGGCAAGAAAGGAATCTAAATAAATGTTTTCAATATTGCAAGATCTGAACCGAAAGCGAACAAAGACCCGTAAACCCGTTTGTTCATTAAGTTACAAAAAAAAAATAAGAAAGAAAGTCAGACGTTGTGCCGCAATCATGTCAGTCTTCAGCAAACTCGACTCAATTTAGAGCGACAACAAAGCGGGCGCCGATGTGTACAATGACGAGGGGGGTTTTGATCATGATAATTAACAAGCATTTTGTTTAAAATAAACAGATACGTCTCTAATTGCCTTTTTTACATAAGAAAGGAGAGATCTTAAAAGTGAAAGCGCGCTAAAGGAGAGATCAGACAAACGCCGATAAGGAAATTCTGTGTGATGTTTGCTGGGCTGATGAGGCGCCGATAGAAACACGGCAAGATTACTGAGGAGGTTCAGCCACCATCTTGTATTTACCTGGGGGGATGAGAGCTGGTCATCGGCAAAATATGGTGGCCAGACTTTCTGAGCGCCAGGAGATCCTATCATAGTCATGAACATTTAGATCTTCTTGAGTGATCATCATGGGCTGGATCATCTGCCGGGATCATCATGGGCTGGATAATTTGCCGGGATCATCATGGGCTGGATCATCTGCCGGGATCATCATGTACTGGATCATCTGCAGGTATAATCATGTACTGGATCATCTGCCGGGATCATCATGGGCTGGATAATTTGCCGGGATCATCATGGGCTGGATCATCTGCCGGGATCATCATGTACTGGATCATCTGCAGGTATAATCATGTACTGGATCATCTGCCGGGATCATCATGGGCAGGATCATCTGCAGGGATCATCATGTACTGGATCATCTTCCGGGATCATCATGGGCTGGATCATCTGCAGGGATCATCAAGAAATAGCCGGACACATCATGCAATGATTGGGGGAGGCAAACATGACCAGGGTTGCAGGGGAGAAGGAATGAGTTGAAAAGTTCAAGGGAAGGAGGGGGAGGAAGGTGGAGGGGAGGGGGCGAGGTTAACAGAGGGCATATAGGAAGGGTGAGAGACAGTTTCGCGCCATTCACGCCCCAGGAAAGCAGTTAGCCTTGTACTGACCTTAAGAACGATGCAGGCCCTGATGGAGCAAGTGCGGCCGGCTGTGGCGGAACGGGGCATGGCCTGGCTTGAGGAGGAGCTCGGGAGGACGGGTCCGGTGGCATCGGGGACGGAGTTGTCGGCAGGGCTGGAGGAGGCAGCGGGTTCGAGTGCGGCCGGGTCGCAGGCAGCGCCTGAGGTGATGACATCCCCCCCTCCGGCGGTCGCGGCGGGTGCGGCCGCCAGAACGCCCTAGCCCGGACGAATTGCCTAGGGCTCGACGCAGGCTTGGGAGCCCCTCGAGGGACGCTCCGGGCCGGGTTTCCGCTTCCACCGCTAGGGTGGCGGAGGTCCCGGTCCGGGAGGAATCCCGGTCGCCGGTCGGGCCCTCCGGAGAGTGGAGGGCAGGGTCCCAGGCCAGTGGGACAGCCTCCCGTCTCCAGGTCAGCACCACGAGGATTTGCGGCGGGCCGATCTGGCGATGCACCATTCGGGCGGCCCGCCAGTCAGCAGGAAGATGTCCCCGGATGGTCACGCAGGCCACAATCGGTGGTGCTGCAGAGACGGAGGGAGGGGGCAGCGGTGGAGAGAGAGCGGAGGCCGGAACGGCTCTTGACGTCTGGCGACACTTATGCGGTTCAGGATGGTGAGCACGGCTGCAGAGCCTGCGGTGCGGCTTCAGGCCCCAGATGTCCGGAGGTGGGTGAAAACGAAGGAGTGCCAATGGAGTATGATCGTCGTGGAGGTCCCGTTGCCCCGGCTGGTGGGAACTCAGTGCCCATGCAGTCTGGTGAGTCGATGTCACCATTACATACATTTCCAGCGATATTTAGATCCCCGGGGTTTGGGGAGGGTTCCCAAGGGGAGGCAGTTAGGAATGTTGAAAATAGTGGGTTGTTGTCTGTTGGGAGAGGGGGGGAGATGTGCAGGAATTGCTTGGCTGTGTAAAGGCGTTGCTAGCGCGTTGTGGGGAGGGTAGGTTGCCTGCTGCATCCCCGGTTGAGGCGTGGGTTCCGGCAGCGGGGGGGGGGGGTGGTGAATCGGTGCAACCCCCGAGGACGGTACCCGAGGTGGAGGTCGGGGGAGTGACGGTTGCGGTTCAGACTGATAAAGATAAGGATGTGGATAGGGTGAGGTTAGATGATAAAGCTAAAGGCGAGGTGTACGTTTGTTTTGAGGGGTTGTTGGGGTCGCATTTGAAGACTGAAGTGAAAGAAAAAATTTGGAGGGATGAGTACGTAGAAATCTTTTCGCTTCTTCCTCTGGAAAAGTTTAATCTAGACAAGGGTAAAAGGTGGGAAAGTAAAAAGGAGGAGGAAGAGAAGCGTCGATATCGTTTAATCCCGCAGACGTTTGTGAATTGGTTGCAGGCGTTTGCCATACTGGCCAGTGTTATAGGGGAAAAGGCGCCGGAGAATTGCTCCGCCCTTTTCGGGTACATGGATGCGATAGGTGAGGCGCATCGCTCGTATGGGGGTCAGACTTGGCTGCGGTATGACGAACAGTTTAGTCAGAGGAAAGCGGTTCGTCCCAACATTAGATGGGATAATAAAGACATTGGGCTTTGGTTAAAAGTAATGGCCCCGGCTAAGTTCGGGCAGTCCTTTCAAGGGGGGGGGGGGCTGGGATTGCCGGCCCCTCAGGACAATCGGGGCAATCGGGGGGAGGGACAGGAGGAAGGGCGGGCTTGTGCTGGCAATTTAACGACGGTCAATGCAAGTTTGGGGCGGATTGTAAGTTTAAGCACTCTTGCTCCTCTTGCGGCGGGACTTCGCATGGGTCCGCGAAGTGTTTCAAAAAAGGGAAGGGACAAGGGGGAAGTGGTGGGGGTCATGGGGCTGACGCCGGTGAGGTGGGAAGAGATGGAGGCGTACCTAAATAGGTTCCCGGACAGGGAGAAAGGCGAGTTGCTGTTGCGTGGTTTTCAGTTTGGTTTTGTGATCCCTTCCCCGGTTCATGCGGTCCCCCTTTCCCTACGGAATTTAAAGTCGGCAACGGAGTATCCGGTGGTAGTGTCAGACAAGATGCGTAAAGAAGTGGGGTTAGGGCGCGTGGCGGGACCGTTCCCGGTGCGGCCCGTTCAGGACATGGTTTTGTCACCATTAGTTGTTCCAAAAAAGGAGCCAAATAAATTCCGGCTTATCCATCATTTGTCGCATCCGCGGGGGTTGTCTGTAAATGATGGCATTGCTCCAGAGCTGTGCTCGGTGGTATATACGTCGTTTGACGCGGCAGTTGAGTGGGTGCGGCGGTACGGGGCGGGGGCCCTTATGGCAAAGACCGATGTGGAATCGGCTTTCCGGCTTCTCCCGGTTCATCCGGACAGCCAGCGGCTGTTAGGGTGTTACTGGGAGGGGGCTTATTATATGGATCGGTGTCTCCCGATGGGTTGTTCAGTATCTTGCGCGTACTTCGAGGCGTTTAGTTCGTTCCTAGAGTGGGTAATCCGTGAAGTGGCAGGGTTAGAGTCGGTCATACTTTATCTAGATGACTTCCTGTGGGTGGGCCCAGCGGGTTCGGAGGTGTGCGCCAATTTGCTGGGGGAAATACAGTGGGTCGCTCAGCGGTTTGGGGTTCCGTTATCTCCAGAGAAGACTGTGGGTCCCAGTACTTGTATAGTTTTGTTTGGCATTACCCTGGATTCGGTGGCATTGGAGTGTCGACTTCCTAAGGACAAGCTGGAAGCGTTGCGATTGGAAGTGAGCAGGACGGGTCGGCTTCATAAGATTCAGCTGCGGGATTTGCAGTCGTTGTTAGGAAAACTTAATTTTGCTTGTCGGATAATGCCCATGGGTAGAGTTTTTTGCAGGAGGTTGGTGTCAGCAACGGCGGGGGTTAGAGCCCCACATCATTTTGTGCTGTTGACGCGGGAGCATCGAGATGACTTGGCAGTATGGAGAGAGTTTTTGAATTTGTATAATGGAAAATCGTTGTTGATCTCGCCGGTGGTGGATAATGTGCAATGGGAATTGTTTACAGATGCTGCAGGTAGTGTGGGTTTCGGTATTTATTGTAGAGGACAGTGGTGCGTGGGGCAGTGGCCGGAGGAATGGGTGTCATTGGGACTGGTTCGTAATCTTGTACTTCTGGAACTCTTCCCAATTGTGGTGGCGGTGGAGATTTGGGGGGAGCGTTTCCGTAATAGCAAGGTGCGGTTCCACTGTGATAATATGGGGGTGGTGTTGGCAATCAATAATGTAACGGCTTCTTCACCCCCGGTGGTAAGGTTGTTACGGCGGCTGGTGTTGCGTTGTTTGGAACTCAATGCGTGGATTGTTGCGGTTCATGTTCCGGGGGTACAGAATGACATCGCGGATTCTCTCTCTCGCCTACAGTGGGAGCGGTTTCGTCTGTTGGCACCGGAGGCGGATCTGGAAGGGGTCGCGTTCCCGGGATGGCTTTGGGACGTGGTTTACGAGCAGCACGAGGTTTGATCAAGTCTTCTCTAGCGCCTGGTACATGGTTGGCGTACGACGCGGCGTGGAGGGACTGGGTGTCGTGGTTGACAGGCTCGCCCGAAGGCGGGTCGATGGAGGAAAAAGTGGTAGCTTTGTTGGGGTTTTTGGGATGGGTCTCAGTGGAAGGCTGGTCGTGTCTAAAGTGAATCGTTTCGTGTCAGCTTTGGCCTTTGGTTTTAAACTAAGGGGGTTGGGGGACGTGACGAAAGATTTCTTGATTGTCCAGGCGTTGAAGGGGTTTTGGAAAAAGGGGGCGGGGCAGCCGGACGGCCGTCGCCCGGTTTCTTTCGCGCTTTTGGAGCAGTTAGGTGAAGTGTTGGGGAAGGTGTGTTTCTCGGGCTATGAGGTAGCATTGTTTCAGTTGGCTTTTTCATGGGGGTTTTTTGGGGCTTTAAGAGTGGGCGAGTTAATTTCCCCTAGTAAGAAGAGAGCGGGGGGTTTGCAAGCGGAAGATGTAACAGGAGGAGGGGGGAGAGTGGAATTCTGGGTAAGGCGGTCGAAATCGGATCAAAGTGGAAAAGGTAAACGAGTGGTTCTGGGGGCGGTGGCAAGGGCGGGGTTGTGCCCGGTGAAATGCTATGAGCGATACGTCGCGCTGCGAGGGTGTAGGGGGGCCGCTGTTATGTCATACGGATGGGGCTTTCTTGTCAAGGTGCCAGTTTACAGCTGTCTTCCGTAGATGTTTGCAGGTGTTGGGTTTGGATAAAGGTATTTATTCACCACACTCCTTTCGTATAGGGGCAGCCACGGAGGCTGCGTCATGGGGGTTGGGGCCTGATGTGGTGAAGCGCATAGGTCGTTGGGAGTCGGGGAGGTATAAGTCCTACGTGCGTCTCCACTTTATGTGATTTGTTTTCTCGTATCAGCATGCTGTTTTTGTTGGTGTTATCGTTGTTATTCTTCTATTTCAGATGGTACACCTGCACTGGTGTGGATTCTTGGGCACTCATATGTGCACTGGGGGGCGTTAAGGGCTGATGTGCAGCCAGATGGGCGGCAACTGGGGTTCCAAAGGGCGGCGGTGGTGATACGGTGGCTGGGCACACGCGGTATGGTGTGGAGTCGAGTTTTGCCGGATTTCCATCGGTATGCGCAGTTGGATCGGGTTCCTGATTTGTTGGTCCTTCATGTAGGGGGAAACGACTTAGGTACTCGCTCGTTTAGAGAATTAATTCGGGATGTGAAGTATGACCTTCTCTGGCTTTGGTCCTGTTTTCCGAAGGTAAAGGTGATTTGGTCGGAAATAGTGCCGCGTAGTGTATGGAGAAATGCGCGTTCGGTAGAGCGTGTAAACAAGGCCCGGGTGAAAGTCAATCGGGCGGTTTCCAGCTTTGTGGTAAAAAACGGGGGATTTTTTGTGCGGCACTACGATTTCGAGGATGGCCAAGGGAAGTATTGGCTAGGTGATGGGGTGCATCTCAATGCGGTGGGCATTGACCTATGGGCTTTACGGATTCAGGAAGGAATCGAGCGGATGTTGGATGGTGGGGGCTCGCATACTTAAAGGTGGTCTAAGTATGCTCGTGTGGCGGATTGGGGGGTCCTTGGAGTTGGTGGTAATTTGAAGTGGGGGATTCCTCAGAGGTATGGTCCCTAACAAATACATAATTGCTCATGGAGATGGGCGTATTTTGGACTCCTGCTGGGTGGTGTCCCGGGGAGTGGTTTTACATACTTGGCAAGCCAACTGCGGAGCAGAAAGGTGCCTCTGAGCCTGTAGGGGACGGCTGGGGGTAAGTAGCTATACAGGGGGCAGTTAGGCGCCAAAGTTTTGGAGCTCCAAGGACTTCCCCTTTCCTAGTAATGTTATTTATAAAGGAATGTTTTATGTTCATGTAAATTTGTTAATAAAATGGCTGCTGTGGCCGAAAATTTCCAACCCACTGTCTCGTGTGTCTCACTGGGGGATGGGAGAGTGACATGGGAGGAGGGGAAAAAAGGCCTGGAAGCAAGAAAGGGGGTGGACAGTATTGATGGGAAGGTTAAGCAAAAGGGTTCGAAATGGGGCGAGCTCTGTAATCCCATGGTCATGTATTGGATCATCTGCCGAGATCATCATGTATTGGATCATCTGCCGGGATCATCATGTACTGGATCATCTGCCGGGATCATCATGTACTGGATCATCTGCCGGGATCATCATGTACTGGATCATCTGCCGGGATCATCATGTACTGGATCATCTGCCAGGATCATGATGTACTGGATCATCTGCCGGGATCATCATGTACTGGATAATCAGCCGGGATCATCATGTACTGAAACATCTGCAGGGATCATCATGTACTTTATCATCTACAAGGATCATCATGTACTGGATCATCTGCCAGGGTCATCATGGACTGGATCATCTGCCAGGATCATCATGTACTGGATCATCTGCCGGTATCATCATGTACTGGAACATCTGCCGGGATCATCATGGGCTGCATCATCTGCCGGTATCATCATGTACTGGATCATCTGCCAGGATCATCATGTACTGGATCATCTGCCGGAATCATCATGTACTGGATCATCTGCCGGAATCATCATGTACTGGATCATCTGCCGGAATCATCATGTACTGGATCATCTGCCGGAATCATCATGTACTGGCTCATCTGCCGGGATCATCATGTACTGGGTCATCTGCCGGGATCATCATGGGCTGGATCATCTGCAGGGATCATCATGTACTGGATCATCTGCCAGGATCATCATGTACTGGATCATCTGCCGGCATCATCATGTACTGGATCATCTGCCGGGATCATCATGTACTGGATCATCTGCCGGGATCATCATGTACTGGATCATCTGCCGGGATCATCATGTACTGTATCATCTGCCAGAATGATCATCTACTGGATGTAATGTCCGTGGCCGCAGCCACGAGTCGGCAAGCTCTGGCCCAAGCCTCCTCCTCAGGAGATGCCAGCGCTCGCGTCCACTCACCTCTGTCGGATCCCGTAGGGTGCGCGCGCACGCTCGTGCCCGCTTTTAAAAAGGGGTAGCGCACGCACTGGACCGCATGGACGAACTTTGAACCGTGAGTAGCCTCGACTATAAGAGGGGTCCAGCCCCCTAGTTCTATGCCTGACCGTTGTTGTGTTCCCTACAGTTTGTCTATGCAAATGGTCCCCTAGTGTTTCGTGCTCCCAGTGTTCCTGTTCCTGTACCTATATCCTGATCTAGTGCCATGCTTGCTGTAGTCGTGCTGTGCTGGATACCACGCCTGTCTTGCTTCTCCACGCCTGACGTCTACTCGCTGCCTAGCTCCTGCCAAGCTACTGTCCGTGCTGACACAGGTACCCTATATACTATAGACTCTGACCTGCGTGCTGTTGGCCAGCTGCCTTACCGCCAAGGCGGTACGGCCCAGTGGGTCCACAGACCCTTCGTGACACTGGATCATCTGCTGAAACTATCATGTACTGGATCATCTGCCGGGATCATCATGTACCGGATCATCTGCTGGGATCATCATGTACCGGATCATCTGCCAGAATTATCATGTACTGGATCATGTGCCGGAATCATCATGTACTGGATCATCTGCCGGGATCATCATGTACTGAATCATCTGCCGGGATCATCATGTACCGGATCATCTGCCAGAATTATCATTTACTGGATCATCTGCCGGGATCATCATGTACTGGATCATCTGCCGGGATAATCATGTACTGGATTATCTGCCGGAATCATCATGTACTGGATCATCTGCCGGGATCATCATGTACTGGATCATCTGCCGGGATAATCATGTACTGGATAATCAGCCGGGATCATCAAGTACTGGATCATGTGCCGGAATCATCATGTACTGGATCATCTGCCGGGATCATCATGTACTGGATAATCAGCCGGGAATCATCATGTACTGAAACATCTGCAGGGATCATCATGTACTTTATCATCTGCAGGGATCATCATGTACTGGATCATCTGCCGGGATCATCATGTACTGGATCATCTGCAGAGATCATCATGTACTGGATCATCTGCCAGAATCATCATGTACTGGATCATCTGCCGGGATCATCGTGTACTGTATCATCTGCCGGGATCATCGTGTACTGGATCATCTGCCGGGATCATCGTGTACTGGATCATCTGCCGGGATCATCCTGTACTGGATCATGTGCTGGTATCATCATGTACAGGATCATCTACCAGGATCATCACATACTGGATCATCTGCAGGGATCATCACGTACTGGACCATCTGCAGGGATCATCATGTACTGGATCATCTGCGGGAATCATCATGTACTGGTTCATCTGCCAGGATCATCACACACTGGATCATCTGCCAGGATCATCGCATACTGGATCATCTGTAGGGATCATCATGTACTGGACCATCTGCAGGGATCATCATGTACTGGATCATCTGCCGGGATCATCATGTACTGGATCATCTGCCAGGGTCATCATGTACTGGATCATCTGCAAGGATCATCATGTACTGAATCATCTGCCAGGATCATCACATACTGGATCTTCTGTAGGGATCATCATGTACTGGATCATCTGCCAGGGTCATCATGCACTGGATTATCTGCCAGGATCATCATGTACTGAAACATCTGCAGGGATCATCATGTACTGGATAATCTGCAGGGATCATCATGTACTTGATCATCTGCCGGGATCATCATGTACTGGATCAACTGCCGGTATCATCATGTACTGGATCATCTGTCGGTATCATCACGTACTGGACCATCTGCCAGGATCATCACACACTGGATCATCTGCCAGAGTAATCACACACTGGATCATCTGCCAGGATCATCCAGTACTGGATCATCTGCAGGGATCATCATGTACTGGACCATCTGCAGGGATTATCATGTACTGGATCATCTGCCGGAATCATCATGTACGGGATCATCTGCCGGGATCATCATTTACTGGATCTTCTGCCGGGATCATCATGTACTGGATCATCTTCCGGGATCATCATGTACTGGATCTTCTGCCGGGATCATCATGTACTGGATCATCTGCCGGAATCATCATGTACGGGATCATCTGCCGGGATCATCATGTACTGGATCATCTGCCGGGATCATCATGTACTGGATCATGTGCCGGTATCATCATGTACTGGATCATGTGCCGGGATCATCATGTACTGGATCATGTGCCGGGATCATCATGTACTGGATCTTGTGCCGGGATCATCATGTACTGGATCATCTGCCGGGATCATCATGTACTGGATCATGTGCCGGGATCATCATGTACTGGATCATGTGCTGGGATCATCATGTACTGGATCATGTGCCGGGATCATCATGTAATGGATCATGTGCCGGGATCATTATGTACTGGATCATGTGCCGGGATCATCATGTACTGGATCATGTGCCTGGATCATCATGTACTGCATCATCTGCCGGGATAATCATGTACTGGATCATCTGCCGGGATCATCATGTACTGGATCATGTCCTGGGATCATCATGTACAGGATTATCTGCCGGGATCATCATGTACTGGATCATCTGCTGGGATCATCATGTACTGGACCATATGCCGGGATCATCATGTACTGGATCATCTGCAGGGATCATCATGTACTGGATCATCTGCCGGAATAATCATGTACGGGATCATCTGCCGGGATCATAATGTACTGGATCATGTGCCGGGATCATCATGTACTGGATTATGTGCCGGCATCATCATGTACTGGATCATCTGCCGGAATCATCATGTACTGGATCATCTGCTGGGATCATCATGTACTGGATCATCTGCCGGGATCATCATGTACTGGATCATCTGCCAGAATCATCATGTACTGGATCATCTGCCGGGATCATCGTGTACTGTATCATCTGCCGGGATCATCGTGTACTGGATCATCTGCCGGGATCATCGTGTACTGGATCATCTGCCGGGATCATCCTGTACTGGATCATGTGCTGGTATCATCATGTACAGGATCATCTACCAGGATCATCACATACTGGATCATCTGCAGGGATCATCACGTACTGGACCATCTGCAGGGATCATCATGTACTGGATCATCTGCGGGAATCATCATGTACTGGTTCATCTGCCAGGATCATCACACACTGGATCATCTGCCAGGATCATCGCATACTGGATCATCTGCAGGGATCATCATGTACTGGACCATCTGCAGGGATTATCATGTACTGGATCATCTGCCGGAATCATCATGTACGGGATCATCTGCCGGGATCATCATGTACTGGATCTTGTGCCGGGATCATCATGTACTGGATCATCTTCCGGGATCATCATGTACTGGATCTTCTGCCGGGATCATCATGTACTGGATCATCTGCCGGAATCATCATGTACGGGATCATCTGCCGGGATCATCATGTACTGGATCATCTGCCGGGATCATCATGTACTGGATCATGTGCCGGTATCATCATGTACTGGATCATGTGCCGGGATCATCATGTACTGGATCATGTGCCGGGATCATCATGTACTGGATCATGTGCCGGGATCATCATGTACTGGATCATCTGCCGGGATCATCATGTACTGGATCATGTGCCGGGATCATCATGTACTGGATCATGTGCTGGGATCATCATGTACTGGATCATGTGCCGGGATCATCATGTAATGGATCATGTGCCGGGATCATTATGTAATGGATCATGTGCCGGGATCATCATGTACTGGATCATGTGCCTGGATCATCATGTACTGCATCATCTGCCGGGATAATCATGTACTGGATCATCTGCCGGGATCATCATGTACTGGATCATGTCCTGGGATCATTATGTACTGGATTATCTGCCGGGATCATCATGTACTGGATCATCTGCTGGGATCATCATGTACTGGACCATATGCCGGGATCATCATGTACTGGATCATCTGCAGGGATCATCATGTACTGGATCATCTGCCGGAATAATCATGTACGGGATCATCTGCCGGGATCATAATGTACTGGATCATGTGCCGGGATCATCATGTACTGGATTATGTGCCGGCATCATCATGTACTGGATCATCTGCCGGGATCATCATGTACTGGATCATCTGCCGGGATCATCATGTACTGGATCATCTGCCAGAATCATCATGTACTGGATCATCTGCCGGGATCATCGTGTACTGTATCATCTGCCGGGATCATCGTGTACTGGATCATCTGCCGGGATCATCGTGTACTGGATCATCTGCCGGGATCATCCTGTACTGGATCATGTGCTGGCATCATCATGTACAGGATCATCTACCAGGATCATCACATACTGGATCATCTGCAGGGATCATCACGTACTGGACCATCTGCAGGGATCATCATGTACTGGATCATCTGCGGGAATCATCATGTACTGGTTCATCTGCCAGGATCATCACACACTGGATCATCTGCCAGGATCATCGCATACTGGATCATCTGCAGGGATCATCATGTACTGGACCATCTGCAGGGATTATCATGTACTGGATCATCTGCCGGGATCATCATGTACTGGATCATCTGCCAGGGTCATCATGTACTGGATCATCTGCCAGGATCATCATGTACTGAATCATCTGCCAGGATCATCACATACTGGATCTTCTGTAGGGATCATCATGTACTGGATCATCTGCCAGGGTCATCATGCACTGGATCATCTGCCAGGATCATCATGTACTGAAACATCTGCAGGGATCATCATGTACTGGATAATTTGCAGGGATCATCATGTACTTGATCATCTGCCGGGATCATCATGTACTGGATCATCTGCCGGTATCATCATGTACTGGATCATCTGTCGGTATCATCACGTACTGGACCATCTGCCAGGATCATCACACACTGGATAATCTGTCAGAGTCATCACACACTGGATCATCTGCCAGGATCATCCAGTACTGGATCATCTGCAGGGATCATCATGTACTGGACCATCTGCAGGGATTATCATGTACTGGATCATGTGCAGGGATGATCATGTACTGGATCATCTGCCGGGATCATCATGTACTGGATCTTGTGCAGGGATCATAATGTACTGGATCATCTTCCGGGATCATCATGTACTGGATCTTCTGCCGGGATCATCATGTACTGGATCATCTGCCGGAATCATCATGTACGGGATCATCTGCCGGGATCATCATGTACTGGATCTTGTGCAGGGATCATCATGTACTGGATCATCTTCCGGGATCATCATGTACTGGATCTTCTGCCGGGATCATCATGTACGGGATCATCTGCCGGGATCATCATGTACTGGATCATCTGCCGGGATCATCATGTACTGGATCATGTGCCGGTATCATCATGTACTGGATCATGTGCCGGGATCATCATGTACTGGATCATGTGCCGGGATCATCATGTACTGGATCTTGTGCCGGGATCATCATGTACTGGATCATCTGCCGGGATCATCATGTACTTGATCATGTGCCGGGATCATCATGTACTGGATCATGTGCTGGGATCATCATGTACTGGATCATGTGCCGGGATCATCATGTAATGGATCATGTGCCGGGATCATTATGTAATGGATCATGTGCCGGGATCATCATGTACTGGATCATGTGCCTGGATCATCATGTACTGCATCATCTGCCGGGATAATCATGTACTGGATCATCTGCCGGGATCATCATGTACTGGATCATGTCCTGGGATCATCATGTACTGGATTATCTGCCGGAATCATCATGTACTGGATCATCTGCTGGGATCATCATGTACTGGACCATATGCCGGGATCATCATGTACTGGATCATCTGCAGGGATCATCATGTACTGGATCATCTGCCGGGATCATCATGTACTGGATCATGTGCCGGGATCATCATGTACTGTATTATGTGCCGGCATCATCATGTACTGGATCATCTGCCGGAATCATCATGTACTGGATCATCTGCTGGGATCATCATGTACTGGATCATCTGCCAGGATCATCATGTACTGGATCATGTGCCAGTGCTATTGGTGCTTATAGATGATGACCAGACATTGGGAGCGCCAAATAATCTTCCCATAAACAAGCACATGAATCCCCAGATTGCAGATGTTATGTGTAACCACCAGGAAGATTGGGCTGTAGGCCATAGACGCCAGGCATGGGTCATCTCAAAGGAAGCCATAGCCACCAGTTCAGTAGATCATTATTTCCTTAGAGAATGTCTACAAATATAAGACCGTCACACAATTTTTTCTACTGTTTAGTCGACTTTCTAGAGTTTCTGCGTCTGATTTATTGACCAACATAGCAGTGTGCACATTTACTTCATTGACACATCTAGAATCCCTCTATATAGGACAGACGTCATGTAGACGTCCCTGCCCTGATAGAAGTCTAATAGGCTTATATCCCTCTAGAGAAGTCTGGTACACTGGTCTAAAGACCCTCACAAGAGAAGTCTCGTATCGTGTGTGTGTGTGTGTGTGCAGCATGTATCCTGTGTGTGTAGTGTGTGCAGCATGTATCCTGTGTGTGTGTGTGTGTGTGTGTGTGTGCAGCATGTATCCTGTGTGTGTGTGTGTGTCTGTGTGTGTGTGTGTGTGTGGGGTGTGTGTGTGTGTGTGTGTGTGTGTGTGTGTGTGTGTGTGTGTGTGCAGCATGTATCCTGTGTGTGTGGTGTGTGTGGGGGGTGTGTGTGTGTGTGTGTGTGTGTGTGTGCAGCATGTATCCTGTGTGTGTGGTGTGTGTGGGGTGTGTGTGTGTGTGTGTGTGTGTGTGCAGCATGTATCCTGTGTGTGTGGTGTGTGTGCAGCATGTATCCTGTGTGTGTGTGTGTGCAGCATGTATCGTGTGTGTGTGTGTGTGTGTGCAGCATGTATCCTGTGTGTGTGGTGTGTGTGCAGCATGTATCCTGTGTGTGTGTGTGTGTGTGTGTGTGTGTGTGTGTGTGTGTGCAGCATGTATTCTGTGTGTGTGTGTGTGAGAGCGGTGTGTGTGTGTCTGTGTGTGTGTGTGTGTGTGTGTGTGTGTGTGTGTGTGCAGCATGTATCCTGTGTGTGTGTGTGTGTGTGTGTGTGTGTGCAGCATGTATCCTGTGTGTGTGTGTGTGTGTGAGAGCGGTGTGTGTGTCTGTGTGTGTGTGAGAGCGGTGTGTGTGTGTGTGTGTGTGTGAGAGCGGTGTGTGTGTGTCTGTGTGTGTGTGTGTGTGTGTGTGTGTGCAGCATGTATCCTGTGTGTGTGTGTGTGAGCGGTGTGTGTGTGTGTGTGTGTGTGCAGCATGTATCCTGTGTGTGTGTGTGTGTGTGTGTGTGTGTGCAGCATGTATTCTGTGTGTGTGTGTGAGAGCGGTGTGTGTGTGTCTGTGTGTGTGTGTGTGTGTGTGTGCAGCATGTATCCTGTGTGTGTGTGTGTGTGTGTGTGTGCAGCATGTATCCTGTGTGTGTGTGTGTGTGTGAGAGAGCGGTGTGTGTGTCTGTGTGTGTGTGAGAGCGGTGTGTGTGTGTGTGTGTGTGTGTGTGTGAGAGCGGTGTGTGTGTGTCTGTGTGTGTGTGTGTGTGTGTGTGCAGCATGTATCCTGTGTGTGTGTGTGTGTGAGCGGTGTGTGTGTGTGTGCAGCATGTATCCTGTGTGTGTGTGTGTGTGTGTGTGAGAGCGGTGTGTGTGTGTGTGTGTGTGTGTGTAGCATGTATCCTGTGTGTTTGTGTGATGTGTTCAGTGCATGAGTGTTGCACAGTGGGTTTCTGCTGTCAGTATCCGCCCCATTTTCCTATATGTTGGAGATGGAATACCCGTTTAAATAATCATCACACTCAGGGGCGTAACTAGGAAAGACTGGGGCCCCCCCTTCCCCTGAGTGTCACACAACCCCCCCTTGTAGATAGTGCCTTTTTTACAGCCCGCCCTGTAGATAACGCCATACAGCCCCCCTGTAGATAACGCTATACAGCCCCCCTGTAGATAACGGCTTACAGCCCCCCCTGTATGTAACGCTATACAGCCCCCCCTGTAGATAACACCATACAGCCCCCTGTAGATAACGCCATACAGCCCCCCTGTAGATAACGCCATACAGCCCCCCCTGTATGTAACGCTATACAGCCCCCCCTGTAGATAACGGCTTACAGCCCCCCTGTAGGTAACGCTATCCAGCCCCCCATGTAGGTAACGCTATACAGCCCCCCCCCGTATGTAACGCCATACAGCCCCCCTGTAGATAACGCTATACAGCCCCCCTGTAGATAACGGCTTACAGCCCCCCCTGTATGTAACGCCATACAGCCCCCCCTGTAGATAACGCCATACAGCCCCCCTGTAGATAACGCCATACAGCCCCCCCTGTATGTAACGCTATACAGCCCCCCCTGTAGATAACGGCTTACAGCCCCCCTGTAGGTAACGCTATCCAGCCCCCCATGTAGGTAACGCTATACAGCCCCCCCCCGTATGTAACGCTATACAGCCCCCCTGTAGGTAACGCTATACAGCCCCCCCTGTAGGTAACGCTATACAGCCCCCCCTGTAGGTAACGCTATACAGCCCCCCTGTAGGTAACGCTATACAGCCCCCCCTGTAAGTAACGCTATACAGCCCACCCTGTAGGTAACGCTATACAGCCCCCCTGTAGATAACGGCTTACAGCCCCCCCTGTATGTAACGCTATACAGCCCCCCCTGTAGATAACGGCTTACAGCCCCCCCTGTAGGTAACGCTATACAGCCCCCCATGTAGGTAACGCTATACAGCCCCCCTGTAGATAACACCATACAGCCCCCTGTAGATAACGCTATACAGCCCCCCTGTAGATAACGCCATACAGCCCCCCCTGTATGTAACGCTATACAGCCCCCCCTGTAGATAACGGCTTACAGCCCCCCTGTAGGTAACGCTATCCAGCCCCCCATGTAGGTAACGCTATACAGCCCCCCCCGTATGTAACGCTATACAGCCCCCCTGTAGGTAACGCTATACAGCCCCCCCTGTAGGTAACGCTATACAGCCCCCCCTGTAGGTAACGCTATACAGCCCCTGTGTCAGGATCGTTTCCTCTCCTGTCCGGTGTGAACACATTTCTCCATTTCCATAACTAGAACTTTATTGAGTAGAAGGTCCAGTGCAATGAATTGATTATTCCTGATTCACTATTAATTCTTCAAGTGCTTAATCATAAAGTGCCACGTCCTATAAATCAAGAGCCGCGTCGTCCTATAATCCACGAATCACAGCCACAAAACAGGACATCAATACAGAAGCAAATAATGTCACGCTGCTATTTAATATCTGTATTCCATGGCGGAATGTGGAAAGTTCTTACATCTACAATGTGACTGAGGACCAATGTCAGATTCACCAAGTACGTGGAGGGTGTCAGTATTTATGCAACTTACCATTTATAGTCTATTGCTATATTGATATCCAATCTCAGAAGCTCAGTACACCCAGTGTTCACTAAATGTATCTTTATCTTTTAGAATTGTAATTTAATTATATTATATCAGTGATGTCAGTAACAGGGGGCGGGGCTGTGACAACCTCTCACACATGATATACAGGCTGGTTGTCAGTAGTAATAGATGAATAGCTGTGACTGTATATAAGATGTGTGGATCTCATGTCTGATCACAGTGTAATTATATTATATATCAGTGATGTCAGTAACAGGGGGCGGGGCTGTGACAACCTCTCACACATGATATACAGGCTGGTTGTCAGTGGTAATAGATGAATAGCTGTTACTGTATATTAGATGTGTGGATCTCATGTCTGATCATATGTAATTATATTATATATCAGTGATGTCAGTAACAGGGGGCGGGGCTGTGACAACCTCTCACACATGATATACAGGCTGGTTGTCAGTAGTAATAGATGAATAGCTGTTACTGTATATAAGATGTGTGGATCTCATGTCTGATCACATGTAATTATATTATATATCAGTGATGTCAGTAACAGGGGGCGGGGCTGTGACAACCTCTCACACATGATATACAGGCTGGTTGTCAGTAGTAATAGATGAATAGCTGTGACTGTATATAAGATGTGTGGATCTCATGTCTGATCACATGTAATTATATTATATATCAGTGATGTCAGTAACAGGGGGCGGGGCTGTGACAACCTCTCACACATGATATACAGGCTGGTGGTCAGTAGTAATAGATGAATAGCTGTTACTGTATATAAGATGTGTGGATCTCATGTCTGATCACATGTAATTATATTATATATCAGTGATGTCAGTAACAGGGGGCGGGGCTGTGACAACCTCTCACACATGATATACAGGCTGGTGGTCAGTAGTAATAGATGAATAGCTGTTACTATATATAAGATGTGTGGATCTCATGTCTGATCACAATGTAATTATATTATATATCAGCGATGTCAGTAACAGGGGGCGGAGCTGTGACAACCTCTCACACATGATATACAGGCTGGTTGTCAGTAGTAATAGATGAATAGCTGTTACTGTATATAAGATGTGTGGATCTCATGTCTGATCACAGTGTAATTATATTATATATCAGTGATGTCAGTAACAGGGGGCGGGGCTGTGACAACCTCTCACACATGATATACAGGCTGGTTGTCAGTAGTAATAGATGAATAGCTGTTACTGTATATAAGATGTGTGGATCTCATGTCTGATCACAGTGTAATTATATTATATATCAGTGATGTCAGTAACAGGAGGCAGGGCTGTGACAACCTCTCACACATGATATACAGGCTGGTGGTCAGTAGTAATAGATGAATAGCTGTTACTGTATATAAGATGTGCGGATCTCATGTCTGATCACATGTAATTATATTATATATCAGTGATGTCAGTAACAGGGGGCGGGGCTGTGACAACCTCTCACACATGATATACAGGCTGGTTGTCAGTAGTGATAGATGAATAGCTGTTACTGTATATAAGATGTGTGGATCTCATGTCTGATCACAATGTAATTATATTATATATCAGTGATGTCAGTAACAGGGGGCGGAGCTGTGACAACCTCTCACACATGATATACAGGCTGGTTGTCAGTAGTAATAGATGAATAGCTGTTACTGTATATAAGATGTGTGGATCTCATGTCTGATCACAATGTAATTATATTATATATCAGTGATGTCAGTAACAGGGGGCGGGGCTGTGACAACCTCTCACACATGATATACAGGCTGGTTGTCAGTAGTAATAGATGAATAGCTGTTACTGTATATAAGATGTGCGGATCTCATGTCTGATCACATGTAATTATATTATATATCAGTGATGTCAGTAACAGGGGGCGGAGCTGTGACAACCTCTCACACATGATATACAGGCTGGTAGTCAGTAGTAATAGATGAATAGCTGTGACTGTATATAAGATGTGTGGATCTCATGTCTGATCACATGTAATTATATTATATATCAGTGATGTCAGTAACAGGGGCGGGGCTGTGACAACCTCTCACACATGATATACAGGCTGGTTGTCAGTAGTAATAGATGAATAGCTGTTACTGTATATAAGATGTGTGGATCTCATGTCTGATCACAGTGTAATTATATTATATATCAGTGATGTCAGTAACAGGAGGCAGGGCTGTGACAACCTCTCACACATGATATACAGGCTGGTGGTCAGTAGTAATAGATGAATAGCTGTTACTGTATATAAGATGTGCGGATCTCATGTCTGATCACATGTAATTATATTATATATCAGTGATGTCAGTAACAGGGGGCGGGGCTGTGACAACCTCTCACACATGATATACAGGCTGGTTGTCAGTAGTGATAGATGAATAGCTGTTACTGTATATAAGATGTGTGGATCTCATGTCTGATCACAATGTAATTATATTATATATCAGTGATGTCAGTAACAGGGGGCGGAGCTGTGACAACCTCTCACACATGATATACAGGCTGGTTGTCAGTAGTAATAGATGAATAGCTGTTACTGTATATAAGATGTGTGGATCTCATGTCTGATCACAATGTAATTATATTATATATCAGTGATGTCAGTAACAGGGGGCGGGGCTGTGACAACCTCTCACACATGATATACAGGCTGGTTGTCAGTAGTAATAGATGAATAGCTGTTACTGTATATAAGATGTGCGGATCTCATGTCTGATCACATGTAATTATATTATATATCAGTGATGTCAGTAACAGGGGGCGGAGCTGTGACAACCTCTCACACATGATATACAGGCTGGTAGTCAGTAGTAATAGATGAATAGCTGTGACTGTATATAAGATGTGTGGATCTCATGTCTGATCACATGTAATTATATTATATATCAGTGATGTCAGTAACAGGGGCGGGGCTGTGACAACCTCTCACACATGATATACAGGCTGGTTGTCAGTAGTAATAGATGAATAGCTGTTACTGTATATAAGATGTGTGGATCTCATGTCTGATCACAGTGTAATTATATTATATATCAGTGATGTCAGTAACAGGAGGCAGGGCTGTGACAACCTCTCACACATGATATACAGGCTGGTGGTCAGTAGTAATAGATGAATAGCTGTTACTGTATATAAGATGTGCGGATCTCATGTCTGATCACATGTAATTATATTATATATCAGTGATGTCAGTAACAGGGGGCGGGGCTGTGACAACCTCTCACACATGATATACAGGCTGGTTGTCAGTAGTGATAGATGAATAGCTGTTACTGTATATAAGATGTGTGGATCTCATGTCTGATCACAATGTAATTATATTATATATCAGTGATGTCAGTAACAGGGGGCGGAGCTGTGACAACCTCTCACACATGATATACAGGCTGGTTGTCAGTAGTAATAGATGAATAGCTGTTACTGTATATAAGATGTGTGGATCTCATGTCTGATCACAATGTAATTATATTATATATCAGTGATGTCAGTAACAGGGGGCGGGGCTGTGACAACCTCTCACACATGATATACAGGCTGGTTGTCAGTAGTAATAGATGAATAGCTGTTACTGTATATAAGATGTGCGGATCTCATGTCTGATCACATGTAATTATATTATATATCAGTGATGTCAGTAACAGGGGGCGGAGCTGTGACAACCTCTCACACATGATATACAGGCTGGTAGTCAGTAGTAATAGATGAATAGCTGTGACTGTATATAAGATGTGTGGATCTCATGTCTGATCACATGTAATTATATTATATATCAGTGATGTCAGTAACAGGGGCGGGGCTGTGACAACCTCTCACACACGATATACAGGCTGGTTGTCAGTAGTAATAGATGAATAGCTGTTACTGTATATAAGATGTGTGGATCTCATGTCTGATCACAATGTAATTATATTATATATCAGTGATGTCAGTAACAGGGGGCGGGGCTGTGACAACCTCTCACACATGATACACAGGCTGGTTGTCAGTAGTAATAGATGAATAGCTGTTACTGTATATAAGATGTGTGGATCTCATGTCTGATCACATGTAATTATATTATATATCAGTGATGTCAGTAACAGGGGGCGGAGCTGTGACAACCTCTCACACATGATATACAGGCTGGTAGTCAGTAGTAATAGATGAATAGCTGTGACTGTATATAAGATGTGTGGATCTCATGTCTGATCACAATGTAATTATATTATATATCAGTGATGTCAGTAACAGGGGGCGGGGCTGTGACAACCTCTCACACATGATATACAGGCTGGTTGTCAGTAGTAATAGATGAGTAGCTGTTACTGTATATAAGATGTGTGGATCTCATGTCTGATCACAATGTAATTATATTATATATCAGTGATGTCAGTAACAGGGGGCGGAGCTGTGACAACCTCTCACACATGATATACAGGCTGGTAGTCAGTAGTAATAGATGAATAGCTGTGACTGTATATAAGATGTGTGGATCTTATGTCTGATCACAGTGTAATTATATTATATATCAGTGATGTCAGTAACAGGGGACGGGGCTGTGACAACCTCTCACACATGATATACAGGCGGGTTGTCAGTAGTAATAGATGAATAGCTGTTACTGTATATAAGATGTGTGGATCTCATGTCTGATCACAATGTAATTATATTATATATCAGTGATGTCAGTAACAGGGGGCGGGGCTGTGACAACCTCTCACACATGATATACAGGCTGGTTGTCAGTAGTAATAGATGAATAGCTGTTACTGTATATAAGATGTGTGGATCTCATGTCTGATCACATGTAATTATATTATATATCAGTGATGTCAGTAACAGGGGGCGGAGCTGTGACAACCTCTCACACATGATATACAGGCTGGTTGTCAGTAGTAATAGATGAATAGCTGTGACTGTATATAAGATGTGTGGATCTCATGTCTGATCACAGTGTAATTATATTATATATCAGTGATGTCAGTAACAGGGGGCGGGGCTGTGACAACCTCTCACACATGATATACAGGCTGGTTGTCAGTAGTGATAGATGAATAGCTGTTACTGTATATAAGATGTGTGGATCTCATGTCTGATCACAATGTAATTATATTATATATCAGTGATGTCAGTAACAGGGGGCGGGGCTGTGACAACCTCTCACACATGATATACAGGCTGGTGTCAGTAGTAATAGATGAATAGCTGTTACTGTATATAAGATGTGTGGATCTCATGTCTGATCACAATGTAATTATATTATATATCAGTGATGTCAGTAACAGGGGGCGGGGCTGTGACAACCTCTCACACATGATATACAGGCTGGTTGTCAGTAGTAATAGATGAATAGCTGTGACTGTATATAAGATGTGTGGATCTCATGTCTGATCACAATGTAATTATATTATATATCAGTGATGTCAGTAACAGGGGGCGGAGCTGTGACAACCTCTCACACATGATATACAGGCTGGTTGTCAGTAGTAATAGATGAATAGCTGTGACTGTATATAAGATGTGTGGATCTCATGTCTGATCACAGTGTAATTATATTATATATCAGTGATGTCAGTAACAGGGGGCGGAGCTGTGACAACCTCTCACACATGATATACAGGCTGGTTGTCAGTAGTAATAGATGAATAGCTGTTACTGTATATAAGATGTGTGGATCTCATGTCTGATCACAATGTAATTATATTATATATCAGTGATGTCAGTAACAGGGGGCGGGGCTGTGACAACCTCTCACACATGATATACAGGCAGGTTGTCAGTAGTAATAGATGAATAGCTGTTACTGTATATAAGATGTGTGGATCTCATGTCTGATCACAATGTAATTATATTATATATCAGTGATGTCAGTAACAGGGGGCGGGGCTGTGACAACCTCTCACACATGATATACAGGCTGGTTGTCAGTAGTAATAGATGAATAGCTGTTACTGTATATAAGATGTGTGGATCTCATGTCTGATCACAGTGTAATTATATTATATATCAGTGATGTCAGTAACGGGGGGCGGGGCTGTGACAACCTCTCACACATGATATACAGGCTGGTTGTCAGTAGTAATAGATGAATAGCTGTGACTGTATATAAGGTGTGTGGATCTCATGTCTGATCACATGTAATTATATATCAGTGATGTCAGTAACAGGGGGCGGAGCTGTGACAACCTCTCACACATGATATACAGGCTGGTTGTCAGTAGTAATAGATGAATAGCTGTTACTGTATATAAGATGTGTGGATCTCATGTCTGATCACAATGTAATTATATTATATATCAGTGATGTCAGTAACAGGGGGCGGGGCTGTGACAACCTCTCACACATGATATACAGGCAGGTTGTCAGTAGTAATAGATGAATAGCTGTTACTGTATATAAGATGTGTGGATCTCATGTCTGATCACAATGTAATTATATTATATATCAGTGATGTCAGTAACAGGGGGCGGGGCTGTGACAACCTCTCACACATGATATACAGGCTGGTTGTCAGTAGTAATAGATGAATAGCTGTTACTGTATATAAGATGTGTGGATCTCATGTCTGATCACAGTGTAATTATATTATATATCAGTGATGTCAGTAACAGGGGGCGGAGCTGTGACAACCTCTCACACATGATATACAGGCTGGTTGTCAGTAGTAATAGATGAATAGCTGTTACTGTATATAAGATGTGTGGATCTCATGTCTGATCACAGTGTAATAATATTATATATCAGTGATGTCAGTAACAGGGGGCGGAGCTGTGACAACCTCTCACACATGGTATACAGGCTGGTTGTCAGTAGTAATAGATGAATAGTTGTTACTGTATAAAAGGTGTGTGGATCTCATGGATGTTTAATAATAAAATAATGCAGGGGGATTTGGATTAGGGTGGAGTTACCCTTTAATTCCTCGGAGATGCTATGGAGAATACTTGTAAGTGACGGTGACATTGTGTGATATTTGCTGTACACTTCGTACTTTGCGGACAGATGGGACGCGCTGAGATGTGAAGTGTTCGCTCGTATCTTTCGTATTTATCGCTCCACTCTAGACGCAGCGAGACCTGAGACGAGGCTTTTACGTGTTATTCGGTCGTCGCCATGACGATGACCTCGGCAGCGAGAGAAGCGTCTTGGTACCGGACCTCTGATTTACCTTTCATTACCATCTAATTTGATTTGCTTGTGAAATGTCACTCGGTGGGCATTGATTAAGACCGCGTGGCGCTGCGACCGACCCTGGCAGAGAGGCGAAGGATCAGCCAATGCCTGTCATTATGCCTCCACCTTCCGTCTGTCGCCGCGGACCAAGTCTTTATCTTTTTCTCTGCTCACGGGGAGATAATTCCGGAGTTTCCATCTTATCTGCGCCGAGTTGAACTTTACGAAAGTCACTTTTGAAGTGTAAATAATAATTTGCGCTCCGTGCATAAGAGCAGGGGAGGCCTCCGAGCGCCGCGCAATGTTTGTGTTACATAAAAATCACGAATAACAAATGAGATGCAGAAATTGTGGCCGAGCGAAAAAAAAAAAGACAACTTCAGCAAATAAGGGGTGCATTTAAAGGGCCAGAGACGTTATTTAAAAGATTTGTACAGGATTAAAAAAAATCTGGCAGCTTTCTACTAGAAACAGCGCCACGCCTGTCCATGGGTCGTATCTGGTATTGCAACTCAGCTCCACTGTTTTGAATGGAGTCGAACTGCAATACCACAACCAAACTGTGGACAGGTGTGGCGCTATTTCTAGTAGAAAGCAGCCATGTTCTTGTAATCCAGCGCAAAGATCGCAGTGACAGACTGAGGGTTCTCTTGTTATGCTGCTCCTTATTATTCCTGTCCTGCCAGACACTGCCGATCTGTTCATCCTGAGCTGCCTGAATAGAATGCTAAATTACAGTATAGACTGACACTTACACAGACACTGCAGTAGGAAAGTGAGAGCAGGCAGATAACGTAGATCTAGATAACAATGCAAACTTAGAAGTCACTCAGGATATGCGGAAAGCTGGGTGACGACCCCTTAACGCCTTTTATACTCACCGGCTAGTGAATGACCCCCAGGGGGCCGCGATACTTTGCTCCACATTAATTTGTGGCGATCATAAATCAGATTATCTTTCTATAAATCAGCAGATTGATTGTTTTGCGTCATTGTTCTCGCTCTTCGCCGCGCATTTTACCTCCATTGTCAAAAAAAAAAAAAAGCGAGAGAGAAAAATGTCTAAACACCTGTAAATGGAAAGATATTTAACAAGAGATGAAACGCGCGTCGCCGCGGCTGCGGTGAATGTCAGTAAGTGGGACCGTATATTCTGACGCTTTAAACCGGATTGTTTTCTCGCCGCTCTGCCGATACTTAAGGCTTTTTGTCGTGTAAACAATTCAATGTCAGAACGCGAACAGATCGCTGAAGAGGTTTAAATAAGAAGCCGACACAAAGAAACGAAACAAAACCTTTATGAAAATGAACGCTTTACAGTAAATAAATATAAGCGCCATTTATAGGACGCCGGAACACGCGGCGACGGAGAAACAATCGGGAGCCCTTAACCTTGTGCAGTGATAATCTGAAGAACGAAGACGGAGATCGTCACTGAGAGGGGGAGGGGCGAGGTAAGGAAAAGCAATAAGGGGCGAACGGTCAACGGCGAGATCATAGGCCGCGCGCGGATAATACGGGAATGAACGCAGAAACTGAGCGCAAATGCAATACGAGGAAAAAAACAAAAAAGTAACCCCAGACGTCGCGGCAAAAAAAAAGTGAATCAATTATAATTGTATTTTCATCGGAAAAATGGCGCCGTGTAGCAATCACTGATAGGAAAGTGTCCAATAGAGGAGGGATCGGTCACCGCTGAGATCCGTAATAACCGCTATAACTTACTCACCAGCAGGAATTACAGATACGTAGCCACGCCCCTTTCTGGAAAAACGGCGACACTGGACGGAAATGTTGGCGTTTTCCGACAACGCTGTAATTAGAGATGAGCGAATCAATTCTACACGGTCCGAATTTCCCAGAAGTTTGAGATTCGACAAACTACAAAACTTTTGGGATCCACGGCAAAATGGCAGCCACCCGCGAGCGCCAGCCGCCGTTTTACATATTAGAAAAAGTATTGCATGACTTCGGGCATAATGCCTTGCGGGCAGACTTCCCACAATGCACTGCGGTTATCCCTCCCTCTAGCACAGCCAATCTCTAGGGGTAGCGGGGATGACATCACTAATGCTGCGTTAAAGAGCTTGATGGGGATTGGATACAGTCCTAGAAGACATCAGGGAGTCAGACACCCGTTTTCGCGGCACTTGCGATTTGCGGCGATTTTATTGGGACCGGATCGGTACATAGGAAATAACCAGCGTGGAAGAGAAGCAACAGACACGAGTGGTGGCACCAACATCGGTGACCGAGTGACCCACAACAATTCTCTATATCCTCCAACATGGCGGACGGCACCAACTTCCTGTCTCCGTTACATTAGGAAGCGCAAAAACGGGGGCCCTGACAGGTGAAATGCTCTGCAGAACGTGGTGATTCGCTACTTGTGTAGATCTATAAAACCGATCCTGTAGTTATCTGAACGCCTCCGATCTCTACGAACTTATCACGGTCATGAACCGTCATCTACCGAAAACAGCGACGCATGGCGAGGAATCGTATAGACGGAAGAAGACGCCCACAATAAATAATCCTAAAAATCCCCCCCCAATCACAAGAAAGTAAGAACGCGACACCCGAAGCTCCACCGCGGCGGGTCCTGGTTATTAGATCTGGGGGACGGCGGCCATATTGGTTGTCACCCAGCTTTCCCAGGATCAGATATGACCAATCGCAGCCGAATAATGTGTAAGATCCTCACAGGAGACGACAACGCCCGGATTTTTTTGTTTTTTGGCGATTTCATGGATTTTGGAAGGAATCGCAGTTTGTTGTAAAGAAGCGTCCACGTCATCTCCACCGCGGCGCGGTCGTCGCTGGCACATGTGGCCTCATTCTTCAGGTATCTGGACAGAGTTACTTGGGGGGATTATTTATACTGCTCTGTAAAACTTCCCCATGAAAGTTCCGCGTTTCGCTTTTATCCCCTCGTGATGTGGAACATCCTGTCGTAAATGTCGTCGGCTCCGACGCGCTTCTTTGAAGTGGCGTCACTTTTTTGCAGAAGAACAAAACAAGTTGCGCAATTTATAACGAAACACCGAGGAGAGGAAGATGGGAAGCACATGGGGCCGTTAGAACAAAACGAGGAGGCCAACACAATGCTGCAATCTGATTGGCCGTCTGGTCGGGACCCTCATTTACGACGAATTATCTGGCAGCTGTTTCATAGTGAAGTCTCCGGAACGTTCCTACTACTGGGAAAGTCGGGGTGTCTTTACACGACTGGTTTTTGTTGTGGTTCTTGTTGTAGTTTCTTCCACATTTTTCGGGATTGTGACAAAACAAAAGCGTTTTTTTCTAAAATGGCGCAGATTCACCTTGAATATGAAAATTCAGCCAAAAAAACTTGGTGTAATCCGCGACATAAACCTCTCATGTGAATACACCCTAAAGATACTGCTATGGAGGGGGTTGGGCTGGAGCTAGTGACATCACAGAACTTGCCTCAATGACATCACTTATTGTGAAGCGTTCAGCCAATCCACTGGCAGAGTGTTGAAAGCTATCAGTGGACTGGTAAGTGATCTGACAACATCACGCGGGGCCCCATGGTGTGGCCCCATAGACAGTATTGCCCAATATTGATAACTGATCAATAATAATATAAAGTCAACTCCATAGACGTGTCATCCAGCTTTCCCTGGCTCCTGAATGGCAAATCTTCCTAATAAGATTCTAATACCGGGGCTGGGAATGTATCAACGCATCTCCTACTGTTCAGGAGTATAAGAAATCTGGGTGGTAAAGTGATGGCGGCCATATTGTCCGTCACCCAGCTTTCCCAGGAGCAGATGTAACGCTCTATAATAAATGGGATCAGACCCAGAGAGAAGCGCTGTAACCTCACCCTGATCCTGGCATACATACGTGTCGTAGTCAGAGGTGACCCGCATGTGGCGCCCGCGCGCCCTGGTCGTGAGATACGTCTGAACTCCCCGGGAACCAATGGCGGAAAGTTTCCTCCCGGTGGCTGCGACTTCTCATGACTTTGTTCTCTGACTGCTCGGCATCTCACCACTCACCCGTCTCGCTCTCTGCAAGCTGCGTAAATAAGTGGTGCGTCTGCTCGTCTCTGGCACGCCGGCGCTGGAGAACAGGTGTGCGTGGGCGTTTTTACATAATGCTATTTATTACATATCTGCTGCTTCTTATTAGCCACAAACTATTGATGAAAGAACTTAATATAGATTCGATTTGTTACAAAACTTGACAGGAAGGTAAAATACATTTATTTCCGCATTAACCGGCGCCAAGATCCGTGGTCCAAGATGGCGACTTCTGCAGGGATATTGGCGGAGGCTGACGAGAGGCGTAGACTGGACCAAGTGTCCGACGTGACAGTCCATCACATTTGAATTTCTTGCGACTGTCATGTCGCGGCAACCTGTGGGTCGCAACTCGTACACATTCACTTTCATTACTGAGATGCAGCGATCTTTGGCCGAGCACTTGTGTTCCTGCTCTGATCGCCATGTTTACTGTAAGGATGGGTGAGACAATTCTGCTGGTTTGCTGTTAGCTCTCAGGACTGCAGGACTTCACGACTCACTGTTATTTCTGCTGCTTTCCTGTTAGCTCTCAGGACTGCAGGACTTCACGCCTCACTGTTATTTCTGCTGCTTTCCTGTTAGGGTAAGGCCACACGGAGCGGCCCTGACACGGTCGCAACGCAGCTAACAACCGCGCCGGCACCATGTTCGGTGCGGCTGTCAAACAGCCTGTTAGTGGCCACATGTTAACGCGGATATACCGTCCCTTTATCTGCAAAATCGTGCGGCCATGAATTAATACACCCTTTATGGCCGCACGATTTTGCAAATTACAACAACTTACCTCCTATTCATTCTCTACGGCTGCGCCGGAAAAATCCGAACCTCACAGGGCAATCTCTGGCGCTCTAACCAGAATTGTGACGGCGCAGTTGTTGGCCGCGTTGCGAATGTGTCAGGGCCGCTCCGTGTGGCCATACCCTTAGGTCTCAGGACTGCAGGACTTCACGCCTCACTGTTATTTCTGCTGCTTTCCTGTTAGCTCTCAGGACTGCAGGACCTCACACCTCACTGTTATTTCTGCTGCTTTCCTGTTAGCTCTCAGGACTGCAAGACTTCACACCTCACTGTTATTTCCGCCTGATTGCTGTTTGACTAGAATATCCTCGGCTGTATGGCATCGGGGAAGATGTGTTCTCAACTTGGACACGGTATAAAACATCACCTCTCCCACAATGCAACACAGCAGAGTGCAGTGAATGATGTCAGGGGTGTCTGTCATTAACCTGATAGAGATTATCATCTAGTTCTTTATATTTAGCAAATCTGATGGGGAAACAATCAGCATGTAGTTTGTGCTCATATGACTCAGAACAGACTTGTGACAGGGAAACTGGCGAAGTGCAGTGGAAACGATGACACTTAAAACATGCGTCATTGTAATCAACGTATTGCGCCATTATACCTAAAAACAGCAACAAATAGGGGGCAACTTATATTGCAACAAATGTATCAGCCGCTCAGCAAACAATAACAAATTGTTGCGATAAACGTCTTGTGTGGACACACGGCCCCCGCGCTTTATCTTACCGCGATAACATTTGCTCTGTCGCTCAGTCCACGGACCGAGCGTTCGCCGACATCAAGGCTGCGCAGTTTCCTCGCGTTTCCTTCAGTCGGTGAACGGTTAAACACCGATGTTTCCCAGTCGCTTTAAATGACTATTTGCCTTTTACTAATCCGTGTTTTCTTTTTATTACCATCAACAAAAGTACAATTGACGATTTTTAAAGCGCAGAGACAATAGTGGGCGCATTGTTCGCTGGTGACATTGTATCGGTATTTGTCATGTAGATAATATACATCAAGTTAGAACAACTGACATAAGGCGTTCTCTCAAGTACTAATTCAAGACCTGAAGCGTTGCGAGGTAACCATGGCGACCAAGGCTATTTCGGCCTTGAATAAATGCCGACTGCTCGGCTCCCTGAGCAGAACTCATAGCGCCAATTCCAGCTGGTAATAAAGACTTTGTCACACAGGAATTTAGTCGGAAATAGCAGATACTGAACGCACTTACCGTTATTTCTGAGGATTTATCATGTTCTGCCCAAACCGCTCACCGAGGGGTTAAGTGCAACTAATTTTAGCAAAAAATAAAATGATCATGTGAGATAATCGTGAGCGAGGCCATTATAGGACTGGATGTTATAGGTGAATTCCATACCCAACCAGTAACTCTGACATTCATTCACTTTAATCACAAGGATTTTCACTAATATCAGATCATATCCAGAGCTGCATTCAGAATTCTGCTGCTACACCATGTCTTATACTCCAGTCACATACAAAGCTGCATTTACAATTCTATACTAACTATAACACCATGTATTACTCCAGTCACATACAGAGCTGCATTTACAATTCTATACTAACTATAACACCATGTATTACTCCAGTCACATACAGAGCTGCATTTACAATTCTATACTAACTATAACACCATGTATTACTCCAGTCACATACAGAGCTGCATTTACAATTCTATACTAACTATAACACCATGTCTTACTCCAGTCACATACAGAGCTGCATTTACAATTCTATACTAACTATAACACCATGTATTACTCCAGTCACATACAGAGCTGCATTTACATTTCTATACTAACTATAACACCATGTATTACTCCAGTCACATACAGAGCTGCATTTACAATTCTATACTAACTATAACACCATGTATTACTCCAGTCACATACAGAGCTGCATTTACAATTCTATACTAACTATAACACCATGTATTACTCCAGTCACATACAGAGCTGCATTTACAATTCTATAGTAACTACAAAAAACGCGAGTGACTTCAAAAACGTCTGAAAATCAGGAGGTTTTTAGTCTAGTGTGTGAACACACCCTTATACCTCAGTCACATCCAGAGCTGCATTCAGAATTCTGCTGTTACACCATGTCTTTTGATTCAGTCCCATCTAGAGCTGCATTCACAATTCTTATGGCGTTCACTTACTGACACACATCTATGAGGCCTAATTCACATGAGTGTATTTCACGTCTGTGTTACGCACGTGAAAACAACGCACGTCGCACGGACCTATGCAAGTCAATGGGGCCATTCAGACATTCCGTGTTTTTCACACAGCGTGTGTCCGTGTGTCCGAGGCGTGAAACTCACTGCATGTCCTATACTTGAGCGTTTTTTACGCATCACGCACCCATTGAAGTCAATGGGTGCGTGAAAATCACATCCGCGTGCTGTGCGTGATTCGCGCAACAGTTGCTAAAGAAATGATGAAAAAAAGAAAAACACCTCCTTGATTTTATTTTGCTGACGTACTGATAAGATAAGCGCAGAAAAAGCGCAGACACGCACCATACACTGATGTCACACGGAACTGCAACGCAGGAAGAATGCTGCGGTTTTTTACGTGCGCAAAATGGACACGTTCATGTGAATAAGGCCTAAGACTGAAATCACACCGCTTTTATGGTAGTTTGAGAAAAATAAAGGAAAGGCCTCATGAACACGACTGTAGCCATGTGCACGGCCGTGATTTCCGGATCGGTCGGCCACGGAGTGACAGCGGAGAATCGCGGGCCGTGCACATGGCCGCAGCCATTATTTTCGATTAGCCCGGACCGCAGAACACGGCGGTAATAAGACATGTCCGTTCTTTCTGCTCTCCTGGAAACCACGGTCGTGTGCATGGCGCCATAGGAATGGATGGGGCCACAATTCTCCCATGGATTTTCGGGGGAATTGCGGCCGCAAAAGCACGTTCGTGTGCACGGGGCCTTTGTCTGATCTGTCTCCTCAAAAACTACCACAAAACCTGCACCAAAAACTGCCAGTGTGATTCCAACCAAAAACATACAGGAGTTCAGCACAGCAGAGCGTTCTCTGTACCAACCAACAGGGAGAAGTAAAGTTCTAATTCCCCTAAATAATGCAGGACTCCTATATCCCCTATATAATGCAGGACTCCTATATCCCCTATATAATGCAGGACTCCTATATCCCCTATATAATGCAGGACTCCTATATCCCCTATATAATGCAGGACTCCTATATCCCCTATATAATACAGGCTCCTATATAATGCAGGACTCCTATATCCCCTATATAATACAGGCTCCTATATAATGCAGGACTCCTATATCCCCTATATAATGCAGGACTCCTATATCCCCTATATCATGTAGAACTCCTATATCCTGTATGTAATGCAGGACTCCTACATCCCCTATATAATACAGGCTCCTATATAATGCAGGACTCCTATATTCTGTATATAATGCAGGACTCCTATATCCCCTATGTAAAGCAGGACTCCTATATAATTCTGGTCTCCTATACCCCATATATAATGTATAACTCATATATATCCCCTATATAATGCAGGACTCCTATATCAACTATATGATGCAGGACCCCTATATATCCCCTATATAATGCAAGACACCTTTATCCCCTATATAATGCAGAACTCCTATATCCCCTATATAACGCAGGACTCCTTTATCCCCTATATCATGCAGGACTCCTGTGTCCCCTATATAATGCAGGACTCCTATGTCCCCTATATCATGCAGGACTCCTATATCCCCTATATAATGCAGGGCTCCTATGTCCCCTATATCATGCAGGACTCCTATGTCCCCTATATAATGCAGGACTCCTATATCCCCTATATGATGTAGGACCCCTATATATCCCCTATATAATGCAAGACACCTTTATCCCCTATATAATGCAGAACTCCTATATCCCCTATATAATGCAGGACTCCTATATCCCCTGTATAATGCAGGAATACTATATCCCCTATATAATGCAGGACTCCTATGTCCCCTATATAACGCAGGACTCCTATATCCCCTATATAATGCAGGACTCCTATATCCCCTAAATCATGCAGGACTCCTATAGCCCCTATATCATGCAGGACTCCTATGTCCCCTATATAATGCAGGACTCCTATGTCCCCTATATAATGCAGGACTCCTATATCCCCTATATCATGCAGGACCATATGTCCCCTATATAATGCAGGACTCCTATGTCCCCTATATAATGCAGGACTCATATGTCCCCTATATAATGCAGGACTCCTATGTCCCCTATATCATGCAGGACTCCTATATCCCTATATCATGCAGGACTCCTATATCCCCTGTATAATGCAGGACTCCTATGTCCCCTATATCATGCAGGACTCCTATATCCCCTATATCATGCAGGACTCCGATATCCCCTATATAATGCAGGACTCCTATGTCCCCTATATAATGCAGGACTCCTATGTCCCCTATATCATGCAGGACTCCTATATCCCCTATATCATGCAGGACTCCTATATCCCCTATATCATGCAGGACTCCTATGTCCCCTATATAATGCAGGACTCCTATGTCCCCTATATAATGCAGGACTCCTATGTCCCCTATATAATGCAGGACTCCTATGTCCCCTATATCATGCAGGACTCCTATGTCCCCTATATAATGCAGGACTCCTATGTCCCCTATATCATGCAGGACTCCTATGTCCCCTATATAATGCAGGACTCCTATGTCCCCTATATCATGCAGGACTCCTATGTCCCCTATATAATGCAGGACTCCTATATCCCCTATATCATGCAGGACTCCTATATCCCCTATATCATGCAGGACTCCTATGTCCCCTATATCATGCAGGACTCCTATGTCCCCTATATCATGCAGGACTCCTATGTCCCCTATATCATGCAGGACTCCTATGTCCCCTATATAATGCAGGACTCCTATATCCCCTATATCATGCAGGACTCCTATATCCCCTATATCATGCAGGACTCCTATGTCCCCTATATCATGCAGGACTCCTATGTCCCCTATATCATGCAGGACTCCTATATCACCTATATAATGCAGCACTCCTATATCCCCTATATAATGAAGCTCCTCTGATATCTGTGAGATGTATTTGTCAATCAGCCCTTATTTCCGGTGACTTTGCCTTTGGTATCTGGGCCTTTGGCAGCAAGAAACTCTCTGTCCTCCGTGTCTGCCAGGAGAAGACGGGCAGATGGTCAGCTCTGCGTCCGACTGCTGAATCTGCTTTATCACTTGGCTATTAAGGAGAATGCGAACAGAAGGGCAGCTGAACTCCCCGAGCCCGTAAGACATTAGCCCGCTGGCCCAGGGAGCCCGAGCCCACGTTAACGTCTGTTCCTGGTCTCTGGAGCGGCCGCTCTGACACAACTCACTGGGCCACAAGGTCATCCACTAAATGCTGACATAAACTGCGGCCATATCTCTGCCAGTCTAATGAGCGCCATTAAGGGGCCTCGTAAAATACAAATAGGTTCAATTACGGGGAAAAGACTCCACATAAGAAATCAAAATAAAAGATGTGCCCCTTCAAGGAGTTCTCTGGTTTATTATAAAGAAAGCTCTCCTGACATGACTGTTTTAGTAAATACTCCGCAATGTGCCATTCCTCTGTTATTCCTCCTAAAAATGTATGAATAAGTTGACAACTGGGCGGTACCATTCCCTTGTCAATGGGGAGTGTCCCTACATAGTCTGACACGGTCCAATAGTCCTGAGTGGCACCCTATTGAAAGGGGGAATCGAACCGACCAGTTCTTAATATATTCATACATTTCCAGGAGGAATAATAGAGGAACGGCACAATGTAATTTGCTTTAACACACACAAACCACAGGAGATCTATTAGGAGCTGTCAATCATTGTGTAATTTTCCGCAACGATCTTATATGCATGGTGTTTCAACTCCCCACTATGTTCAACATCTCATTGATCTTGCGCTTGCTGTCACTGAATGGAAACATACTTGTTTATATCCAGAGCCCAAAAACTTTGTCCTGCTCACACAGCTGAGGGTTTGCTACAATTGTATCCAGTCCAGCAGCACAAATCACACTCCTGATCTGAAATTTTCTACAATGTATCAGTGCAGGTAAAATGTATCAGTCTGGAGTCCAGACGATACAATTGTAACAAACCCTCAGTGGTGAGAAGTATTAGGTCTATAGCAGAGTTATTGGAGGTATAAGCTCCTACAATAGCAGCAGCAGCTACATTGGAGTAGAATACAGAGATACTGCAGGGACCTGAGTCCTTACATGCGTTGTCCTGGCAGAATTTCACCAGGGAAGTCACTGTCCCCACAGCAGGGCCTGAGCTGAAACAATATGTCATCATTTCTCATCTGCTCTCTATAATGGGGACTGGCACCCGTGTGTTATCCCTCCTGTCCGACACTGTCACTGATATGAGGTACATGGCCGTGCCGCACACTGACTGCCTCCTATCTGTAGATCATTCGCTGATGCACCAAACCTTCCCCCCCATGACTCGGTTTGCGATGTCGCGGCTCACTGGCTGCAGGTGTGGCTGATAATGGCTGACAGGAGAGTGCGATGTTGTGACATAATTCCGCTATCAGAGCGGCGCACCTGCACGTCTCCGAAATCACTGTCCTGAGCTCAAGACGTCTGAGCCTCCGCTATTCCCATCCTCCCCTCCTGTGCACAAATTCCACTCACACTTTCCTAAAATAATTCCAATTATTTACGAGCCGTCGCTGTGATTACTTCTTCATCTGCAGATGGATCTGGAAAGAACAATAGCAGCAAAACTGATTTTCATACAAAACTTGAGACAAAAAATTGTCAAAATCTCTCCAGCCAAGGGAACATTGAACGGACACGAGTACAAATTCTGTTCAGTTTCAGAAAATAGCCACAAATTTTCCTTTTGAGGCAAAGCAATCTTTCCTTTATGCAGATTTTCCCCTCAGGGGCGGGACATGGTAATCCCTCCCCTAGTGCTCTCACTAAGCCCCGCCCCACCGATAAGGCCGTATAATCCTTTTCCCCGGATTGTTTTTGCTAAGTTAACTGACTTTCACTTAGAAAATAGGACAACAGTTCACATGCAGGTCCCTGGTTACCAGTATAACATCCAAGGGACCACATATGACATTCAAATCTGGATCCTCAGGGGCAGGGCTAAGGTTTGAGGGAGGATTAAAAAGTCAACGCTGCTTTTATGTGAGTAGGTGGTTGGGAATTTGATGGCACTCGTGACCCCTTTACCTTTGGACATCAGAACTAGAATTAGAAGATAGAAAGCTTGGGGGGCCTCGGTACAAGTTGTGAAATGGGGTCCATGAGTTTCATGTTACGCCTGTCGAAATGCATGCCTCTTAAGAAAAGCTTTAAACGCACTGCAACCTACAACTGAAAAAGTCTTCAGTAAGTATTAGCCCTTGAAGAGTTGCTTTTCAGGGCTCTAGAAAAGCTGAGTGACTTCACCTGTAGCAGCCATGTGTGCGGCTCTGGAATAAATAAGCCGCGGTGATGCATCTTCTCCAGGTGAGACAGAATTGAGATTTTACTGCAGATCTGAGAGTTTTTTTTAGGGAAAGCTGAAAGGGAGCAGTTCTTCTAAATGAACAGCTGAACGAGCGGAAACTGAGAGCGGAGCCCGGGCCCCGAGACCTGCAGGATATACATTATACAGCGAGGAACGAGGCATTAACATACCTCATTATACAAAACCTGAGATCTGTGTCATCCACTCAGTACTGCTCCCTGCATACAACCGGCCTGGGGAGGACAGAATATTGGGGTTCATACACAACCCACACCCCACACTCAATGTTTGATAACATTTTCACAATCTTTCTATTATATTTTTCTGTTTAAATAATTTTTATGGAATTTTCCAATAGAAAGAAAAAAGTTTGCGAAGTAATAAAGAAGCAGTAGAAAGATACAAAGTGTTATATAAACGAAAATGTAACAACGTAGAAAGATACAAATTATTATATAAACGAAAATGTAACAACGTAGAAAGATACGCGGTGCCGTTCCCGTGGGCGTGGCTCCGGAGCTTCCATTGGGATTATCTGGATGACAATGAAGCGTTCTGAATAATATCGGACATTGTATTTATAAATCCACCACAATCTTTCCAGAATAAAACGAATTCTTATATAATTACCAGAGAACTGTGGAATGTTTCTGCGCCTCCGCTGCTTCGTGTCGTCCGCAGTGATGTCATCGGTGGCTGTGGTCACATGGTGTCAGGCAACACGTCATTACATGGTCACTGGGGACGCGGGAACGTTGCGTTGAAGTGCAGATACATGTAATAATATGTCCAGGAGACTCCCAGAAAAAGGGGGAGACTTCCCGCACTCCCGGATGAGCAGGTAAAATCTCCCAGGCGCCGCGTGCTATTAAGGGCGCAGTCACACGCAGCAGATCTTGTTGCAGAAATTTCTGCGCCTGAATATCAGTTCTCTTCATCTGAATGTGGTATTTTCTGCAGCAAGTGCCGGGATTTCTGCAACAAAATCTGCCACGTGTGACTGCGCCTTAAATATTCTCCCCTCTCGCTGTAGCTGCCGTTCTACACTCCCGGGCGCCGGCGCAGACAACATCCTTACACCGGGACCAGAGGACTGCAGGAACAGGGAGAGGTCAGTCTGGTGTGGGGTCTGTATTACTTTAAGGGGTCTGTATTTAGGGGGTCTGGGGTCTGTATTTGTTTAGTGGGTGTGGTCTGGGCTCTATATTACTTTTGGAGTGTAATAAAGGGGGTCATATGCAATATATGTCACTCAAATTGCACCAGTTTGGGGGGTCCTATATAAAGTATGCAGGCACTTACGGGGCGAACATGTGGCAGGCACCTACAGGGGGAACATGTGGCAGGCACTTACGGGGGGAACATGTGGCAGGCACTTACGGGGGGAACATGTGGCAGGCACCTATGAGGGGAACTTGTGACAAGCACTTACGGGGGCACCTGTGGCAGGTTCTTACAGGGACACAACTGGCAGACACTTAAAGGGGCACCTGTGGCAGGCACTTATGGGGGGCACCTGTGGCAGCACTCTGTTATGAGTTTCTCTGGTTTACATTTTGGAATTTTATCGGGTTAATAAGTTGATGCCTGAAAATTTGGCAACACTGCGATAGTTTAGCTACGTGTTTTTTTTATGAATGCAGTCGCCCCATAGGTTGCCTTTTAGTCGCATTTTTTTTCCTATTAACAAAAATCTCTATCACAAAGTGCGGCCGCTGATCCCCCACAGACCGCAACAAAACCGTAAATACATTTATACCGCTGCTAATGCGCCGTCCTGCGAATTGATGACCTGTGAGGGCTTTTCTTTGGAATATCGAAGCTTAAAATATAAAAACGTCTTACAGAACCGCGGCGCAGAAATATTATATTCCCATCTGCTGATTGGCTGCGGTCACCTGGTCATTCGCACTATAGTCTTCCCGCCCTGCGCCCCCTGAACTGCACGGAGAGGGGCGACTGATGACAACAATGTGGACGCCCTCCATCCGTTATCACTGCGACGTAAATTGCTCATTTTTGGGGTGAGTTTAATGAATTGGCGTTTTTTTATAGAATCCGCTCGTCCTTCGTCTCTTCGTTCTTGTCGCTTCGCCCTCCTTGATTTTTTAGCTCAATCCCATGACCCAGTTTTTTCGCTTTTTTTTTCTTTAATTCTGGAATATTACAAGATTTAATACAAATCTATCTGTTCAGGCCTTAAACTGTTGTCTGATTGTATCTCATCTCTCGGCGGCGTCATGTCAGCCTGCGCTACGTGAGTCTCTGCCGGCAACGCCAAGGGTTAATCCATCCTGCCGTCAGGAACAATAGAGGGAAGACAGCTTTAAATGAGTTCAGCTGAATATTTCATGGGCCACTCTCAGCCGCCGCTCCAGTTGTCTCACTTGCTAAAAGGAAAGCTTAATCCAAAGTGACAACAACATCAGTTTCTATGTGTCCCAGTCACACGGAGCATGACTTCTCCAACATCAACACCATTTACATGGACTGTCTGGCCAAGCGGAGCACCGGGGGAGCGTGCCCTGGCCGCGGCACACCATGAACAGAGCACACGGCGGCATTAACCAGCAAATGAAGAACCTGACCCTGCCAAGGCTGCGCCAATACACTGCCAAGAGAGTCCTAAGATGGTGCAGACTCTTATATTATTGTCCAGAGATGAAGCTGTGGCCGGGGGGTAATGACTGCTGCTGTAGAGAAGACCCTCCGGGGCCAAGTCACCCGTCATACTATGACTGACATCCATTGTTTATATCCAGTGGAGAGAAATGTTTCCCTGCCTGGTGCTCCCATAATAAGTGAGATCTGCTGGCAGCCACCACTAGGGGAGCTAGCGGCACATGTTCCAGTGGTGGCTGTATAAGTCTGTATGTAGTGAGCTCCCCCTAGTGGTGACTGCAGGCAGCAGAATCTTATCATGTAACTCTATGGGAGCTGTATATATCTGTATGTAGTGAGCACCCCCTAGTGGTGGCTGCAGGAAGCAGAATGGTATCATGTAACTCTATGGGAGCTGTATATATCTGTATGTAGTGAGCTCCTCCTAGTGGTGGCTGCAGGCAGCAGAATGCTATTATGTAACTCTATGGGAGCTGTATATATCTGTATGTAGTGAGCTCCCCCTAGTGGTGGCTGCAGGCAGCAGAATGTTATCATGTAACTCTATGGGAGCTGTATATATCTGTATGTAGTGAGCTCCCCCTAGTGGTGACTGCAGGCAGCAGAATGTTATCATGTTACTCTATGGGAGCTGTATATATCTGTATGTAGTGAGCTCCCCCTAGTGGTGGCTGCAGGCAGCAGAATGTTATCATGTAACTCTATGGGAGCTGTATATATCTGTATGTAGTGAGCTCCCCCTAGTGGTGACTGCAGGTAGCAGAATGTTATCATGTAACTCTATGGGAGCTGTATATATCTGTATGTAGTGAGCACCCCCTAGAGGTGGCTGCAGGCAGCAGAATGCTATCATGTAACTCTATGGGAGCTGTATATATCTGTATGTAGTGAGCACCCCCTAGAGGTGGCTGCAGGCAGCAGAATGCTATCATGTAACTCTATGGGAGCTGTATATATCTGTATGTAGTGAGCTCCCCCTAGTGGTGGCTGCAGGCAGCAGAATGCTATCATGTAACTCTATGGGGGCTGTATATATCTGTATGTAGTGAGCTCCCCCTAGTGGTGGCTGCAGGCAGCAGAATGCTATCATGTAACTCTATGGGAGCTGTATATATCTGTATGTAGTGAGCACCCCCTAGAGGTGGCTGCAGGCAGCAGAATGCTATCATGTAACTCTATGGGAGCTGTATATATCTGTATGTAGTGAGCTCCCCCTAGTGGTGACTGCAGGCAGCAGAATCTTATCATGTAACTCTATGGGAGCTGTATATATCTGTATGTAGTGAGCACCCCCTAGAGGTGGCTGCAGGCAGCAGAATGCTATCATGTAACTCTATGGGAGCTGTATATATCTGTATGTAGTGAGCTCCCCCTAGTGGTGGCTGCAGGAAGCAGAATGGTATCATGTAACTCTATGGGAGCTGTATATATCTGTATGTAGTGAGCTCCTCCTAGTGGTGGCTGCAGGCAGCAGAATGCTATTATGTAACTCTATGGGAGCTGTATATATCTGTATGTAGTGAGCTCCCCCTAGTGGTGGCTGCAGGCAGCAGAATGTTATCATGTAACTCTATGGGAGCTGTATATATCTGTATGTAGTGAGCTCCCCCTAGTGGTGACTGCAGGCAGCAGAATGTTATCATGTTACTCTATGGGAGCTGTATATATCTGTATGTAGTGAGCTCCCCCTAGTGGTGGCTGCAGGCAGCAGAATGTTATCATGTAACTCTATGGGAGCTGTATATATCTGTATGTAGTGAGCTCCCCCTAGTGGTGACTGCAGGTAGCAGAATGTTATCATGTAACTCTATGGGAGCTGTATATATCTGTATGTAGTGAGCACCCCCTAGAGGTGGCTGCAGGCAGCAGAATGCTATCATGTAACTCTATGGGAGCTGTATATATCTGTATGTAGTGAGCACCCCCTAGAGGTGGCTGCAGGCAGCAGAATGCTATCATGTAACTCTATGGGAGCTGTATATATCTGTATGTAGTGAGCTCCCCCTAGTGGTGGCTGCAGGCAGCAGAATGCTATCATGTAACTCTATGGGGGCTGTATATATCTGTATGTAGTGAGCTCCCCCTAGTGGTGGCTGCAGGCAGCAGAATGCTATCATGTAACTCTATGGGAGCTGTATATATCTGTATGTAGTGAGCTCCCCCTAGTGGTGACTGCAGGCAGCAGAATGTTATCATGTTACTCTATGGGAGCTGTATATATCTGTATGTAGTGAGCTCCCCCTAGTGGTGGCTGCAGGCAGCAGAATGTTATCATGTAACTCTATGGGAGCTGTATATATCTGTATGTAGTGAGCTCCCCCTAGTGGTGACTGCAGGTAGCAGAATGTTATCATGTAACTCTATGGGAGCTGTATATATCTGTATGTAGTGAGCACCCCCTAGAGGTGGCTGCAGGCAGCAGAATGCTATCATGTAACTCTATGGGAGCTGTATATATCTGTATGTAGTGAGCACCCCCTAGAGGTGGCTGCAGGCAGCAGAATGCTATCATGTAACTCTATGGGAGCTGTATATATCTGTATGTAGTGAGCTCCCCCTAGTGGTGGCTGCAGGCAGCAGAATGCTATCATGTAACTCTATGGGGGCTGTATATATCTGTATGTAGTGAGCTCCCCCTAGTGGTGGCTGCAGGCAGCAGAATGCTATCATGTAACTCTATGGGAGCTGTATATATCTGTATGTAGTGAGCACCCCCTAGAGGTGGCTGCAGGCAGCAGAATGCTATCATGTAACTCTATGGGAGCTGTATATATCTGTATGTAGTGAGCTCCCCCTAGTGGTGGCTGCAGGCAGCAGAATGTTATCATGTAACTCTATGGGAGCTGTATATATCTGTATGTAGTGAGCTCCCCCTAGTGGTGACTGCAGGCAGCAGAATGTTATCATGTTACTCTATGGGAGCTGTATATATCTGTATGTAGTGAGCTCCCCCTAGTGGTGGCTGCAGGCAGCAGAATGTTATCATGTAACTCTATGGGAGCTGTATATATCTGTATGTAGTGAGCTCCCCATAGCTGGTACTATTGTTTATTAGGGGTGCACTCTGCTGGCACTATTTATCAGGGGGCACTATGCTTGTAGGGGTGATCAGCACCCCTTGTAAAGTTAACGCTGTACAGGTACAGCGCAGGGACACCGGCAGTCACCCGTGGCTCGGGAGTTCGGCTCCTGAGCGAAAGGAGCGTTATCATCGTCATGACGTGCGCAGAGTGGCAGTGAAGTCTCTGTCGGCTGGAGGAGGGCGGTTCCACAGAAACCGGAAGTGACGCGGGCGGAAAGAGAATAGAGAAGCACGCAAAAGGAGCGGAATGGAGAGCGGTGGAGGGAGAGAGAGGGGCGATCCTGAGCAGGCACCAGAAGTTGGAGCCACGTGGGATCCGAGTACCGGAGGTGCCGTGGGCTGAAACAAGCAGCCGTGAGAAGCAGCACCAGGCGGTGAGGCAGACCAGAGGCGTACAGGTACCGGACTCCCCCTTTCACAGCAGTGTAACGATCACAGCAAGGACAGGGGACTATAGATCCCAGACCTTGGGCCGCACTGCCAGCGCCCCCTCCCACCACATCCTGTATTGTAATTCAGAAGACGGAATAGATATTGAGCCACGCAGAGCTGCGTCCTAGTGATGGCCACGTGCCCGCGTCCCTGGGCTTACCTATGCCAGGTGTGCTGCCTGTAGTTACCCGTTGTCAGGAGAATGTGTTGGACTGTTAATTATACCAAGTGCTTGTAGTTGGGCGCAGACAGCAGAACCTGCAGGTGGCAGAAATCAGCATCGGACTAACACCAGGACATCGAACAAACTGCGTCTGTCACCTGTTTCCACTGTTGGTGGCTTTACACGTCTCCGGCTGCTGCCTGGCATTGTTTCCGGGCGATCTCAAGCCAGTGAGTCCACGAAGTTCTCGTCCTGACGTTTTCTTCTTCTTTGGTGCCCAGTTGGGGGTGCTGCCACTGACGACATACGACTCAGTGCCGACCACCCCTCAGCGCTTGTGTGACCACCCCACAATAATAGCCCCCCACAAGTGACCGGAGCAGCGGCAGGAGGGCAGGAATGGGGTGAGAACTGCTGACGTCGCTCTGTGGAGATTGCCGGGATGGGTTGTGGATTTTTTGCCCTTTTAGTTATGAGTGTAGTGTGTATAACCCAAACCACAAATTGGGGAGGGGGCACAAACTTTTATAGCCTTTCCCATATATCTACATATCACATAGATCAGACGTGCTCAGACTGTGGAGCCGCCATGTCCGGTCTATAAGATGGCGTCTAGTCTATGAACGGCTCCTGGGAGGTAGAGCAGATGTGAACACATAACCGTAATTACACTTCTGTGTCTCCGCACACCCAGCGATGAAACAATCTGGGTGCAAAACGCGTCGCTCTCTCCGGTCTGAAAGTAGGCCACACCCCAGGTCCGCCCGCAGGAACGTACAGAGAAGATTATCGCCTTAACGTCTCACCTCGCAGACAGGAACATATAGCGGAGAAGGCGGTGGGCGCAGACAGGTGGGGGAGGGGGAGTTGTTTTATGCAAATATCGCGAATAAAAAAATACAGATCCTACGTCCTCCGAGATTTCACCTCTTTATAGTTAAGTTAATTTATTGTATAATGAACAGACAGGTCCAGGACCCCCCACAATTCTCAGCACTGCACCCCACCGTCTGCAAGCGACCAACAACTGGGTTCATCCTGAGCCTCCTGGGTCATGAGTAGAATGCTAGAACTACAGTAAAGACTGACACGATCACAATAGAAGAAAGGGAGCAGGAAGGGAATGGAACGCTGCAAAGTAATGCAAGTTTATCTTTCAGGGTCTGCGGAGATTGGGAAACAACCCCCAGGGGCCCGGTAATGGAAGCAGAAAACGGGACAAATGAGCAATGGCCATAAATGGTTGATTTTAAAGGCGGTAACGTTCTTTCCTGGTAACCGGGGAGTCTGTGATGACTTCTGACTGATGGAGACCTGGTCCGTCCGTCGAAATTGACAGTTTTTCCACCATTGATGCCCCGGCGGTCGTTATCAGTGGCATTAATGGCGCATTAGCGTCCTTTATAATGACCGTGGTCCTGGTTATAATACACGAGGGCAGCGCAGAGCTCTGATTATTATTAGTGATTTTCTATAGAGCGCAGCGATTCCCTAATGGGCAAGTTGAGTTAAAAGCGTCGCAGCCGCGTTCCCGAAGCCTCGCGCCGTTTACAGCTCTGGGAAACTCTCTCAGATTTAATGGATGGGGAAGGGGCCGCGGCTCGGAGGAGATTCGCCTTCAGACATATCAGGCCCGGAGGGGGAGTCACTGCAGGAAAAATACCTGAAATCACAAGAGGACGTTTAGCCTAAAAGGAATCTCAGGATCCCGTCACCCGGAACAATCCAGAGGAAAGGGATTAACCTAGAAAGCTCGCGCCGGGGAAGAGACGGCGCACAGATCCAGCAGAATACAGTGCATTATACGCCGCACAGATCCAGCAGAATACAGTGCATTATACGCCGCACAGATCCAGCAGAATACAGTGCATTATCTGCCGCACAGATCCAGCAGAATACAGTGCATTATCTGCCGCACAGATCCAGCAGAATACAGTGCATTATACGCCGCACAGATCCAGCAGAATACAGTGCATTATACGCCGCACAGATCCAGCAGAATACAGTGCATTATCTGCCGCACAGATCCAGCAGAATACAGTGCATTATCTGCCGCACAGATCCAGCAGAATACAGTGCATTATACGCCGCACAGATCCAGCAGAATACAGTGCATTATATGCCGCACAGATCCAGCAGAATACAGTGCATTATCTGCCGCACAGATCCAGCAGAATACAGTGCATTATCTGCCGCACAGATCCAGCAGAATACAGTGCATTATATGCCGCACAGATCCAGCAGAATACAGTGCATTATACGCCGCACAGATCCAGCAGAATACAGTGCATTATCTGCCGCACAGATCCAGCAGAATACAGTGCATTATCTGCCGCACAGATCCAGCAGAATACAGTGCATTATCTGCCGCACAGATCCAGCAGAATACAGTGCATTATCTGCCGCACAGATCCAGCAGAATACAGTGCATTATCTGCCGCACAGATCCAGCAGAATACAGTGCATTATCTGCCGCACAGATCCAGCAGAATACAGTGCATTATCTGCCGCACAGATCCAGCAGAATACAGTGCATTATCTGCCGCACAGATCCAGCAGAATACAGTGCATTATATGCCGCACAGATCCAGCAGAATACAGTGCATTATCTGCCGCACAGATCCAGCAGAATACAGTGCATTATATGCCGCACAGATCCAACAGAATACAGTGCATTATATGCCGCACAGATCCAGCAGAATACAGTGCATTATCTGCCGCACAGATCCAGCAGAATACAGTGCATTATATGCTGCACAGATCCAGCAGAATACAGTGCATTATACGCCACACAGATCCAGCAGAATACAGTGCATTATATGCCGCACAGATCCAGCAGAATACAGTGCATTATACGCCGCACAGATCCAGCAGAATACAGTGCCTTATACGCCGCACAGATCCAGCAGAATACAGTGCATTATACGCCACACAGATCCAGCAGAATACAGTGCATTATCTGCCGCACAGATCCAGCAGAATACAGTGCATTATACGCCGCACAGATCCAGCAGAATACAGTGCATTATACGCCGCACAGATCCAGCAGAATACAGTGCATTATATGCCGCACAGATCCAGCAGAATACAGTGCGTTATATGCCGCACAGATCCAGCAGAATACAGTGCGTTATATGGCGCACAGATCCAGCAGAATACAGTGCGTTATATGGCGCACCGATCCAGCAGAATACAGTGCCTTATACGCCGCACAGATCCAGCAGAATACAGTGCGTTATATGCCGCACAGATCCAGCAGAATACAGTGCGTTATATGGCACACAGATCCAGCAGAATACAGTGCGTTATATGGCACACAGATCCAGCAGAATACAGTGCATCAAAAAAATGGTGTCCCCCCCACATCAAATATTGATGGCATAGCCTTCAGGTTGAATGATTTCTACTCCACGTTACATCCATTACACCAGCCGTCAGTTTCTGTTCCACTTAAGATATTGATTGGAGTAGAAAATCTGAATTCATTTAAAGCGCTCGATACTATTTATTGATCAGCTGGATACAATATTTCCGTATCTGTTTAGCATCATCACTAATAACATTTATTGATTCATAGATTTTCATTTAAGGGGGGCTTTAAATAAAAACTTGTCGTCCCCCATCCCCCCAGGGAAATCTATGATTCTCATTGTGTTCTCAGCATCAGTCAGGTGACCAGCTCTGTGTCCCAATAATGAGGGAAGCAGCTCCTTCCATCTCAGTCCTAGCAGGAAATCCCAGCAGGATCTAGAGCACCAATCATCAGCCAGTCAACAGTCTAGTCATCCTATGGGAATGCAGCTCGGGACACTCTCAGGTTCCCACACTAAAGACATGCTGGCACTATGTATGGGGGTATTCTCTGTCTGATACTAATTATGGGGGTGTTCTCTTCCTGACACTGTTGCAGTACTTTCTGTCTGACACTATTTATGGCAGTATTTACAGGGGTATTTTCTCCCTGGCACTGTTTATGGGGTATCATTTGCCTGACATGGTTTATCAGGGTATTTATGGGGGTATTGTCTATCTGGTACTCTTTATGGGGGTATTTATGGGAAATTCTCTTTCTGGAACTGTTTATAGGATATTCTCTGCCTGGCACTGTTTATAGGGTATCCTCTGCCTGTTAGGGTTTATGGGGTATTCTGTATTTCACTGTTTATTGGATAGTCTCTGTCTGGCACTATTTATGGGACATTCTCTGACTGGCACTGTTTATGGGGTATTTGATGCCTGGCACTGTTAATGGCATATTCTCCTTCTACCACTGTTTATGGGCATTCTCTGTCTGGCACTTTTTATGGTGTATTCTCTGCCAGGCACTTTTTCTTGGGTATTCTCTGACTGACACTATTTATGGGGTATTCTCTTCCAACACTGTTTATTGGGTATTCTCTTCCTGGCTCTGTTTATAGGGTATTCTCTGTCTGTTACTGTTTATGGGGGAATTGTGTCTTTCACTGTTTATGGGATATTCCCTGTCTGGCACTTTTTATGGGGTATTCTTTGATTGGCACTCTTTATGGGGTATTCTCTTCCTAACACCGTTTATGTGGTATTCTCGTCCTGACACTGTTTATTGGGTATTCTTGTCCTGACACTGTTTATGGGGTATTCTCTTCCTAACACCCTTTATGTGGTATTCTCTTCCTGACACTGTTTATGGGGTATTCTCGTCCTGACACTGTTTATTGGGTATTCTCTTCCTGACACTGTTTATGTGGTAATCTCGTCCTGACACTGTTTATGGGGTATTCTCGTCCTGACACTGTTTATGGGGTATTCTCGTCCTGACACTGTTTATGTGGTACTCTCTTTCTGACACTTTTTATTGGGTATTCTCTTCCTGACACTGTTTTTTGGGTATTCTTGTCCTGACACTGTTTATGGGGTATTCTCTTCCTAACACCCTTTATGTGGTATTCTCTTCCTGACACTGTTTATTGGGTATTCTCTTCCTAACACTCTTTATGTGGTATTCTTGTCCTGACACTGTTTATGGGGTATTCTCGCCCTGACACTGTTTATGGGGTATTCTCTTCCTAACACCCTTTATGTGGTATTCTCATCCTGACACTGTTTATTGGGTATTCTCTTACTGACACTGTTTATTGGGTATTCTCGTCCTGACACTGTTTATGTGGTATTCTTGTCCTGACACTGTTTATGGGGAATTCTCTTACTCGCTCTCTTTATAGGGCATTTTCTGACTGACACTGTATATGGGGTATATTCTTTTGGAATTGTTTATGGGGCATAAAAAGTGACAGAATATTAAGGAGGTGGGGAAGTCACAGTGACGATGGCGCCATTTTATTGCGCACAGAACAGTTGTCTCGTCCTCTCCTTTAAATTATTGCGAATGATATTGACCCATGTTTTACCTGTTTCCGGGAACGTTTGGTGACAACCACTATTGTTCTCTCACAGCCCTCACTTCGCTTTCCAGGGTTTATTAACGGCGCGACTGCCTAGTTATTCATCCTCTGTTCCCATATTGCGGCATAACTCGCTTGAGTTGCTTTTCTGGGACCTGGTAAAGCTGGGTGATAAATGCTGTGCGATTTTTAATGGCAGCCATATTGGTCACGCAGCTTTCCTAACCTCAACGAGTTGAATACAATTGTGCATTACTATATTTCTGGATTTAGGGTCCGCGCTCAGTGATTTCCACACCATGACAGTGGTGACGTGTCCCTTTAAGAGCGGCGGGAGGACGGGAGCGCAGCGCTCAGCAGTTACTATAACACAGCTGTGCGCTGTTTATGCTAAGACTACAATAAAAAAGCTTTAAAATGGGAGATGTCAGAAGCCACTTCTCTTTATTTACACGATTTCCCGGGCGTTCTGTCACACAGAACATTCATCTGCCGCAACCACAGATTAAAATATCACGGCTCAATATAGGAGCCAAGCGGAAGGAGGCTCATCATCCGCCCATCAATACACGCACAGACTCCGCACTCAAAGTTTCTGCAAAAAGCCATATTGTCATTCATATCAGAGCGCCAGATCACAGGTCAGATCCCCACAGAATGCTCTGCTACCTATCCTGTGTTATGTCTTGTCCTACTCTAGTCACATCCAAAGCTGCGTTCACAATTCTGCCATTTCCTGTTAGCCGCAGGACCTCACGTCTCCCCTCTGCCCGGCTGCTTCAGCCTTTGTGCACAGATGCTCTGCTGCAATGTCAAACAATGGAATATCACAGCACCAGATACATGTTCATATGGGTGCGACCGCAGCAGAGGAAGGTCCTATTGGATTGAAACGTTGCATATTTGGGTGAATAAATTCCTCATTTTTTTGGGATGTGCTGTCTGGGCTCTCTGGCCTACAACAGCGGTCTCCAACCTGCGGCTCTCTAGCTGTTGGCTGGCCTCTGGCTGACAGTGCATGCTGGGATTTGTAGTTTTGCAACAGCTGGAGAGGCACAAGTTCAAGTCCACTGGTCGACAAACTATTAGAGGGAGAGGGAGGAGCCTCTGAATGACCAGGTGACAAAAAAAGCAGAGCATGAGACCAAGTATGGATGACAATGGTGGAAGCAGACAGCTACTTCCTGTACTAGAAACTGAAGGCTGGAGAAATCTGAAGCACAAATGGCTGAGGAGAAAGAGACTGCACCCAGATACTCTACATGAGAAAGAGACTGCACAGGAGGAAGTGACTGCACCCAGAGACTATACCTGATGAAGAGACTACACACAGTGATTGCCCAGGAGAAAGAGACTGCACTTTGAAGATGACGTCCCCCAGGTCTGTGTATTGGAGCCCTCAGTGATTGGATACTTTCAGCCGCATGACCTGTATCTTTATATGCTGATAATATCCATTAGTACAGATGTAGTCGTCTTTATCTTGACTTTTAGCGCATTAAATGCACGGTGGCAGGATCCGTTCTCTTGACCGTTACAATGGCGCTGCAGCAAGTTATCAGAGTTATAAAGATGGCGACATCCGTAATGTCTCCGGGCTCAGCCATTGGTTCCCCGTATTATCGGCTCGCGGTCATCCATTCGCACGTCTCCTTTCCTTTGCCGTTATTATCGCGAGCAGCCGTCCACTCAACGCCGTGTTTTCTTATTTAGCGTCCGTCTTCCCGGTTTCGGCGTTGCGACTATTTTTATCCCATTTTTAACATTGAAACCTGAAATATGTCGTTTTGCCTCTTTTTTATTTGCCGCGGATCGCGGAGGTGAAAGTGATCGATAAAATGCAATTTCCTCCCCCGCTTCGTGTCAACACATTATTTTTCTACACATACAATAAAGATTTTTATGCCCAATTTCACTTTCACAGAATTGTTACCGGCGTCACGTGATCCGCGCTGGCGAGAAGGCGTCACCCTGGGAAATACGGGAACAATTCTTTACAATGTTCCTCTTTGGCGGCCCCTTAACGATGTTACCGATGGATTCATCCTATATATTGGCTGTTTCCTCCCACAATCCCTCTCTGCTATCTGGGAAGGATCGACAGCTCGGGTCATCCTGAGCCTCCTGCTTCATGAACAGAATGCCAGAAATGCAGTGTAGACTGAACAGCATTACAGAGAGAGCAGGGGATGTAGCCTTACATAGCAATGCAGATTGTTAGGCCATTCAGGGTCTGTGGAAAGCTGGATCACATGGTCATTAGTAATATACTAATATGACAGCAATTAAAGTCCCCAAATCGGTTGTCGCCCAACATTCAACCTGATCCTATATCGCTGCACACATTCCGGGGTCCAGGAAAGCTGAGTGACTATTGCTGTAGGGGATGTGGTCACCCAGCTTTTCCAGAAACAGATAAGACTTCGGAAAGACAGAAGGACTGGTAGTTATTGGGGAACTTTGATACTTTAGAAGAAATTCTCACAAAGCGTCGCAATCCTGGTAAAGATTTTATATGAAGCGCGACATTTCCACCCGGCGCAAAAATAGTTACAAAGTGGAATTCCTGAAAACTATTATTCAGTGTTGTGTCCTGCACACCACAAACACACAGACACAGAAAGGACACAACCAAAGACACACAACCAAGGACACACAACCAAAGAAACATAACCAAAGACAGACAACCAAAGAGACACAACCAAAGAGACACAACACCTAAGACACACAACCAAAGACACACAACCAAAGAACACACAGCCAAAGGACACAACCAAAGACACAAAACTAAAGACACAACCAAAGGACACACAACCAAAGAAACATAACTAAAGACACAACCAAAGGACACACAAGGGACACACAACCAAAGAAACACAACCAAAGACTCAACCAAAGACACACAACCAAAGGTCACACAACCAAAGAAACACAACCAAAGACAGACAACCAAAGAGACACAACCAAAGAGACACAACACCTAAGACACACAACCGAAGACACACAACCAAAAAACACACAGCCAAAGGACACAACCAAAGACACAAAACTAAAGACACAACCAAGGAGACACAACCAAAGGACACACAATCAAAGAAACATAACTAAAGACACAACCAAAGGACACACAAGGGACACACAACCAAAGAAACACAACCAAAGACACACAACCAAAGGACACACCACCAAAGAAACACAACCAAGGACACACAACCAAAGGACACACAACCAAAGAAACATAACTAAACACACACAAGCAAAGAACACACAACCAAACAAACATAATAAAAGACACACAACCAAATACATCAGCAAAGAACACACAACCAGAGGACACACAACCAAAAGAGACACAACCAAAAGACACACGACCAAAGATACAACCAAGGGACACACAACCAAGGGACACATTCCCAAAGACACACATCCAAGGGACACACAACCAAAGGCACAGAACCAAGGAACGCACAACCAAAGGAACACACAACCAAAGACACACAACCAAAGACACACAACCAAAGAAACAAAACTAAAGACACACAACCAAAGACACAACCAAAATACACAAAACCAAAGGACACACAACCAAAGACACGCAACCAAAGAAACACAACTAACGAAATACACCAATTACACAACCAAAGAAACATAACTAAAGACACACAACCAAAGAGACACAACCAAAGAGACACAACCAAAGGACACACAACCAAAGGACACACAACCAAAGGCACAGAACCAAAGGACACACAACCAAAGAAACAAGCAAAGACACACGACCAAAGACACACAACCAAAGACACACTAAAGACACAACCAAAGAGACACAACTAAACACACACCCAAAGACACACAAATAAATACACATAAAAAAAGACACAATTAAGGACACACAACTAAAAACAACCAACAAAAGATGAACAACCAAAGACGCAATAGCAAAGAAACACAACTAAAGATACACAACCAAAAACGTACAATAAAAGACACCGAGGACACAACGAAAGACACATAACTGAAGACACAACTTCAGACATACAACTAAAGACACATGATCAAAGACACAGGTAAAGACACACAACTAAAAACATACAACCAAAGATACACAATCAAAGAAACATTAAATACACACAACCATATACACAAACATAGACAAAAGGCATAACTAAAGACACAAAGACACAACAAATGACAATCCTGGTAAAGATTTTATATTTCGTCCTCTGCTCCTCCTGCAAGTGAAGTGCGACATTTCCACCTGCCGCGAAAATAGGTACAAAGTGGAAGAATGAATTATCACTATTGACAACTCCGGCTCATCATTCATCATCCTGTTCCTGAAACCTATTATTCAGTGTTGTGTCATGCACACACAAACACAGACAGACACAAGACATACAACCAAATACACAAAACCGAAGACACAACCAAATACACACAACCAAAAACACACTGTGCCCCCTGACTATAACACTACAAACGTTGCCCTTGACTATAATACCACCTTACAATGTGCCCCATAATATAATACTGCCACATACTGTGTCCCGTGAATAAAGTACCACCACACACTGTGCCCCTTGAATATAACACTGCCACACACTCTGTATCCTCTAAATATAATACTGCCACACACAGTGCCCCCTGAATATGATACTGCCATAGAGTCTGTACCCTCTAAATATAATAGTGCCACCCACTGTGCCCCTGAATATAATTCTGCCACACACAGTGTCCCTGAATATAATACGCCACACACAAACTGTACCCCCTGAATACAATAGTGCAACACAATTTGGACCGTGATTAGAATAGTGCTACACATGGTGGCCCCTGAAAATAAAAGTGCTAAACACTATGGCTCCTGAATTTAATACTGCCACACACCGTGCCCCATGAATATAATACTGCCACACACTGTGCCCCCTGAATATAATACTGCCACACACTGTGCCCCCTGAATATAACACTGCCACACACTGTGCCCCCTGAATATAACACTGCCACACACTGTGCCCTCTGAATATAATACTGCCACACACTGTGCCCTCTGAATATAATACTGACACACACCGTGCCCCCTGAATATAATACTGACACACTGTGCCCCCTGAATATAACACTGCCACACACCGTGCCCCCTGAATATAATACTGACACACACCGTGCCCCCTGAATATAATACTGACACACACCGTGCCCCCTGAATATAATACTGACACACACCGTGCCCCCTGAATATAATACTGCCACACACTGTGCCCCCTGAATATAATACTGACACACACCGTGCCCCCTGAATATAATACTGACACACACTGTGCCCCCTGAATATAACACTGCCACATACTGTGCCCTCTGAATATAATACTGACACACACCGTGCCCCCTGAATATAATACTGCCACATACTGTGCCCCCTGAATATAACACTGCCACATACTGTGCCCTCTGAATATAACACTGCCACACACTGTGCCCCCTGAACATTATACTGGCACAAATGGAGGTGCAGGGAGCCCACCACTGGTCCCGTGCACCCTACAATATAGTCTAAAGGGGGCGGATACAACTGAATCTAGGGAAGGGGGGCTGGGTTGATATGCCGCCTCTCCCCGATTCTGTGAACCTGCTGTTATTTTCGTGAGTGGTTTGAGAGAAGTGGAGAGAATTGACTGCATCCCACCCCTGGTTGTGTACAGCGCTCAGTACAGTCAGACTTATAAAGATCCCAATCTTACTGTTAGTTTCAGTCATTAGATCTGACGTCTGTCTGGGATTTGCAGCCATAATATGGACGATATAATGAGGCTGTTCTGCGGCCGCCTGATTCAGACATTAGGACATATCTTGCCAAATTGCATAAATGAAGTACAACTGCCCCAATTACCCCACTGCACTCCCTCATGTATCAATTACCCCACTGCACTCCCTCATGTATCAATTACCCCACTGCACTCCCTCATGTATCAATTACCCCACTGCACTCCCTCATGTATCAATTACCCCACTGCACTCCCTATTGTATCAATTACCCCACTCCACTCCCTCATGTATCAATTACCCCACTGCACTCCCTCATGTATCAATTACCCCACTGCACTCCCTCATGTATCAATTACCCCACTGCACTCCCTCATGTATCAATTACCCCACTGCACTCCCTCATGTATCAATTACCCCACTGCCCTCCCTATTGTATCAATTACCCCACTCCACTCCCTCATGTATCAATTACCCCACTGCACTCCCTCATGTATCAATTACCCCACTGCACTCCCTCATGTATCAATTACCCCACTGCACTCCCTATTGTATCAATTACCCCACTCCACTCCCTCATGTATCAATTACCCCACTGCACTCCCTCATGTATCAATTACCCCACTGCACTCCCTCATGTATCAATTACCCCACTGCACTCCCTCATGTATCAATTACCCCACTGCACTCCCTCATGTATCAATTACCCCACTGCACTCCCTCATGTATCAATTACCCCACTGCACTCCCTCATGTATCAATTACCCCACTGCACTCCCTCATGTATCAATTACCCCACTGCACTCCCTATTGTATCAATTACCCCACTCCACTCCCTCATGTATCAATTACCCCACTGCACTCCCTCATGTATCAATTACCCCACTGCACTCCCTCATGTATCAATTACCCCACTGCACTCCCTCATGTATCAATTACCCCACTGCACTCCCTCATGTATCAATTACCCCACTGCCCTCCCTATTGTATCAATTACCCCACTCCACTCCCTCATGTATCAATTACCCCACTGCACTCCCTCATGTATCAATTACCCCACTGCACTCCCTCATGTATCAATTACCCCACTGCACTCCCTATTGTATCAATTACCCCACTCCACTCCCTCATGTATCAATTACCCCACTGCACTCCCTCATGTATCAATTACCCCACTGCACTCCCTCATGTATCAATTACCCCACTGCACTCCCTCATGTATCAATTACCCCACTGCACTCCCTCATGTATCAATTACCCCACTGCCCTCCCTATTGTATCAATTACCCCACTCCACTCCCTCATGTATCAATTACCCCACTGCACTCCCTCATGTATCAATTACCCCACTGCACTCCCTCATGTATCAATTACCCCACTGCACTCCCTCATGTATCAATTACCCCACTGCACTCCCTCATGTATCAATTACCCCACTGCACTCCCTCATGTATCAATTACCCCACTGCACTCCCTCATGTATCAATTACCCCACTGCACTACCTCATGTATCAATTACCCCACTGCACTCCCTATTGTATCAATTACCCCACTGCACTCCCTATTGTATCAATTACCCCACTGCACTCCCTCATGTATCAATTACCCCACTGCACTCCCTATTGTATCAATTACCCCACTGCACTCCCTATTGTATCAATTACCCCACTGCACTCCCTATTGTATCAATTACCCCACTGCACTACCTCATGTATCAATTACCCCACTGCACTCCCTCATGTATCAATTACCCCACTGCACTCCCTATTGTATCAATTACCCCACTGCAGTCCCTCATGTATCAATTACCCCACTGCACTCCCTACTGTATCAATTACATCTAAATACATAGTAACAAGAATGAGTGATAGAATTCCAGCCGTCGCTGCGCATTAACCTGATTTCCATCCATGAAGTATGAGGTGCAATCGCTTATAGGCAATCGCTTCATGTAAACGGCCTGAGCACAGAGACAAATGAGCGCTGACAGCTGCAGAGTAACGCGTGTTCTGGGGAAATATCCAGAATGTATTGTACTAACATTTATGTATCATGTTTCTTCTAGAAGGATCTGGATTTATGAAAGGTCCATTGTGTATACAGAGAGAACAACGACAAATGTCTGACATGAAACAGGCCCGACAATGGGAGCGCGCCACCGCCACCGCCGCCGCCGCCGACACCAGATTAATGGCAGTTTAAATGAGCAGCGCGTTTAGGAAAAATAACAGCGAATCTTCACTTTCCGCAGCGCGGTGGAGGACGGTGCCCATACATGGGATCAGGTGTCTGCGGCGATTGAGCGATTCCAGGGCGTCCCTGTACCGTAAAACGTCCGCGCCGCCAACACATCTCACTATAGTCTCATATAACGTATATATGTGATCTGACGGTAAACACGGCAAATCAGCAGAAGAATATATAGCTGAATAATTACCCCGGCCACCATCTTGTTACTGCTCAAATTATGTAGCGGAAACAGCCATATAAAATATTACAGTAAATGTACGATGGACGTCACAGAGGAGGGTCTTATGATTGGGAAACCCCCTGTATGAGCCAGAACAGAGACAAACACACCCTCAAATATCATCATACAACATCCCACACCTCCGTACACCCAGTATACACCTCCATATATCCAGTATACACCTCCATATATCCAGTATACACCTCCATATAACCAGTATACACCTCCATATAACCAGTATACACCTCCATATAACCAGTATACACCTCCATATATCCAGTATACACCTCCATATATCCAGTATACACCTCCATACACCCAGTATACACCTCCATATATCCAGTATACACCTCCGTACACCCAGTATACACCTCCATATAACCAGTATACACCTCCATATATCCAGTATACACCTCCATATATCCAGTATACACCTCCATATATCCAGTATACACCTCCATATAACCAGTATACACCTCCATATATCCAGTATACACCTCCGTACACCCAGTATACACCTCCGTATATCCAGTATTCACCTCCGTACACCCAGTATACACCTCCATATAACCAGTATACACCTCCATATATCCAGTATACACCTCCATATATCCAGTATACACCTCCATATATCCAGTATACACCTCCATATATCCAGTATACACCTCCATATATCCAGTATACACCTCCATATAACCAGTATACACCTCCATATAACCAGTATACACCTCCATATATCCAGTATACACCTCCATATATCCAGTATACACCTCCATATATCCAGTATACACCTCCATACACCCAGTATACACCTCCATATATCCAGTATACACCTCCGTACACCCAGTATACACCTCCATATATCCAGTATACACCTCCATATAACCAGTATACACCTCCATATAACCAGTATACACCTCCATATATCCAGTATACACCTCCATATATCCAGTATACACCTCCATATATCCAGTATACACCTCCATACACCCAGTATACACCTCCATATATCCAGTATACACCTCCGTACACCCAGTATACACCTCCATATAACCAGTATACACCTCCATATATCCAGTATACACCTCCATATATCCAGTATACACCTCCATATAACCAGTATACACCTCCATATATCCAGTATACACCTCCGTACACCCAGTATACACCTCCGTATATCCAGTATACACCTCCGTACACCCAGTATACACCTCCATATAACCAGTATACACCTCCATATATCCAGTATACACCTCCATATATCCAGTATACACCTCCATATATCCAGTATACACCTCCATATAACCAGTATACACCTCCATATATCCAGTATACACCTCCATATATCCAGTATACACCTCCATATAACCAGTATACACCTCCATATATCCAGTATACACCTCCATATATCCAGTATACACCTCCATATATCCAGTATACACCTCCATATAACCAGTATACACCTCCATATATCCAGTATACACCTCCATATATCCAGTATACACCTCCATATAACCAGTACACACCTCCATATATCCAGTATACACCTCCATATATCCAGTATACACCTCCATATATCCAGTATACACCTCCATATATCCAGTATACACCTCCATATATCCAGTATATACCTCCATATAACCAGTATACACCTCCATATAACCAGTATACACCTCCATATATCCAGTATACACCTCCATATATCCAGTATACACCTCCATATATCCAGTATACACCTCCATATATCCAGTATACACCTCCATATAACCTGTATACACCTCCATATAACCAGTATACACCTCCATATAACCAGTATACACCTCCATATAACCAGTATATACCTCCATATAACCAGTATACACCTCCATATATCCAGTATACACCTCCATATATCCAGTATACACCTCCATATAACCAGTATACACCTCCATATAACCAGTATACACCTCCATATATCCAGTATACACCTCCATATAACCAGTATATACCTCCATATAACCAGTATACACCTCCATATATCCAGTATACACCTCCATATAACCTGTATACACCTCCATATAACCAGTATACACCTCCATATATCCAGTATACACCTCCATATAACCAGTATATACCTCCATATAACCAGTATACACCTCCATATATCCAGTATACACCTCCATATAACCTGTATACACCTCCATATAACCAGTATACACCTCCATATATCCAGTATACACCTCCATATAACCAGTATACACCTCCATATATCCAGTATACACCTCCATATAACCAGTATATACCTCCATATAACCAGTATACACCTCCATATATCCAGTATATACCTCCATATAACCTGTATACACCTCCATATAACCAGTATACACCTCCATATATCCAGTATACACCTCCGTACACCCAGTATATACCTCCATATATCCAGTATACACCTCCATATATCCAGTATACACCTCCATATATCCAGTATACACCTCCATATATCCAGTATACACCTCCATATATCCAGTATACACCTCCGTACACCCAGTATACACCTCCATATATCCAGTATACACCTCCATATATCCAGTATACACCTCCATATATCCAGTATACACCTCCATATAACCAGTATACACCTCCGTACACCCAGTATATACCTCCATATATCCAGTATACACCTCCGTACACCCAGTATATACCTCCATATATCCAGTATACACCTCCATATATCCAGTATACACCTCCATATACCCAGTATACACCTCCATATATCCAGTATACACCTCCATATATCCAGTATACACCTCCATATACCCAGTATACACCTCCATATACCCAGTATACACCTCCATATATACAGTATACCTCCATATACCCAGTATACACCTCCATATATCCAGTATACCTCCATATACCCAGTATACACCTCCATATATCCAGTATACACCTCCATATATCCAGTATTCACCTCCGTACACCCAGTATACACCTCCATATATCCAGTATACACCTCCATATATCCAGTATACACCTCCATATAACCAGTATACACCTCCATATATCCAGTATACACCTCCATATATCCAGTATACACCTCCATATATCGAGTATACACCTCCATATAACCAGTATATACCTCCATATATCCAGTATACACCTCCGTACAACCAGTATACACCTCGATATATCCAGTATACACCTCCATCTAACAAGTACACACCTCCATATATCCAGTATACACCTCCATATATCCAGTATACACCTCCATATATCCAGTATACACCTCCATATATCCAGTATACACCTCCATATAACCAGTATACACCTCCATATATCCAGTATACACCTCCATATATCCAGTATACACCTCCATATAACCAGTATACACCTCCATATATCCAGTATACACCTCCATATATCCAGTATACACCTCCATATATCCAGTATACACCTCCATATAACCAGTATACACCTCCATATATCCAGTATACACCTCCATATATCCAGTATACACCTCCATATAACCAGTACACACCTCCATATATCCAGTATACACCTCCATATATCCAGTATACACCTCCATATATCCAGTATACACCTCCATATATCCAGTATACACCTCCATATATCCAGTATATACCTCCATATAACCAGTATACACCTCCATATAACCAGTATACACCTCCATATATCCAGTATACACCTCCATATATCCAGTATACACCTCCATATATCCAGTATACACCTCCATATATCCAGTATACACCTCCATATAACCTGTATACACCTCCATATAACCAGTATACACCTCCATATAACCAGTATACACCTCCATATAACCAGTATATACCTCCATATAACCAGTATACACCTCCATATATCCAGTATACACCTCCATATATCCAGTATACACCTCCATATAACCAGTATACACCTCCATATATCCAGTATACACCTCCATATAACCAGTATATACCTCCATATAACCAGTATACACCTCCATATATCCAGTATACACCTCCATATAACCTGTATACACCTCCATATAACCAGTATACACCTCCATATATCCAGTATACACCTCCATATAACCAGTATATACCTCCATATAACCAGTATACACCTCCATATATCCAGTATACACCTCCATATAACCTGTATACACCTCCATATAACCAGTATACACCTCCATATATCCAGTATACACCTCCATATAACCAGTATACACCTCCATATATCCAGTATACACCTCCATATAACCAGTATATACCTCCATATAACCAGTATACACCTCCATATATCCAGTATATACCTCCATATAACCTGTATACACCTCCATATAACCAGTATACACCTCCATATATCCAGTATACACCTCCGTACACCCAGTATATACCTCCATATATCCAGTATACACCTCCATATATCCAGTATACACCTCCATATATCCAGTATACACCTCCATATATCCAGTATACACCTCCATATATCCAGTATACACCTCCATATAACCAGTATACACCTCCGTACACCCAGTATATACCTCCATATATCCAGTATACACCTCCGTACACCCAGTATATACCTCCATATATCCAGTATACACCTCCATATATCCAGTATACACCTCCATATACCCAGTATACACCTCCATATATCCAGTATACACCTCCATATATCCAGTATACACCTCCATATACCCAGTATACACCTCCATATACCCAGTATACACCTCCATATATCCAGTATACCTCCATATACCCAGTATACACCTCCATATATCCAGTATACACCTCCATATATCCAGTATTCACCTCCGTACACCCAGTATACACCTCCATATATCCAGTATACACCTCCATATATCCAGTATACACCTCCATATAACCAGTATACACCTCCATATATCCAGTATACACCTCCATATATCCAGTATACACCTCCATATATCCAGTATACACCTCCATATAACCAGTATATACCTCCATATATCCAGTATACACCTCCGTACAACCAGTATACACCTCGATATATCCAGTATACACCTCCATCTAACAAGTACACACCTCCATATATCCAGTATACACCTCCATATATCCAGTATACACCTCCATATGTCCAGTATACACCTCCATCTAAACAGTACACACCTCCATATATCCAGTATACACCTCCATATATCCAGTATACACCTCCATATAACCAGTATACACCTCCGTACAACCAGTATACACCTCCATATATCCAGTATACACCTCCATATATCCAGTATTCACCTCCATATATCCAGTATACACCTCCATATAACCAGTATACACCTCCATATATCCAGTATAAACCTCCATATATCCAGTATACACCTCCATATATCCAGTATACACCTCCATATATCCAGTATACACCTCCGTACACCCAGTATACACCTCCATATATCCAGTATACACCTCCATATATCCAGTATACACCTCCATATATCCAGTATACACCTCCGTACACCCAGTATATACCTCCATATATCCAGTATACACCTCCGTACACCCAGTATATACCTCCATATATCCAGTATACACCTCCATATATCCAGTATACACCTCCATATACCCAGTATACACCTCCATATATCCAGTATACACCTCCATATATCCAGTATACCTCCATATACCCAGTATACACCTCCATATATCCAGTATACCGCCATATACCCAGTATACACCTCCATATATCCAGTATACCTCCATATACCCAGTATACACCTCCATATATCCAGTATACACCTCCATATATCCAGTATTCACCTCCGTACACCCAGTATACACCTCCATATATCCAGTATACACCTCCGTACACCCAGTATACACCTCCATGTATCCAGTATTCACCTCCATATATCCAGTATACACCTCCATATATCCAGTATACACCTCCATATATCCAGTATACACCTCCATATATCCAGTATACACCTCCATATATCCAGTATTCAACTCCATATATCCAGTATTCACCTCCATATATCCAGTATTCAACTCCATATATCCAGTATTCACCTCCATATATCCAGTATACACCTCCATATATCCAGTATACACCTCCATATATCCAGTATACACCTCCATATATCCAGTACACGTCCATATAACCAGTATACACCTCCATATATCCAGTATACACCTCCATATATCCAGTATTCACCTCCGTACACCCAGTATACACCTCCATATATCCAGTATACACCTCCATATATCCAGTATACACCTCCGTACACCCAGTATACACCTCCATGTATCCAGTATACACCTCCATATATCCAGTATACACCTCCATATATCCAGTATACACCTCCATATATCCAGTATACACCTCCATATATCCAGTATACACCTCCATATATCCAGTATACACCTCCATATATCCAGTATACACCTCCATATATCCAGTATACACCTCCATATATCCAGTATTCAACTCCATATATCCAGTATTCACCTCCATATATCCAGTATTCAACTCCATATATCCAGTATTCACCTCCATATATCCAGTATACACCTCCATATATCCAGTATACACCTCCGTACACCCAGTATACACCTCCATATAACCAGTATACACCTCCATATATCCAGTATACACCTCCATATATCAAGTACACGTCCATATAACCAGTATACACCTCCATATAACCAGTATACACCTCCATAACCACATATGATAAATAGTTATATTATTACTGTTCTGTTTCGGTCTCTTCTGTATATACATAATGCTGTGTATGTAAATCCAGTGCGCAGTGTCAATGGGTCCACGGGGAGCCGGTAAGACAAGACAGCGCCGCCTGACAACTGACCCGTGTGAGCTCGTAATGATGAGTCACATTTTATACTAATTCACTAAAACGCGTCGCTCGAGGAACTGGGACACAATGCGCACAGCTGACATGTGGAGTGAAAAATCTCCTCTATATCAGAGTCTGACAGAAGAGATGAATGCGCATCACCATCCAGTGTATAAACGCTTCATCCCTTGTCTCAGCTTGTCAACCTGTCAGTACAGCTAATAACCGCCAAGAGACACGGCGCAGGAAAGACGAAGCGCAAACGTCTATAGATGGAGAACAACTGTGATAGATTGTATCCATACCACAAGACCAGGACAGTAGGGGGCGACGTCATGAGATCTCACATCACTGACTGAGACCCAACCACTTCATAGATCAAGAGGAGACGATGAAGAGAGGGAGACGTAAAATATAAGATGATAAATATACTAAAAAGAGATCTATAAAGACTTATACCAGCTGTAAATATATATATATATATATATATATATATATATATATACTATACCAAAAGACGCCCAGGTTATACCAGCTGTACATATATAATTATATACAGAAGACATCCAGGTTATACCAGCATGCTCCATATCACTATATACAAGAAGATGTATAACTTATACCAGCTGTACATATATAATTATATACAGAAGATACCCAGGTTATACCAGCATGCTCCATATCACTATATACAGGAAGATGTATTACTTATACCAGCTGTACATATATAATTATATACAGAGGATACCCAGGTTATACCGGCATGCTCCATATCACTATATACAAGAAGATGTATAACTTATACCAGCTGTACATATATAATTATATACAGAAGATACCCAGGTTATACCAGCATGCTCCATATCACTATATACAAGAAGATGTATAACTTATACCAGCTGTGCATATATAATTATATACAGAAGATAACCAGGTTATACCAGCATGCTCCATATCACTATATACAAGAAGATGTATAACTTATAACAGCTGTACATATATAATTATATACAGAAGATACCCAGGTTATACCGGCATGCTCCATATCACTATATACAGGAAGATGTATAACTTATACCAGCTGTACATATATAATTATATACAGAGGATACCCAGGTTATACCGGCATGCTCCATATCACTATATACAAGAAGATGTATAACTTATACCAGCTGTACATATATAATTATATACAGAAGATACCCAGGTTATACCAGCATGCTCCATATCACTATATACAAGAAGATGTATAACTTATACCAGCTGTACATATATAATTATATACAGAAGATACCCAGGTTATACCAGCATGCTCCATATCACTATATACAAGAAGATGTATAACTTATACCAGCTGTACATATATAATTATATACAGGAGATACCCAGGTTATACCAGCATGCTCCATATCACTATATACAAGAAGATGTATAACTTATACCAGCTGTACATATATAATTATATACAGAATATACCCAGGTTATACCAGCATGCTCCATATCACTATATACAAGAAGATGTATAACTTATACCAGCTGTACATATATAATTATATACAGAAGATACCCAGGTTATACCAGCATGCTCCATATCACTATATACAAGAAGATGTATAACTTATACCAGCTGTACATATATAATTATATACAGAAGATACCCAGGTTATACCAGCATGCTCCATATCCCTATATACAGGAAGATGTATAACTTATACCAGCTGTACATATATAATTATATACAGAAGATACCCAGGTTATACCAGCATGCTCCATATCACTATATACAGGAAGATGTATAACTTATACCAGCTGTACATATATAATTATATACAGAAGATACCCAGGTTATACCAGCATGCTCCATATCACTATATACAGGAAGATGTGTAACTTATACCAGCTGTACATATATAATTATATACAGAAGATACCCAGGTTATACCAGCATGCTCCATATCACTGTATACAAGAAGATGTATAACTTATACCAGCTGTACATATATAATTATATACAGAAGATACCCAGGTTATACCGGCATGCTCCATATCACTATATACAAGAAGATGTATAACTTATACCAGCTGTACATATATAATTATATACAGAAGATACCCAGGTTATACCAGCATGCTCCATATCACTATATACAAGAAGATGCATAACTTATACCAGCTGTATATATATAATTATATACAGAAGATACCCAGGTTATACCAGCATGCTCCATATCACTATATACAAGAAGATGTATAACTTATACCAGCTGTACATATATAATTATATACAGAAGACATCCAGGTTATACCAGCATGCTCCATATCACTATATACAGGAAGATGTGTAACTTATACCAGCTGTACATATATAGTTATATACAGAAGATACCCAGGTTATACCAGCATGCTCCATATCACTGTATACAAGAAGATGTATAACTTATACCAGCTGTACATATATAATTATATACAGAAGACATCCAGGTTATACCAGCATGCTCCATATCACTATATACAGGAAGATGTATAACTTATACCAGCTGTACATATATAATTATATACAGAAGATACCCAGGTTATACCAGCATGCTCCATATCACTATATACAAGAAGATGTATATCTTATACCAGCTGTACATATATAATTATATACAGAATATACCCAGGTTATAGCAGCATGCTCCATATCACTATATACAAGAAGATGTATAACTTATACCAGCTGTACATATATAATTATATACAGAAGATACCCAGGTTATACCAGCATGCTCCATATCACTATATACAAGAAGATGTATAACTTATACCAGCTGTACATATATAATTATATACAGAAGATACCCAGGTTATACCAGCATGCTCCATATCACTATATACAAGAAGATGTATAACTTATAGCAGCTGTACATATATAATTATATACAGGAGATACCCAGGTTATACCAGCACGCTCCATATCACTATATACAAGAAGATGTATAACTTATACCAGCTGTACATATATAATTATATACAGAAGATACCCAGGTTATACCAGCATGCTCCATATCACTGTATACAAGAAGATGTATAACTTATAGCAGCTGTACATATATAATTATATACAGGAGATACCCAGGTTATACCAGCACGCTCCATATCACTATATACAAGAAGATGTATAACTTATACCAGCTGTACATATATAATTATATACAGAAGATACCCAGGTTATACCGGCATGCTCCATATCACTGTATACAAGAAGATGTATAACTTATACCAGCTCTACATATATAATTATATACAGGAGATACCCAGGTTATACCAGCACGCTCCATATCACTATATACAAGAAGATGTATAACTTATACCAGCTGTACATATATAATTATATACAGAAGATACCCAGGTTATACCAGCATGCTCCATATCACTGTATACAAGAAGATGTATAACTTATAGCAGCTGTACATATATAATTATATACAGGAGATACCCAGGTTATACCAGCACGCTCCATATCACTATATACAAGAAGATGTATAACTTATACCAGCTGTACATATATAATTATATACAGAAGATACCCAGGTTATACCGGCATGCTCCATATCACTGTATACAAGAAGATGTATAACTTATACCAGCTCTACATATATAATTATATACAGGAGATACCCAGGTTATACCAGCATGCTCCATATCACTATATACAGGAAGATGTATAACTTATACCAGCTGTACATATATAATTATATACAGAAGATACCCAGGTTATACCGGCATGCTCCATATCACTATATACAGGAAGATGTATAACTTATACCAACTGTACATATATAATTATATACAGAAGATACCCAGGTTATACCAGCATGCTCCATATCACTATATACAAGAAGATGTATAACTTATACCAGCTGTACATATATAATTATATATAGAAGATACCCAGGTTATACCGGCATGCTCCATATCACTATATACAAGAAGATGCATAACTTATACCAGCTGTACATATATAATTATATACAGAAGATACCCAAGTTATACCAGCATTCTCCATATCACTATATACAGGAAGATGTATAACTTATACCAGCTGTACATATATAATTATATACAGAAGATACCCAGGTTATACCGGCATGCTCCATATCACTATATACAAGAAGATTTATAACTTATACCAGCTGTACATATATAATTATATACAGAAGATACCCAAGTTATACCAGCATTCTCCATATCACTATATACAGGAAGATGTATAACTTATACCAGCTGTACATATATAATTATATACAGAAGATACCCAGGTTATACCAGCATGCTCCATATCACTGTATACAAGAAGATGTATAACTTATAGCAGCTGTACATATATAATTATATACAGAAGATACCCAGGTTATACCAGCATGCTCCATATCACTATATACAAGAAGATGTATAACTTATACCAGCTGTACATATATAATTACATACAGAAGATACCCAGGTTATACCAGCATGCTCCATATCACTATATACAAGAAGATGTATAACTTATACCAGCTGTACATATATAATTATATACAGAAGATACCCAGGTTATACCAGCATGCTCCATATCACTATATACAAGAAGATGTATAACTTATACCAGCTGTACATATATAATTACATACAGAAGATGCCCAGGTTATACCAGCATGCTCCATATCACTATATACAAGAAGATGTATAACTTATAGCAGCTGTACATATATAATTATATACAGGAGATACCCAGGTTATACCAGCACGCTCCATATCACTATATACAAGAAGATGTATAACTTATACCAGCTGTACATATATAATTATATACAGAAGATACCCAGGTTATACCAGCATGCTCCATATCACTGTATACAAGAAGATGTTTAACTTATAGCAGCTGTACATATATAATTATATACAGGAGATACCCAGGTTATACCGGCACGCTCCATATCACTATATACAAGAAGATGTATAACTTATACCAGCTGTACATATATAATTATATACAGAAGATACCCAGGTTATACCGGCATGCTCCATATCACTATATACAGGAAGATGTATAACTTATACCAACTGTACATATATAATTATATACAGAAGATACCCAGGTTATACCAGCATGCTCCATATCACTATATACAAGAAGATGTATAACTTATACCAGCTGTACATATATAATTATATACAGAAGATACCCAGGTTATACCGGCATGCTCCATATCACTATATACAAGAAGATGTATAACTTATACCAACTGTACATATATAATTATATACAGAAGATACCCAGGTTATACAGCATGCTCCATATCACTATATACAGGAAGATGTATAACTTATACCAGCTGTACATATATAATTATATACAGAAGATACCCAGGTTATACCAGCATGCTCCATATCACTATATACAAGAAGATGTATAACTTATACCAACTGTACATATATAATTATATACAGAAGATACCCAGGTTATACCAGCATGTTCCATATCACTATATACAGGAAGATGTGTAACTTATACCAGCTGTACATATATAGTTATATACAGAAGATACCCAGGTTATACCAGCATGCTCCATATCACTATATACAAGAAGATGTGTAACTTATACCAGCTGTACATATATAATTATATACAGAAGATACCCAGGTTATACCAGCATTCTCCATATCACTATAAACAGGAAGATGTATAACTTATACCAGCTGTACATATATAATTATATACAGAAGATACCCAGGTTATACCAGCATGCTCTATATCACTATATACAGGAAGATGTATAACTTATACCAGCTGTACATATATAATTATATACAGAAGATACCCAGGTTATACCAGCCTGCTCCATATCACTATATGCAGGAAGATGTATAACTTATACCCGCTATACATATATAATTATATACAGAATATACCCAGGTTATACCAGCATGTTCCATATCACTATATACAAGAAGATGTATAACTTATACCAGCTGTACATATATAATTATATACAGAATATACCCAGGTTATACCAGCATGTTCCATATCACTATATACAAGAAGATGTATAACTTATACCAGCTGTACATATATAATTATATACAGAAGATACCCAGGTTATACCAGCATGTTCCATATCACTATATACAAGAAGATGTATAACTTATACCAGCTGTACATATATAATTATATATAGAAGATACACAGGTTATACCAGCATGCTCCATATCACTATATACAAGAAGATGTATAACTTATACCAGCTGTACATATATAATTATATTCAGGAGATACCCAGGTTATACCAGCATGCTCCATATCACTATATACAAGAAGATGTATAACTTATACCAGCTGTACATATATAATTATATATAGAAGATACACAGGTTATACCAGCATGCTCCATATCACTATATACAAGAAGATGTATAACTTATACCAGCTGTACATATATATTATATACAGAAGATACCCAGGTTATACCAGCATGCTCCATATCCCTATATACAAGAAGATGTATAACTTATACCAGCTGTACATATATAATTATATACAGAAGATACCCAGGTTATACCGGCATGCTCCATATCACTATATACAAGAAGATGTATAACTTATACCAGCTGTACATATATAATTATATACAGAAGATACCCAGGTTATACCAGCATGCTCCATATCACTGTATACAAGAAGATGTATAACTTATACCAGCTGTACATATATAATTATATACAGGAGATACCCAGGTTATACCAGCATGCTCCATATCACTATATACAAGAAGATGTATAACTTATACCAGCTGTACATATATAATTATATACAGAAGATACCCAGGTTATACCAGCATGCTCCATATCACTGTATACAAGAAGATGTATAACTTATACCAGCTGTACATATATAATTATATACAGGAGATACCCAGGTTATACCAGCATGCTCCATATCACTATATACAAGAAGATGTATAACTTATACCAGCTGTACATATATAATTATATACAGGAGATACCCAGGTTATACCAGCATGCTCCATATCACTATATACAGGAAGATGTATAACTTATACCAGCTGTACATATATAATTATATACAGAAGATACCCAGGTTATACCAGCATGCTCCATATCACTATATACAGGAAGATGTATAACTTATACCAGCTGTACATATATAATTATATACAGAAGATACCCAGGTTATACCAGCATGCTTCATATCACTATATACAGGAAGATGTATAACTTATACCAGCTGTACATATATAATTATATACAGAAGATACCCAGGTTATACCAGCATGCTTCATATCACTATATACAGGAAGATGTATAACTTATACCAGCTGTACATATATAATTATATACAGAAGATACCCAGGTTATACCAGCATGCTCCATATCACTATATACAAGAAAATGTATAACTTATACCAGCTGTACATATATAATTATATACAGGAGATACCCAGGTTATACCAGCATGCTCCATATCACTATATACAAGAAGATGTATAACTTATACCAGCTGTACATATATAATTATATACAGGAGATACCCAGGTTATACCAGCATGCTCCATATCACTATATACAAGAAGATGTATAACTTATACCAGCTGTACATATATAATTATATACAGAAGATACCCAGGTTATACCAGCATGCTCCATATCACTATATACAAGAAGATGTATAACTTATACCAGCTGTACATATATAATTATATACAGAAGATACACAGGTTATACCAGCATATCACTATATACAGGAAGATGTATAACTTATACCAGCTGTACATATATAATTATATACAGAAGATACCCAGGTTATACCAGCATGCTCCATATCACTATATACAGGAAGATGTATAACTTATACCAGCTGTACATATATAATTATATACAGGAGATACCCAGGTTATACCAGCATGCTCCATATCACTATATACAAGAAGATGTATAACTTATACCAGCTGTACATATATAATTATATACAGAAGATACCCAGGTTATACCAGCATGCTCCATATCACTATATACAAGAAGATGTATAACTTATACCAGCTGTACATATATAATTATATACAGAAGATACACAGGTTATACCAGCATATCACTATATACAGGAAGATGTATAACTTATACCAGCTGTACATATATAATTATATACAGAAGATACCCAGGTTATACCAGCATGCTCCATATCACTATATACAGGAAGATGTATAACTTATACCAGCTGTACATATATAATTATATACAGAAGATACCCAGGTTATACCAGCATGCTACATATCACTATATACAAGAAGATGTATAACTTATACCAGCTGTACATATATAATTATATACAGAAGATACCCAGGTTATACCAGCATGCTCCATATCACTATATACAAGAAGATGTATAACTTATACCAGCTGTACATATATAATTATATACAGAAGATACCCAGGTTATACCAGCATGCCCCATATCACTATATACAAGAAGATGTATAACTTATACCAGCTGTACATATATAATTATATACAGAAGATACCCAGGTTATACCAGCATGCTCCATATCACTATATACAGGAAGATGTATAACTTATACCAGCTGTACATATATAATTATATACAGAAGATACCCAGGTTATACCGGCATGCTCCATATCACTATATACAAGAAGATGTATAACTTATACCAGCTGTACATATATAATTATATACAGGAGATACCCAGGTTATACCAGCATGCTCCATATCACTATATACAGGAAGATGTATAACTTATACCAGCTGTACATATATAATTATATACAGAAGATACCCAGGTTATACCAGCATGCCCCATATCACTATATACAAGAAGATGTATAACTTATACCAGCTGTACATATATAATTATATACAGAAGATACCCAGGTTATACCAGCATGCTCCATATCACTATATACAAGAAGATGTATAACTTATACCAGCTGTACATATATAATTATATACAGAAGATACCCAGGTTATACCAGCATGCTCCATATCACTATACACAAGAAGATGTATAACTTATACCAGCTGTACATATATAATTATATACAGAAGATACCCAGGTTATACCAGCATGCTCCATATCACTATATACAGGAAGATGTATAACTTATACCAGCTGTACATATATAATTATATACAGAAGATACCCAGGTTATACCGGCATGCTCCATATCACTATATACAAGAAGATGTATAACTTATACCAGCTGTACATATATAATTATATACAGAAGATACCCAGGTTATACCAGCATGCTCCATATCACTATACACAAGAAGATGTATAACTTATACCAGCTGTACATATATAATTATACACAGAAGATACCCAGGTTATACCGGCATGCTCCATATCACTATATACAAGAAGATGTATAACTTATACCAGCTGTACATATATAATTATACACAGAAGATACCCAGGTTATACCGGCATGCTCTATATCACTATATACAAGAAGATGTATAACTTATACCAGCTGTACATATATAATTATATACAGGAGATACCCAGGTTATACCAGCATGCTCCATATCACTATATACAGGAAGATGTATAACTTATACCAGCTGTACATATATAATTATATACAGAAGATACCCAGGTTATACCAGCATGCTCCATATCACTATATACAAGAAGATGTATAACTTATACCAGCTGTACATATATAATTATATACAGAAGATGCCCAGGTTATACCAGCATGCTCCATATCACTATATACAAGAAGATGTATAACTTATACCAGCTGTACATATATAATTATATACAGGAGATACCCAGGTTATACCAGCATGCTCCATATCACTATACACAAGAAGATGTATAACTTATACCAGCTGTACATATATAATTATATACAGAAGATACCCAGGTTATACCAGCATGCTCCATATCACTATATACAAGAAGATGTATAACTTATACCAGCTGTACATATATAATTATATACAGAAGATACCCAGGTTATACCAGCATGCTCCATATCACTATATACAGGAAGATGTATAACTTATACCAGCTGTACATATATAATTATATATAGAAGATACACAGGTTATACCAGCATGCTCCATATCACTATACACAAGAAGATGTATAACTTATACCAGCTGTACATATATAATTATATACAGAAGATACCCAGGTTATACCAGCATGCTCCATATCACTATATACAGGAAGATGTATAACTTATACCAGCTGTACATATATAATTATATACAGAAGATACCCAGGTTATACCGGCATGCTCCATATCACTATATACAGGAAGATGTATAACTTATACCAGCTGTACATATATAATTATATACAGAAGATACCCAGGTTATACCAGCATGCTCCATATCACTATATACAAGAAGATGTATAACTTATACCAGCTGTACATATATAATTATATACAGAAGATACCCAGGTTATACCAGCATGCTCCATATCACTATACACAAGAAGATGTATAACTTATACCAGCTGTACATATATAATTATATACAGAAGATACCCGGGTTATACCAGCATGCTCCATATCACTATATACAGGAAGATGTATAACTTATACTAGCTGTACATATATAATTATATACAGAATATACCCAGGTTATACCAGCATGCTCCATATCACTATATACAGGAAGATGTATAACATATACCAGCTGTACACATATAATTATATACAGAAGATACCCAGGTTATACCGGCATGCTCCATATCACTATATACAAGAAGATGTATAACTTATACCAGCTGTACATATATAATTATACACAGAAGATACCCAGGTTATACCAGCATGCTCTATATCACTATATACAAGAAGATGTGTAACTTATACCAGCTGTACATATATAATTATACACAGAAGATACCCAGGTTATACCAGCATGCTCCATATCACTATACACAAGAAGATGTATAACTTATACCAGCTGTACATATATAATTATATACAGAAGATACCCAGGTTATACCAGCCTGCTCCATATCACTATATGCAGGAAGATGTATAACTTATACCCGCTATACATATATAATTATATACAGAATATACCCAGGTTATACCAGCATGTTCCATATCACTATATACAAGAAGATGTATAACTTATACCAGCTGTACATATATAATTATATACAGAATATACCCAGGTTATACCAGCATGTTCCATATCACTATATACAAGAAGATGTATAACTTATACCAGCTGTACATATATAATTATATACAGAAGATACCCAGGTTATACCAGCATGTTCCATATCACTATATACAAGAAGATGTATAACTTATACCAGCTGTACATATATAATTATATACAGAATATACCCAGGTTATACCAGCATGTTCCATATCACTATATACAAGAAGATGTATAACTTATACCAGCTGTACATATATAATTATATATAGAAGATACACAGGTTATACCAGCATGCTCCATATCACTATATACAGGAAGATATATAACTTATACCAGCTGTACATATATATTATATACAGAAGATACCCAGGTTATACCAGCATTCTCCATATCACTATATACAGGAAGATGTATAACTTATACCAGCTGTACATATATAATTATATACAGAAGATACCCAGGTTATACCAGCATGCTCTATATCACTATATACAGGAAGATGTATAACTTATACCAGCTGTACATATATAATTATATACAGAAGATACCCAGGTTATACCAGCCTGCTCCATATCACTATATGCAGGAAGATGTATAACTTATACCCGCTATACATATATAATTATATACAGAATATACCCAGGTTATACCAGCATGCTGCATATCACTATATACAAGAAGATGTATAACTTATACCAGCTGTACATATATAATTATATACAGAAGATACCCAGGTTATACCAGCATGCTCCATATCACTATATACAAGAAGATGTATAACTTATACCAGCTGTACATATATAATTATATACAGAAGATACCCAGGTTATACCAGCATGCTCCATATCACTATATACAAGAAGATGTATAACTTATACCAGCTGTACATATATAATTATATATAGAAGATACACAGGTTATACCAGCATGCTCCATATCACTATATACAAGAAGATGTATAACTTATACCAGCTGTACATATATAATTATATTCAGGAGATACCCAGGTTATACCAGCATGCTCCATATCACTATATACAAGAAGATGTATAACTTATACCAGCTGTACATATATAATTATATATAGAAGATACACAGGTTATACCAGCATGCTCCATATCACTATATACAAGAAGATGTATAACTTATACCAGCTGTACATATATATTATATACAGAAGATACCCAGGTTATACCAGCATGCTCCATATCACTATATACAAGATGATGTATAACTTATACCAGCTGTACATATATAATTATATACCGAAGATACCCAGGTTATACCAGCATGCTCCATATCCCTATATACAAGAAGATGTATAACTTATACCAGCTGTACATATATAATTATATACAGAAGATACCCAGGTTATACCGGCATGCTCCATATCACTATATACAAGAAGATGTATAACTTATACCAGCTGTACATATATAATTATATACAGAAGATACCCAGGTTATACCAGCATGCTCCATATCACTGTATACAAGAAGATGTATAACTTATACCAGCTGTACATATATAATTATATACAGGAGATACCCAGGTTATACCAGCATGCTCCATATCACTATATACAAGAAGATGTATAACTTATACCAGCTGTACATATATAATTATATACAGAAGATACCCAGGTTATACCAGCATGCTCCATATCACTGTATACAAGAAGATGTATAACTTATACCAGCTGTACATATATAATTATATACAGGAGATACCCAGGTTATACCAGCATGCTCCATATCACTATATACAAGAAGATGTATAACTTATACCAGCTGTACATATATAATTATATACAGGAGATACCCAGGTTATACCAGCATGCTCCATATCACTATATACAGGAAGATGTATAACTTATACCAGCTGTACATATATAATTATATACAGAAGATACCCAGGTTATACCAGCATGCTCCATATCACTATATACAGGAAGATGTATAACTTATACCAGCTGTACATATATAATTATATACAGAAGATACCCAGGTTATACCAGCATGCTTCATATCACTATATACAGGAAGATGTATAACTTATACCAGCTGTACATATATAATTATATACAGAAGATACCCAGGTTATACCAGCATGCTTCATATCACTATATACAGGAAGATGTATAACTTATACCAGCTGTACATATATAATTATATACAGAAGATACCCAGGTTATACCAGCATGCTCCATATCACTATATACAAGAAAATGTATAACTTATACCAGCTGTACATATATAATTATATACAGGAGATACCCAGGTTATACCAGCATGCTCCATATCACTATATACAAGAAGATGTATAACTTATACCAGCTGTACATATATAATTATATACAGGAGATACCCAGGTTATACCAGCATGCTCCATATCACTATATACAAGAAGATGTATAACTTATACCAGCTGTACATATATAATTATATACAGAAGATACCCAGGTTATACCAGCATGCTCCATATCACTATATACAAGAAGATGTATAACTTATACCAGCTGTACATATATAATTATATACAGAAGATACACAGGTTATACCAGCATATCACTATATACAGGAAGATGTATAACTTATACCAGCTGTACATATATAATTATATACAGAAGATACCCAGGTTATACCAGCATGCTCCATATCACTATATACAGGAAGATGTATAACTTATACCAGCTGTACATATATAATTATATACAGGAGATACCCAGGTTATACCAGCATGCTCCATATCACTATATACAAGAAGATGTATAACTTATACCAGCTGTACATATATAATTATATACAGAAGATACCCAGGTTATACCAGCATGCTCCATATCACTATATACAAGAAGATGTATAACTTATACCAGCTGTACATATATAATTATATACAGAAGATACACAGGTTATACCAGCATATCACTATATACAGGAAGATGTATAACTTATACCAGCTGTACATATATAATTATATACAGAAGATACCCAGGTTATACCAGCATGCTCCATATCACTATATACAGGAAGATGTATAACTTATACCAGCTGTACATATATAATTATATACAGAAGATACCCAGGTTATACCAGCATGCTACATATCACTATATACAAGAAGATGTATAACTTATACCAGCTGTACATATATAATTATATACAGAAGATACCCAGGTTATACCAGCATGCTCCATATCACTATATACAAGAAGATGTATAACTTATACCAGCTGTACATATATAATTATATACAGAAGATACCCAGGTTATACCAGCATGCCCCATATCACTATATACAAGAAGATGTATAACTTATACCAGCTGTACATATATAATTATATACAGAAGATACCCAGGTTATACCAGCATGCTCCATATCACTATATACAGGAAGATGTATAACTTATACCAGCTGTACATATATAATTATATACAGAAGATACCCAGGTTATACCGGCATGCTCCATATCACTATATACAAGAAGATGTATAACTTATACCAGCTGTACATATATAATTATATACAGGAGATACCCAGGTTATACCAGCATGCTCCATATCACTATATACAGGAAGATGTATAACTTATACCAGCTGTACATATATAATTATATACAGAAGATACCCAGGTTATACCAGCATGCCCCATATCACTATATACAAGAAGATGTATAACTTATACCAGCTGTACATATATAATTATATACAGAAGATACCCAGGTTATACCAGCATGCTCCATATCACTATACACAAGAAGATGTATAACTTATACCAGCTGTACATATATAATTATATACAGAAGATACCCAGGTTATACCAGCATGCTCCATATCACTATATACAGGAAGATGTATAACTTATACCAGCTGTACATATATAATTATATACAGAAGATACCCAGGTTATACCGGCATGCTCCATATCACTATATACAAGAAGATGTATAACTTATACCAGCTGTACATATATAATTATATACAGAAGATACCCAGGTTATACCAGCATGCTCCATATCACTATACACAAGAAGATGTATAACTTATACCAGCTGTACATATATAATTATACACAGAAGATACCCAGGTTATACCGGCATGCTCCATATCACTATATACAAGAAGATGTATAACTTATACCAGCTGTACATATATAATTATACACAGAAGATACCCAGGTTATACCGGCATGCTCTATATCACTATATACAAGAAGATGTATAACTTATACCAGCTGTACATATATAATTATATACAGGAGATACCCAGGTTATACCAGCATGCTCCATATCACTATATACAGGAAGATGTATAACTTATACCAGCTGTACATATATAATTATATACAGAAGATACCCAGGTTATACCAGCATGCTCCATATCACTATATACAAGAAGATGTATAACTTATACCAGCTGTACATATATAATTATATACAGAAGATGCCCAGGTTATACCAGCATGCTCCATATCACTATATACAAGAAGATGTATAACTTATACCAGCTGTACATATATAATTATATACAGGAGATACCCAGGTTATACCAGCATGCTCCATATCACTATACACAAGAAGATGTATAACTTATACCAGCTGTACATATATAATTATATACAGAAGATACCCAGGTTATACCAGCATGCTACATATCACTATATACAAGAAGATGTATAACTTATACCAGCTGTACATATATAATGATATACAGAAGATACCCAGGTTATACCAGCATGCTCCATATCACTATACACAAGAAGATGTATAACTTATACCAGCTGTACATATATAATTATATATAGAAGATACACAGGTTATACCAGCATGCTCCATATCACTATACACAAGAAGATGTATAACTTATACCAGCTGTACATATATAATTATATACAGAAGATACCCAGGTTATACCAGCATGCTCCATATCACTATATACAGGAAGATGTATAACTTATACCAGCTGTACATATATAATTATATACAGAAGATACCCAGGTTATACCGGCATGCTCCATATCACTATATACAGGAAGATGTATAACTTATACCAGCTGTACATATATAATTATATACAGAAGATACCCAGGTTATACCAGCATGCTCCATATCACTATATACAAGAAGATGTATAACTTATACCAGCTGTACATATATAATTATATACAGAAGATACCCAGGTTATACCAGCATGCTCCATATCACTATACACAAGAAGATGTATAACTTATACCAGCTGTACATATATAATTATACACAGAAGATACCCAGGTTATACCAGCATGCTCTATATCACTATATACAAGAAGATGTGTAACTTATACCAGCTGTACATATATAATTATACACAGAAGATACCCAGGTTATACCAGCATGCTCCATATCACTATACACAAGAAGATGTATAACTTATACCAGCTGTACATATATAATTATATACAGAATATACCCAGGTTATACCAGCATGCTCCATATCACTATACACAAGAAGATGTATAACTTATACCAGCTGTACATATATAATTATATACAGAAGATACCCAGGTTATACCAGCATGCTCCATATCACTATATACAAGAAGATGTATAACTTATACCAGCTGTACATATATAATTATATACAGAAGATACCCAGGTTATACCAGCATGCTCCATATCACTATACACAAGAAGATGTATAACTTATACCAGCTGTACATATATAATTATACACAGAAGATACCCAGGTTATACCAGCATGCTCTATATCACTATATACAAGAAGATGTGTAACTTATACCAGCTGTACATATATAATTATACACAGAAGATACCCAGGTTATACCAGCATGCTCCATATCACTATATACAGAAGATGTATAACTTATACCAGCTGTACATATATAATTATATACATAAGATACCCAGGTTATACCAGCATGCTCCATATCACTATATACAAGAAGATGTATAACTTATACCAGCTGTACATATATAATTATATACAGAAGATACCCAGGTTATACCAGCATGCTCCATATCACTATACACAAGAAGATGTATAACTTATACCAGCTGTACATATATAATTATATACAGAAGATACCCAGGTTATACCAGCATGCTCCATATCACTATATACAAGAAGATGTATAACTTATACCAGCTGTACATATATAATTATATACAGAAGATACCCAGGTTATACCAGCATGCTCCATATCACTATATACAAGCAGATACATAACTTATACCAGCTGTACATATATAATTATATACAGGAGATACCCAGGTTATACCAGCACGCTCCATATCACTATATACAAGAAGATGTATAACTTATACCAGCTGTACATATATAATTATATACAGAAGATACCCAGGTTATACCAGCATGCTCCATATCACTATATACAAGAAGATGTATAACTTATACCAGCTGTACATATATAATTATATACAGAAGATACCCAGGTTATACCAGCATGTTCCATATCACTATATACAGGAAGATGTATAACTTATACCAGCTGTACATATATAATTATATACAGAAGATACCCAGGTTATACCAGCATGCTCCATATCACTGTATACAAGAAGATGTATAACTTATACCAGCTGTACATATATAATTATATACTGAAGATACCCAGGTTATACCAGCATGCTCCATATCACTATATACAAGAAGATGTATAACTTATACCAGCTGTACATATATAATTATATACATAAGATACCCAGGTTATACCAGCATGCTCCATATCACTATATACAAGAAGATGTATAACTTATACCAGCTGTACATATATAATTATACACAGAAGATACCCAGGTTATACCGGCATGCTCCATATCACTATATACAAGAAGATGTATAACTTATACCAGATGTACATATATAATTATATACAGGATATACCCAGGTTATACCGGCATGCTCTATATCACTATATACAAGAAGATGTATAACTTATACCAGCTGTACATATATAATTATATACAGAAGATACCCAGGTTATACCGGCATGCTCCATATCACTATATACAGGAAGATGTATAACTTATACCAGCTGTACATATATAATTCTATACAGGAGATACCCAGGTTATACCAGCATGCTCCATATCACTATATACAAGAAGATGTATAACTTATACCAGCTGTACATATATAATTATATACAGAAGATACCCAGGTTATACCAGCATGCTCCATATCACTATATACAAGAAGATGTATAACTTATACCAGCTGTACATATATAATTATACACAGAAGATACCCAGGTTATACCGGCATGCTCCATATCACTATATACAAGAAGATGTATAACTTATACCAGATGTACATATATAATTATATACAGGAGATACCCAGGTTATACCAGCATGCTCCATATCACTATATACAAGAAGATGTATAACTTATACCAGCTGTACATATATAATTATATACAGAAGATAACCAGGTTATACCAGCATGCTCCATATCACTATATACAAGAAGATGTGTAACTTATACCAGCTGTACATATATAATTATATACAGAAGATACCCAGGTTATACCAGCATGCTCCATATCACTATATACAAGAAGATGTGTAACTTATACCAGCTGTACATATATAATTATATACAGAAGATACCCAGGTTATACCAGCATGCTCCATATCACTATATACAAGAAGATGTATAACTAATACCAGCTGTACATATATAATTATATACAGAAGATACCCAGGTTATAGCAGCATGCTCCATATCACTATATACAAGAAGATGTATAACTTATACCAGCTGTACATATATAATTATATACAGAAGATACCCAGGTTATACCGGCATGCTCCATATCACTATATACAAGAAGATGTATAACTTATACCAGCTGTACATATATAATTATATACAGAAGATACCCAGGTTATACCAGCATGCTCCATATCACTATATACAAGAAGATGTATAACTTATACCAGCTGTACATATATAATTATACACAGAAGATACCCAGGTTATACCGGCATGCTCCATATCAATATATACAGGAAGATGTATAACTTATACCAGCTGTACATATATAATTATATACAGAAGATACCCAGGTTATACCGGCATGCTCCATATCACTATATACAAGAAGATGTATAACTTATACCAGCTGTACATATATAATTATATACAGAAGATACCCAGGTTATACCAGCATGCTCCATATCACTATATACAAGAAGATGTATAACTTATACCAGCTGTACATATATAATTATATACAGAAGATACCCAGGTTATACCAGCATGCTCCATATCACTATACATCAGAACATTCTGTGGGTTTTCCTGTAGATTTTATATTATCTCTCGGATTTTCCAGCCTCGGTTCCCGGTGTTGTTGCGGTTTCTTTAGACTCTTTGTATCGATCGTGTAATAATTGTTGCGGTTTGTTTCGGAGCCGCTCTGTGTGATTGTTCATGCTCAGGTCAGACAGATAATAATTAGTTGTTTTGTTGCGTTCGATGAGGGACATTTGCAGCGACCTGGGAGATTTTTGGCGCTCGGTGACTGCAGTCAGCGGGAAGGTTCGCGGTGCGCAGAGGTTACGTGTCGCTCTAATGTGAGCGTTCCTGGGGGAGCAGTCTCTGCTCATTTGGGTCAATTCTGGTGCAGTCAGTTAAATGGAGAATTCTCAGACCTGTTCACGAGGTTCTTGATGTTCTTTTCCTGCACAGACTTCATTCTGCATGGAGACAACGCTTTACCTCTCAGCACCAAATCTAGCGGGGTGGGATGGTGGGGGGCATCTACCAGGATCATTGCAGAACAGAGACCAGAACCGCCCCAACAAATCTCAAAGATACAATACAAAATGAATTACTTCAGAGGGACAGCGCCCCTAGTGGTCAGACGTATTTGGATTTGAACTACCCCTGTAGAGTTTTATGGCTGGTCAAGCGCCCCGATTCCTGCTATCCATTGAAATGAATGGGCCATCACCTCTCCTCTGAGAATGGGGACCAGGGACCCCTCATTCTCAGTATAATTGGGGGTACTTGTTGGTCACCCCCCGCTGATTCCACTAATTAACATGCCATGAAAGTCTATCAGTGGGAAACCCCTTTAAATTGTATTTCTTATAAATAAAGATCAGTTATTGTATATAATACAATATGAATTTCAATCCCTCACCATTTTCAAGATCTCTGCTTGACAATACAGAATGGAAACATTCTTGCTTACATTCAATGACTGAAAACCCATATTAAGCTAGTTCTGCTTGTTACAATGTATCAGTGTAGTGCAGAGCTATCAGCCTGGAGGGCAGGACAGGAGGGGGATTTATACAGCTACACAGATGATTGGAAACATTGTAACAAACCCTCAGCTGTAAGAAGTATTTAGAAAATATGGTGTTTCTGAGCAATGTTTTCATTTACTGACAGACGCAGAGATCTTGAAAATGGTAAAGAATGGAAACACTAAGTCTGTTAGAAAGTTGCAGAACCTATAACTGTATAGTGGAATCTGTGGTGAGGATTAGAGACGAGCGAATGTGCCATAAAGCGCCGTTCAATTGGATTCAGTTCGAAGAAATTCGCCGCAAATCGCAAGTCCCCCGAAAACTTGTGTTTGACTCTCTGAAGTCTTCTAGGACTGTATCCGGCCCCTATCATTCTCTTAGGTCGGGTTCCCACGGGTCGTATATGCCGTGTAAAAATCACGCCGCGTGTCCGACCTGGAACCCGCAGTACATTCCGTCCGAAAAATCGCACCGCATCGTGGTGCACTTGTTCGGACGGATTTTCCATCGCGGAAAGCAGCGGTAAAAAAACGCTCATACTTACCTAAGCCGTTGTTATGGCGACGCGTCCCTCCTGTGCAGTTCGTGTGATTGGCTGCAGCGGTCACATGGGATGCAACGTCATCCCAGGAGGCCGGACTGGACGAAGAAACACAGGCTTCTGGGTAAGTATGTTTTTTTTTTCTTTTTCTGTAGTTGCGATTTTTGCGGCATAATCGCTGCGAATCGCCACAAAAGTCGCAACGCGTGGCTTTCTCTTGCGGGATTTGCGTCCCCAGTGAATTCAATAGGAAAAACCCACGTCGCAAAATCAACAAAAACGCAGCAGAAATTGATATGGATTTAAATTCCGCCGCGCAGGTCAAGTTATTAACGTTTACGCTGTTTCTTCCCCGCAGCGGGGGCGGGGGATTTTCTAAATCTCGTCCACTTTGCTGCTTCTGTAAATGCTGCAGAATTTGCGCACAGAATGCCGCAGCGTTTATGCTACGTGGGAACCCGGGTCCATTCACATCTTGCAGTTGAGGTGCAAAAAGCAGATTTTCCATACTGTTCTAACCGCACATCAACTGCAACATGTGAATGGACCCTGAACACCACGACAGCGTGCGGAGTGACAGCCGCGAATATGTGTAGAGGGAGGGAGAACTGCATTGTGGGAAGTCCGCCTGCAAGGCATTATGGGGACGTCCGCCCGCAGTCATGTGATCCTTTTTCGAATGTATAAAATGGCGCTTTGAACCCAAAAGTTTGGGATTTGGGTGAATCAGAAGGTTTTTCGGAGTTGGGGCTGAGTTTGTGATCTTCACGCGTCGTTATCCCGGATCTCATCACAGCTGGTTAATTAGCGCCGCCGCCTGATGTTACAATGTGTAATGAGAATCTCGCGCTCTATTCCATCCCACAAAGAAAATATTTGCAATATTGTAACAATTTCACCGCGACGCCTTCAAATCTAGGGCAACGGTTTTGGCAGGAGCTTCCATCGCCAATTATTCTGAAAAGCACCTCGCGAGATATCCGAGCACCCCAAACATATTCTAGGGTTTGTGTGCCAAGCTGCGGCGTGTAAACAAGGTGGCAGATGGCGCGCGCATGTTGGGATATTTTTATCCGCCTGTGCGTTCTCAGCGCTGACCCCCGAACACTTGGGTTTGTTGTCGCCTCTCTCGTGTTGGGAAACAGATGACTGCGACTCCCCGGGATTTGGGAAGGGAACGTAGACGATCTCTAGAGCACCGGCTGATAATTGTTATTCCCGCGCCCTCCAAGATGATGAAAAGTTATTATAAGGATGTGGGGAGCGTCATCCAATCAGATCAAAGGAGGGGAAAGGGGTCAAACTAGGGGGCAGCCTGTAGGGGGCGCTGTGCCGCGCCCTCCTCATTTCATGTCTCCTTCTTGCCCATGTTGATCCCTTTGATTTCTTAATTTGCATTTTTGAAATGCACAAGGAAACAATGTACAGAGAATAAAGAGCAGTAAATACCCCCACCCCAATAAAGAGAAGACTCGATGGGGAAGAATGAAACGTTGGGAGGAATGATGGGCAGATTCGCCATGCAGGACCCCCAGAGAGCTGAGTATTGCGGGCACTATGCTGTATAGGTGTGATGCTCCATGACTGCAGGGGCACGGGCAGGAAGTGGTTAACTGGAAAAGGAACCTGTGATTGCTTTGGGTGGGGTCAGGTGGTCTCCCCCCCCCTATAATACTGCTGTTGCGTCAGCAGGTCCTCACTCGTATGTGTCTTGTTACAATGTATCAGTACGCTCCAACGTAACGAACCCTGCAACAATGTCAAATGGACGTGAACAGGACGGGTTTTCAGTCTCTGGATGTAAACAAGAATATTCCCATTCACTGACAGCAAGCAGAGATCTCGGAAATGGTAATGAATTGAAATTCAAAGTGTATTAGAAAGTTACAGAACTTCTTATTAAACAGGAATTTAACCAAAAATGTTCTTTTTTTTATCCGCCACGTGTGAAGCTTCTCCGTACGCGGCAGGAGATTCCGCGGTATATAACGGCGGTAACGTTCTGAGTTTTTCTAGAATGGCAGATCCCGGAGCGCTGGTTATTTTCCATTTGATACTTAATAACTGAGGATGATATTTAAAGTATCAGAGTGATAGAGAATATCATGTTAGCGACACATTGATTCACTTATCGGAGCGCCCCCGGTCAGCGCCGCCGTGCGCTCCGCGTCAGTGTTGATGCTGCTCCCTTGACCTTAATGATAGTTTTGCTGCTCGTCTAATGTACGACTGCGGGACATGAGGTCACTGCGCAGCGGAGACAGACGTACGAGGCCGGGGTGGGGGAGGGGCGGATTCAGGGCCGTTTCATGATGGCTGACGTGGCCGTAGATTGCATCAGCGGGGGAACGACGCTCTTTCTTTTCTGGAACGCAGCACAATAGCCGAGAATAAAAGTCATCTTCCTCGCCGCGCTAACAATGGCCTCTCAAGTTACCACCACCTCCGAGATTAGTGACTCCTTTCAACGCTCCTCCGTCTCTGCCGAACTGGTGGGAAAAGATGTAACGTTTCCTGAAATGGAAAATAAGACAAAACCGACTCCGTATCGCCGCAATTATCGCCTCTCCGCAGCACGGAGACCGTGTTATTACCCTCAAACAGTGCGCCGCGACAATGGCCGTCTACGCCGCGACTAAGAATTAGACTGAGGGCTCATCTCTAATAGGTTCAGTACAGGCAAAAGTGCGCTTATTAAACATCGGCGACCGCAGGCGAGAAGACGACGTGGCGTATTTATGATATAAGTGATATCGGGCTATACATATTTAAAGGGCCAGTCTACTGAAAATCACGCTTAATCCTTGTATTACGAAAGGCTCTGCAAATTTCTAATGGACTGTGTGGTTCAGTTCCTCACCATTTTCAAGATCTCTGCTTGCTGTCAATGAGAACATTATTGTTTACATCCTGAGGCAGAAAACCGATCCTGATCTAGTCCTGCTCACGCAGCTGAGAGTGTGTTACTATTGTATCCAGTCGTGACAGTCCTCTCGAGGTAAACAGACTGGACTTCAGACTGATACATTGTAACAAATTATCAGGACAGCAGAGATTTGTCTTTCCTTTCTTCATATATTTTACAAGCAGAACGTCGATTCCCTTTTAACAATTTTTTTAGAAAAAGTGGCAAAAGTTCCAAAATTGTTCAGCAATATTTCTGGAACTGTCATGGACGCCCCTCAAATGTCTCAAGTTGCACCATGTGATCGCGTTTTTCGCAGTATATGTTCACGTTGCCGGTAAGGGTATGTTCACACGGCCGAAAAATCAGAAGCAGAACGCCTCCAAACATCTGCCCATTGATTTCAAAGGGAAAAACTGCGTTCTGTCCCGATGGGCCGTTTTTTTACGCGGCCGTTTTACAAAACGGCTGCGTAAAAAAAACGACCATGAAAAAAAAGTGCAGGTCACTTCTTGAGACGTTTTTGGAGTCGTTTTTCATTGACTCCATAGAAAGAAAGCTCCAAAAACGGCCGTAAAAAACGAGAGTATGATTAAAAAACGGTCGGGACATCATGTGACATCGTGGTATGAATGCTGCTACCCCTCCCCCCCCCCGGCATCAGATCCTCATTGGAGAAGCTAGGGGCACTAATTGCGGCATAACTGCCATTTTGGCGTTGCTCTTTGCCGCGCCGCAGCGTGTGAACACTCCCTGAGACTGGTTAGATTGCAGGATACACTGATAATGAACGGATCAGACTCCGGAGACGTGGGGCGAGGGCGCAGTTACTTATAGCTCGCAGTCTGTGCAGGAGAAAAACCCGACCGGTTCCTCGCGGATGTCTGACTTGGACGAGCACCGCTACAATTTGGATTGCGTTTTACTTACCCGAGTGATTCCAGTGGCTCGTGAACCGTGCATTTGGCAAACGCGGCACCAGGAATATAGGAAATGAGTTTAAAAACATTAATAATATCTGACTACGACTCCTCGAGCTGATTGTTCTAGAGATGAACTGCGACTTCCACCAGGGTCTCGTCGAGTATCACAGGGGGTGACAGAAAACGTATGAGGGAGCAGTGGAGAGACCCTTCCCCATCAGAACAGCTTACACAAGGCAGACGCGTTTCGCTTCCCGGCAACTGCGGGACATTCTCGTACAATGGATGGACGGTGGGAGGGGCCTGACAACTTGTAGAGCCCAGGTCATAGCATGAGGTCACCGCTAGGAAATGTCCTCAGCACCGCGGTCACCACTATTGCCCTACTGGACTCCTGGTTGTGAATCTGACCAGAATAATTTCATGTCTGACGGATGGTAACACGAGGAACGGGCACCGGATGGGATTCTATCGAGTTCTCACAATAAAGTTGTTAAACTGACAAAACTAATTGTTGTTTAGATTAAAATGTCTCTTCTGGTCTGTGGTCTCACCGGCCCTATGATTGAGTGATCAGGCCAACGCAATGACATCGTAACGTCCACCTACGTCAGAACGCAGACGATGGAATTATTTGTAAAGGCAATGTATCTGGACACTGTATGGCACTTTATACCTGGTTACTGTATGACACTATATACCTGGTTACTGTATGACACTATATATCTGGACACTGTATGACACTATATATCTGGACACTGTATGATACTATATATCTGGGTGGTGTTATATATCTGGACACTGTATGACACTATATATCTGGGTGGTGCTATATATCTGGACACTGTATGACACTATATATCTGGGAGGTGTTATATATCTGGACACTGTATGACACTATATATCTGGGTGTGTTATATATCTGGACACTGTATGACACTATATATCTGGGTGGTGTTATATATCTGGACACTGTATGACACTATATATCTGGGAGGTGTTATATATCTGGACACTGTATGATACTATATATCTGGGTGGTGCTATATATCTGGACACTGTATGACACTATATATCTGGGAGGTGTTATATATCTGGACACTGTATGACACTATATATCTGGGTGTGTTATATATCTGGACACTGTATGACACTATATATCTGGGTGGTGTTATATATCTGGACACTGTATGACACTATATATCTGGGAGGTGTTATATATCTGGACACTGTATGACACTATATATCTGGGTGTGTTATATATCTGGACACTGTATGATACTATATATCTGGGTGGTGTTATATATCTGGACACTGTATGATACTATATATCTGGGTGGTGCTATATATCTGGACACTGTATGACACTATATATCTGGGAGGTGTTATATATCTGGACACTGTATGACACTATATATCTGGGGGTGTTATATATCTGGACACTGTATGACACTATATATCTGGGTGGTGTTATATATCTGGACACTGTATGACACTATATATCTGGGAGGTGTTATATATCTGGACACTGTATGATACTATATATCTGGGTGGTGCTATATATCTGGACACTGTATGACACTATATATCTGGGTGGTGTTATATATCTGGGTGGTGTTATATATCTGGGAGGTGTTATATATCTGGACACTGTATGACACTATATATCTGGGAGGTGTTATATATCTGGACACTGTATGATACTATATATCTGGGTGGTGTTATATATCTGGACACTGTATGACACTATATATCTGGGAGGTGTTATATATCTGGACACTGTATGACACTATATATCTGGGTGGTGTTATATATCTGGACACTGTATGACAGTATTTATATATCTGGACACTGTATGACACTATATATCTGGGAGGTGTTATATATCTGGACACTGTATGACACTATATATCTGGGAGGTGTTATATATCTGGACACTGTATGACACTATATATCTGGGAGGTGTTATATATCTGGACACTGTATGACACTATATATCTGGGTGGTGTTATATATCTGGACACTGTATGACACTATATATCTGGGTGGTGTTATATATCTGGACACTGTATGATACTATATATCTGGGTGGTGTTATATATCTGGACACTGTATGACAGTATTTATATATCTGGACACTGTATGATACTATATATCTGGGTGGTGTTATATATCTGGACACTGTATGACAGTATTTATATATCTGGACACTGTATGACACTATATATCTGGGAGGTGTTATATATCTGGACACTGTATGACACTATATATCTGGGAGGTGTTATATATCTGGACACTGTATGATACTATATATCTGGGTGGTGTTATATATCTGGACACTGTATGACACTATATATCTGGGTGGTGTTATATATCTGGACACTGTATGACACTATATATCTGGGTGGTGTTATATATCTGGACACTGTATGATACTATATATCTGGGTGGTGTTATATATCTGGACACTGTATGACACTATATATCTGGGTGTGTTATATATCTGGGTGTGTTATATATCTGGACACTGTATGATACTATATATCTGGGTGGTGTTATATATCTGGACACTGTATGACACTATATATCTGGGTGGTGTTATATATCTGGACACTGTATGACACTATATATCTGGGTGGTGTTATATATCTGGACACTGTATGACACTATATATCTGGGTGGTGTTATATATCTGGACACTGTATGACACTATATATCTGGGTGGTGTTATATATCTGGACACTGTATGACACTATATATCTGGGAGGTGTTATATATCTGGACACTGTATGATACTATATATCTGGGTGGTGTTATATATCTGGACACTGTATGATACTATATATCTGGGTGGTGTTATATATCTGGACACTGTATGACACTATATATCTGGGTGGTGTTATATATCTGGACACTGTATGACACTATATATCTGGGAGGTGTTATATATCTGGACACTGTATGACACTATATATCTGGGTGGTGATATATATCTGGACACTGTATGACACTATATATCTGGGTGTGTTATATATCTGGACACTGTATGATACTATATATCTGGGTGGTGTTATATATCTGGACACTGTATGACACTATATATCTGGGTGGTGTTATATATCTGGACACTGTATGATACTATATATCTGGGTGGTGCTATATATCTGGACACTGTATGACACTATATATCTGGGTGGTGTTATATATCTGGACACTGTATGATACTATATATCTGGGTGGTGCTATATATCTGGACACTGTATGACACTATATATCTGGGTGGTGTTATATATCTGGACACTGTATGACACTATATATCTGGGAGGTGTTATATATCTGGACAATGTATGATACTATATATCTGGGAGGTGTTATATATCTGGACACTGTATGATACTATATATCTGGGTGGTGTTATATATCTGGACACTGTATGACACTATATATCTGGGAGGTGTTATATATCTGGACACTGTATGACACTATATATCTGGGAGGTGTTATATATCTGGACACTGTATGACACTATATATCTGGGTGGTGTTATATATCTGGACACTGTATGATACTATATATCTGGGTGGTGTTATATATCTGGACACTGTATGACACTATATATCTGGGTGATGTTATATATCTGGACACTGTATGACACTATATATCTGGGTGTGTTATATATCTGGACACTGTATGACACTATATATCTGGGAGGTGTTATATATCTGGACACTGTATGACACTATATATCTGGGTGTGTTATATATCTGGACACTGTATGACACTATATATCTGGGAGGTGTTATATATCTGGACACTGTATGACACTATATATCTGGACACTGTATGACACTATATATCTGGACACTGTATGACACTATATATCTGGGTGGTGTTATATATCTGGACACTGTATGACACTATATATCTGGGTGGTGTTATATATCTGGACACTGTATGACACTATATATCTGGGTGGTGTTATATATCTGGACACTGTATGATACTATATATCTGGGAGGTGTTATATATCTGGACACTGTATGACACTATATATCTGGGTGGTGTTATATATCTGGACACTGTATGATACTATATATCTGGGAGGTGTTATATATCTGGACACTGTATGATACTATATATCTGGGTGTGTTATATATCTGGACACTGTATGATACTATATATCTGGGTGGTGTTATATATCTGGACACTGTATGACACTATATATCTGGGTGGTGTTATATATCTGGACACTGTATGATACTATATATCTGGGTGTGTTATATATCTGGACACTGTATGACACTATATATCTGGGTGGTGTTATATATCTGGACACTGTATGACACTATATATCTGGGTGGTGTTATATATCTGGACACTGTATGATGCTATATATCTGGGTGTGTTATATATCTGGACACTGTATGACACTATATATCTGGGTGGTGTTATATATCAGGACACTGTATGATGCTATATATCTGGGTGTGTTATATATCTGGACACTGTATGATACTATATATCTGGGTGGTGTTATATATCTGGACACTGTATGATACTATATATCTGGGTGGTGTTATATATCTGAGTGGTGTTATATATCTGGACACTGTATGATACTATATATCTGGGTGGCGTTATATATCTGGACACTGTATGACACTATATATCTGGGTGATGCTATATATCTGGGTGGTGTTATATATCTGGACACTGTATGATACTATATATCTGGGTGATGCTATATATCTGGACACTGTATGACACTATATATCTGGGTGATGTTATATATCTGGACACTGTATGATACTATATATCTGGGTGGTGTTATATATCTGGACACTGTATGACACTATATATCTGGGTGGTGCTATATATCTGGACACTGTATGACACTATATATCTGGGTGGTGTTATATATCTGGGTGGTGTTATATCTGGACACTGTATGATACTATATATCTGGGTGGTGTTATATATCTGGACACTGTATGATACTATATATCTGGGTGGTGTTATATATCTGGACACTGTATGATACTATATATCTGGGAGGTGTTATATATCTGGACACTGTATGATACTATATATCTGGGTGGTGTTATATATCTGGACACTGTATGATACTATATATCTGGGTGGTGTTATATATCTGGGTGGTGCTATATATCTGGACACTGTATGACACTATATATCTGGGTGGTGTTATATATCTGGACACTGTATGACACTATATATCTGGGTGGTGTTATATATCTGGACACTGTATGACACTATATATCTGGGAGGTGTTATATATCTGGACACTGTATGACACTATATATCTGGGTGGTGTTATATATCTGGACACTGTATGACACTATATATCTGGGAGGTGTTATATATCTGGACACTGTATGACACTATATATCTGGGTGATGTTATATATCTGGACACTGTATGATACTATATATCTGGGTGGTGTTATATATCTGGACACTGTATGACACTATATATCTGGGTGGTGTTATATATCTGGACACTGTATGATACTATATATCTGGGTGGTGTTATATATCTGGACACTGTATGACACTATATATCTGGGAGGTGTTATATATCTGGACACTGTATGACACTATATATCTGGGTGGTGTTTTATATCTGGACACTGTATGACACTATATATCTGGGAGGTGTTATATATCTGGACACTGTATGACACTATATATCTGGGCACTGTATGATACTATATATCTGGGTGGTGTTATATATCTGGACACTGTATGATACTATATATCTGGGTGGTGTTATATATCTGGACACTGTATGACACTATATATCTGGGTGGTGTTATATATCTGGACACTGTATGATACTATATATCTGGGTGATGCTATATATCTGGACACTGTATGACACTATATATCTGGGTGGTGTTATATATCTGGACACTGTATGACACTATATATCTGGGTGGTGTTATATATCTGGACACTGTATGATACTATATATCTGGGTGATGCTATATATCTGGACACTGTATGACACTATATATCTGGGTGGTGTTATATATCTGGACACTGTATGATACTATATATCTGGGTGATGTTATATATCTGGACACTGTATGACACTATATATCTGGGAGGTGTTATATATCTGGACACTGTATGACACTATATATCTGGGTGGTGTTATATATCTGGACACTGTATGACACTATATATCTGGGTGGTGTTATATATCTGGACACTGTATGATACTATATATCTGGGTGGTGTTATATATCTGGACACTGTATGACACTATATATCTGGGTGTGTTATATATCTGGACACTGTATGACACTATATATCTGGGTGGTGTTATATATCTGGACACTGTATGATACTATATATCTGGGTGATGCTATATATCTGGACACTGTATGACACTATATATCTGGGTGATGTTATATATCTGGGTGGTGTTATATATCTGGGTGGTGTTATATATCTGGACACTGTATGACACTATATATCTGGGTGATGCTATATATCTGGACACTGTGTGACACTATATATCTGGGTGGTGTTATATATCTGGACACTGTATGACACTATATATCTGGGTGGTGTTATATATCTGGACACTGTATGACACTATATATCTGGGTGGTGTTATATATCTGGGTGTGTTATATATCTGGACACTGTATGACACTATATATCTGGGTGGTGTTATATATCTGGACACTGTATGACACTATATATCTGGGTGGTGCTATATATCTGGACACTGTATGACACTATATATCTGGGTGGTGTTATATATCTGGGTGTGTTATATATCTGGACACTGTATGACACTATATATCTGGGTGGTGTTATATATCTGGACACTGTATGACACTATATATCTGGGTGATGCTATATATCTGGACACTGTGTGACACTATATATCTGGGTGGTGTTATATATCTGGACACTGTATGACACTATATATCTGGGTGGTGTTATATATCTGGGTGTGTTATATATCTGGACACTGTATGACACTATATATCTGGGTGGTGTTATATATCTGGACACTGTATGACACTATATATCTGAGTGGTGTTATATATCTGGACACTGTATGACACTATATATCTGGGTGGTGTTATATATCTGGACACTGTATGACACTATATATCTGGGTGGTGTTATATATCTGGCCACTGTATGACACTATATATCTGGGTGGTGTTATATATCTGGACACTGTATGATACTATATATCTGGGTGGTGTTATATATCTGGACACTGTATGACACTATATATCTGGGTGGTGTTATATATCTGGGTGGTGTTATATATCTGGACACTGTATGACACTATATATCTGGGTGGTGTTATATATCTGGGTGGTGTTATATATCTGGGTGGTGTTATATATCTGGACACTGTATGATACTATATATCTGGGTGGTGCTATATATCTGGACACTGTATGACACTATATATCTGGGAGGTGTTATATATCTGGACACTGTATGATACTATATATCTGGGTGGTGCTATATATCTGGACACTGTATGACACTATATATCTGGGTGTGTTATATATCTGGACACTGTATGATACTATATATCTGGGTGGTGTTATATATCTGGACACTGTATGACACTATATATCTGGGAGGTGTTATATATCTGGACACTGTATGACACTATATATCTGGGTGGTGTTATATATCTGGACACTGTATGACACTATATATCTGGGTGGTGTTATATATCTGGACACTGTATGATACTATATATCTGGGTGGTGTTATATATCTGGACACTGTATGACACTATATATCTGGGTGTGTTATATATCTGGACACTGTATGACACTATATATCTGGGTGGTGTTATATATCTGGACACTGTATGACTATATATATCTGGGTGGTGTTATATATCTGGGTGGTGTTATATATCTGGACACTGTATGATACTATATATCTGGGTGGCGTTATATATCTGGACACTGTATGACACTATATATCTGGGTGGTGTTATATATCTGGACACTGTATGATACTATATATCTGGGTGGTGTTATATATCTGGACACTGTATGATACTATATATCTGGGTGGCGTTATATATCTGGACACTGTATGACACTATATATCTGGGTGGTGTTATATATCTGGACACTGTATGATACTATATATCTGGGTGGTGTTATATATCTGGACACTGTATGATACTATATATCTGGGTGGTGTTATATATCTGGACACTGTATGATACTATATATCTGGGTGGTGTTATATATCTGGGTGGTGATATATATCTGGACACTGTATGATACTATATATCTGGGTGGTGTTATATATCTGGACACTGTATGATACTATATATCTGGGTGATGTTATATATCTGGACACTGTATGATACTATATATCTGCGTGGTGTTATATATCTGGACACTGTATGACACTATATATCTGGGTGATGTTATATATCTGGACACTGTATGATACTATATATCTGGGTGGTGTTATATATCTGGACACTGTATGACACTATATATCTGGGTGGTGTTATATATCTGGACACTGTATGATACTATATTTCTGGGTGGTGTTATATATCTGGGTGGTGATATATATCTGGACACTGTATGATACTATATATCTGGGTGGTGTTATATATCTGGACACTGTATGACACTATATATCTGGGTGGTGTTATATATCTGGACACTGTATGATACTATATATCTGGGTGGTGTTATATATCTGGACACTGTATGACACTATATATCTGGGTGGTGTTATATATCTGGACACTGTATGATACTATATATCTGGGTGGTGTTATATATCTGAGTGGTGTTATATATCTGGACACTGTATGATACTATATATCTGGGTGGTGTTATATATCTGGACACTGTATGACACTATATATCTGGGTGGTGTTATATATCTGGACACTGTATGATACTATATATCTGGGTGGTGTTATATATCTGGACACTGTATGATACTATATATCTGGGTGGTGTTATATATCTGGGTGGTGTTATATATCTGGACACTGTATGACACTATATATCTGGGTGTGTTATATATCTGGACACTGTATGACACTATATATCTGGGTGGTGTTATATATCTGGGTGGTGTTATATATCTGGACACTGTATGACACTATATATCTGGGTGTGTTATATATCTGGACACTGTATGATACTATATATCTGGGTGGTGTTATATATCTGGACACTGTATGATACTATATATCTGGGTGGTGTTATATATCTGGGTGGTGTTATATATCTGGACACTGTATGACACTATATATCTGGGTGTGTTATATATCTGGACACTGTATGACACTATATATCTGGGTGGTGTTATATATCTGGGTGGTGTTATATATCTGGACACTGTATGACACTATATATCTGGGTGTGTTATATATCTGGACACTGTATGATACTATATATCTGGGAGGTGTTATATATCTGGACACTGTATGACACTATATATCTGGGTGGTGTTATATATCTGGACACTGTATGATACTATATATCTGGGTGGTGATATATATCTGGACACTGTATGACACTATATATCTGGGAGGTGTTATATATCTGGACACTGTATGACACTATATATCTGGGTGGTGATATATATCTGGACACTGTATGACACTATATATCTGGGTGATGTTATATATCTGGACACTGTATGATACTATATATCTGGGAGGTGTTATATATCTGGACACTGTATGATACTATATATCTGGGTGGTGTTATATATCTGGACACTGTATGATACTATATATCTGGGTGGTGTTATATATCTGGGTGGTGCTATATATCTGGACACTGTATGACACTATATATCTGGGTGGTGTTATATATCTGGACACTGTATGACACTATATATCTGGGTGGTGTTATATATCTGGACACTGTATGACACTATATATCTGGGAGGTGTTATATATCTGGACACTGTATGATACTATATATCTGGGTGGTGTTATATATCTGGACACTGTATGACACTATATATCTGGGTGATGTTATATATCTGGACACTGTATGATACTATATATCTGGGTGGTGTTATATATCTGGACACTGTATGATACTATATATCTGGGTGGTGTTATATATCTGGACACTGTATGATACTATATATCTGGGTGGTGTTATATATCTGGACACTGTATGACTATATATATCTTGGTGGTGTTATATATCTGGGTGGTGTTATATATCTGGACACTGTATGATACTATATATCTGGGTGGTGTTATATATCTGGACACTGTATGATACTATATATCTGGGTGGTGTTATATATCTGGACACTGTATGACACTATATATCTGGGTGGTGTTATATATCTGGACACTGTATGACTATATATATCTGGGTGGTGTTATATATCTGGGTGGTGTTATATATCTGGACACTGTATGATACTATATATCTGGGTGGCGTTATATATCTGGACACTGTATGACACTATATATCTGGGTGGTGTTATATATCTGGGAGGTGTTATATATCTGGACACTGTATGACACTATATATCTGGGTGGTGTTATATATCTGGACACTGTATGATACTATATATCTGGGTGGTGTTATATATCTGGACACTGTATGATACTATATATCTGGGAGGTGTTATATATCTGGACACTGTATGATACTATATATCTGGGTGTGTTATATATCTGGACACTGTATGATACTATATATCTGGGTGGTGTTATATATCTGGACACTGTATGACACTATATATCTGGGTGGTGTTATATATCTGGACACTGTATGACAGTATATATCTGGGTGGTGTTATATATCTGGACACTGTATGATACTATATATCTGGGTGGTGTTATATATCTGGACACTGTATGACACTATATATCTGGGTGGTGTTATATATCTGGACACTGTATGACACTATATATCTGGGTGGTGATATATATCTGGACACTGTATGACACTATATATCTGGGTGGTGTTATATATCTGGACACTGTATGACACTATATATCTGGGAGGTGTTATATATCTGGACACTGTATGACACTATATATCTGGGAGGTGTTATATATCTGGACACTGTATGATACTATATATATGGGTGGTGTTATATATCTGGACACTGTATGATACTGTATATCTGGGTGGTGTTATATATCTGGACACTGTATGACACTATATATCTGGGTGGTGTTATATATCTGGACACTGTATGACACTATATATCTGGGAGGTGTTATATATCTGGACACTGTATGACACTATATATCTGGGTGTGTTATATATCTGGGTGTGTTATATATCTGGACACTGTATGATACTATATATCTGGGTGGTGTTATATATCTGGACACTGTATGACACTATATATCTGGGTGGTGTTATATATCTGGACACTGTATGACACTATATATCTGGGTGGTGTTATATATCTGGACACTGTATGACACTATATATCTGGGTGGTGTTATATATCTGGACACTGTATGATACTATATATCTGGGTGGTGTTATATATCTGGACACTGTATGACACTATATATCTGGGTGGTGTTATATATCTGGACACTGTATGACACTATATATCTGGGTGGTGTTATATATCTGGACACTGTATGACACTATATATCTGGGTGGTGTTATATATCTGGACACTGTATGACTCTATATCTGGGAGGTGTTATATATCTGGACACTGTATGACACTATATATCTGGGTGGTGTTATATATCTGGACACTGTATGACACTATATATCTGGGTGTGTTATATATCTGGACACTGTATGATACTATATATCTGGGTGGTGTTATATATCTGGACACTGTATGACACTATATATCTGGGTGGTGTTATATATCTGGACACTGTATGACACTATATATCTGGGTGTGTTATATATCTGGACACTGTATGATACTATATATCTGGGTGGTGTTATATATCTGGACACTGTATGACACTATATATCTGGGTGGTGTTATATATCTGGACACTGTATGACACTATATATCTGGGTGGTGTTATATATCTGGACACTGTATGATACTATATATCTGGGTGGTGCTATATATCTGGACACTGTATGACACTATATATCTGGGTGGTGTTATATATCTGGACACTGTATGATACTATATATCTGGGTGGTGCTATATATCTGGACACTGTATGACACTATATATCTGGGTGGTGTTATATATCTGGACACTGTATGACACTATATATCTGGGAGGTGTTATATATCTGGACACTGTATGATACTATATATCTGGGAGGTGTTATATATCTGGACACTGTATGATACTATATATCTGGGTGGTGTTATATATCTGGACACTGTATGACACTATATATCTGGGAGGTGTTATATATCTGGACACTGTATGACACTATATATCTGGGTGTGTTATATATCTGGACACTGTATGATACTATATATATGGGTGGTGTTATATATCTGGACACTGTATGACACTATATATCTGGGTGGTGTTATATATCTGGACACTGTATGATACTATATATCTGGGTGGTGTTATATATCTGGACACTGTATGACACTATATATCTGGGTGATGTTATATATCTGGACACTGTATGACACTATATATCTGGGTGTGTTATATATCTGGACACTGTATGACACTATATATCTGGGAGGTGTTATATATCTGGACACTGTATGACACTATATATCTGGGTGTGTTATATATCTGGACACTGTATGACACTATATATCTGGGAGGTGTTATATATCTGGACACTGTATGACACTATATATCTGGACACTGTATGACACTATATATCTGGACACTGTATGACACTATATATCTGGGTGGTGTTATATATCTGGACACTGTATGACACTATATATCTGGGTGGTGTTATATATCTGGACACTGTATGACACTATATATCTGGGTGGTGTTATATATCTGGACACTGTATGATACTATATATCTGGGTGGTGTTATATATCTGGACACTGTATGATACTATATATCTGGGTGTGTTATATATCTGGACACTGTATGATACTATATATCTGGGTGGTGTTATATATCTGGACACTGTATGATACTATATATCTGGGTGTGTTATATATCTGGACACTGTATAATACTATATATCTGGGTGGTGTTATATATCTGGACACTGTATGACACTATATATCTGGGTGTGTTATATATCTGGACACTGTATGATACTATATATCTGGGTGGTGTTATATATCTGGACACTGTATGATACTATATATCTGGGTGATGCTATATATCTGGACACTGTATGACACTATATATCTGGGTGGTGTTATATATCTGGGTGGTGTTATATATCTGGACACTGTATGATACTATATATCTGGGTGGTGATATATATCTGGACACTGTATGACACTATATATCTGGGTGGTGTTATATATCTGGACACTGTATGATACTATATATCTGGGAGGTGTTATATATCTGGACACTGTATGATACTATATATCTGGGTGGTGTTATATATCTGGACACTGTATGATACTATATATCTGGGTGGTGTTATATATCTGGGTGGTGCTATATATCTGGACACTGTATGACACTATATATCTGGGTGGTGTTATATATCTGGACACTGTATGACACTATATATCTGGGTGGTGTTATATATCTGGACACTGTATGACACTATATATCTGGGAGGTGTTATATATCTGGACACTGTATGACACTATATATCTGGGTGGTGTTATATATCTGGACACTGTATGACACTATATATCTGGGTGATGTTATATATCTGGACACTGTATGATACTATATATCTGGGTGGTGTTATATATCTGGGTGGTGTTATATATCTGGGTGGTGTTATATATCTGGACACTGTATGACACTATATATCTGGGTGGTGTTATATATCTGGGTGGTGTTATATATCTGGGTGGTGTTATATATCTGGACACTGTATGACACTATATATCTGGGTGGTGTTATATATCTGGACACTGTATGACACTATATATCTGGGTGGTGTTATATATCTGGACACTGTATGACACTATATATCTGGGTGGTGTTATATATCTGGACACTGTATGACACTATATATCTGGGTGGTGTTATATATCTGGACACTGTATGACACTATATATCTGGGTGTGTTATATATCTGGACACTGTATGACACTATATATCTGGGTGGTGTTATATATCTGGACACTGTATGACACTATATATCTGGGTGGTGTTATATATCTGGACACTGTATGACACTATATATCTTGGTGGTGTTATATATCTGGACACTGTATGATACTATATATCTGGGTGGTGTTATATATCTGGACACTGTATGACACTATATATCTTGGTGGTGTTATATATCTGGACACTGTATGATACTATATATCTGGGTGGTGTTATATATCTGGACACTGTATGACACTATATATCTGGGTGTGTTATATATCTGGACACTGTATGACACTATATATCTGGGTGGTGTTATATATCTGGACACTGTATGACACTATATATCTGGGTGGTGTTATATATCTGGACACTGTATGACACTATATATCTGGGTGGTGTTATATATCTGGACACTGTATGACACTATATATCTGGGTGGTGTTATATATCTGAACACTGTATGATACTATATATCTGGGTGGTGTTATATATCTGGGTGGTGTTATATATCTGGACACTGTATGACACTATATATCTGGGTGGTGTTATATATCTGGACACTGTATGATACTATATATCTGGGTGGTGTTATATATCTGGACACTGTATGACACTATATATCTGGGTGGTGTTATATATCTGGACACTGTATGACACTATATATCTGGGTGGTGTTATATATCTGGACACTGTATGACACTATATATCTGGGTGGTGTTTTATATCTGGACACTGTATGACACTATATATCTGGGAGGTGTTATATATCTGGACACTGTATGACACTATATATCTGGGTGGTGTTATATATCTGGACACTGTATGACACTATATATCTGGGTGGTGTTATATATCTGGACACTGTATGATACTATATATCTGGGTGGTGTTATATATCTGGACACTGTATGACACTATATATCTGGGTGGTGTTATATATCTGGGTGGTGTTATATATCTGGGTGGTGTTATATATCTGGACACTGTATGACACTATATATCTGGGTGGTGTTATATATCTGGACACTGTATGACACTATATATCTGGGTGGTGTTATATATCTGGACACTGTATGACACTATATATCTGGGTGGTGTTATATATCTGGACACTGTATGACACTATATATCTGGGTGGTGTTATATATCTGGACACTGTATGACACTATATATCTGGGTGGTGTTATATATCTGGACACTGTATGACACTATATATCTTGGTGGTGTTATATATCTGGACACTGTATGATACTATATATCTGGGTGGTGTTATATATCTGGACACTGTATGACACTATATATCTGGGTGTGTTATATATCTGGACACTGTATGACACTATATATCTGGGTGTGTTATATATCTGGACACTGTATGACACTATATATCTGGGTGGTGTTATATATCTGGACACTGTATGACACTATATATCTGGGTGGTGTTATATATCTGGACACTGTATGACACTATATATCTGGGTGGTGTTATATATCTGGACACTGTATGACACTATATATCTGGGTGGTGTTATATATCTGAACACTGTATGATACTATATATCTGGGTGGTGTTATATATCTGGGTGGTGTTATATATCTGGACACTGTATGACACTATATATCTGGGTGGTGTTATATATCTGGACACTGTATGATACTATATATCTGGGTGGTGTTATATATCTGGACACTGTATGACACTATATATCTGGGTGGTGTTATATATCTGGACACTGTATGACACTATATATCTGGGTGGTGTTATATATCTGGACACTGTATGACACTATATATCTGGGTGGTGTTATATATCTGGACACTGTATGACACTATATATCTGGGTGGTGTTTTATATCTGGACACTGTATGACACTATATATCTGGGAGGTGTTATATATCTGGACACTGTATGACACTATATATCTGGGTGGTGTTATATATCTGGACACTGTATGACACTATATATCTGGGTGGTGTTATATATCTGGACACTGTATGATACTATATATCTGGGTGGTGTTATATATCTGGACACTGTATGACACTATATATCTGGGTGGTGTTATATATCTGGGTGGTGTTATATATCTGGGTGGTGTTATATATCTGGACACTGTATGACACTATATATCTGGGTGGTGTTATATATCTGGACACTGTATGACACTATATATCTGGGTGGTGTTATATATCTGGACACTGTATGACACTATATATCTGGGTGGTGTTATATATCTGGACACTGTATGACACTATATATCTGGGTGGTGTTATATATCTGGACACTGTATGACACTATATATCTGGGTGGTGTTATATATCTGGACACTGTATGACACTATATATCTTGGTGGTGTTATATATCTGGACACTGTATGATACTATATATCTGGGTGGTGTTATATATCTGGACACTGTATGACACTATATATCTGGGTGTGTTATATATCTGGACACTGTATGACACTATATATCTGGGTGTGTTATATATCTGGACACTGTATGACACTATATATCTGGGTGGTGTTATATATCTGGACACTGTATGACACTATATATCTGGGTGGTGTTATATATCTGGACACTGTATGACACTATATATCTGGGTGGTGTTATATATCTGGACACTGTATGACACTATATATCTGGGTGGTGTTATATATCTGAACACTGTATGATACTATATATCTGGGTGGTGTTATATATCTGGGTGGTGTTATATATCTGGACACTGTATGACACTATATATCTGGGTGGTGTTATATATCTGGACACTGTATGATACTATATATCTGGGTGGTGTTATATATCTGGACACTGTATGACACTATATATCTGGGTGGTGTTATATATCTGGACACTGTATGACACTATATATCTGGGTGGTGTTATATATCTGGACACTGTATGACACTATATATCTGGGTGGTGTTTTATATCTGGACACTGTATGACACTATATATCTGGGAGGTGTTATATATCTGGACACTGTATGACACTATATATCTGGGTGGTGTTATATATCTGGACACTGTATGACACTATATATCTGGGTGGTGTTATATATCTGGACACTGTATGATACTATATATCTGGGTGGTGTTATATATCTGGACACTGTATGACACTATATATCTGGGTGGTGTTATATATCTGGGTGGTGTTATATATCTGGGTGGTGTTATATATCTGGACACTGTATGACACTATATATCTGGGTGGTGTTATATATCTGGACACTGTATGACACTATATATCTGGGTGGTGTTATATATCTGGACACTGTATGACACTATATATCTGGGTGGTGTTATATATCTGGACACTGTATGACACTATATATCTGGGTGGTGTTATATATCTGGACACTGTATGACACTATATATCTGGGTGTGTTATATATCTGGACACTGTATGACACTATATATCTGGGTGGTGTTATATATCTGGACACTGTATGACATTATATATCTGGGTGGTGTTATATATCTGGACACTGTATGACACTATATATCTTGGTGGTGTTATATATCTGGACACTGTATGATACTATATATCTGGGTGGTGTTATATATCTGGACACTGTATGACACTATATATCTTGGTGGTGTTATATATCTGGACACTGTATGATACTATATATCTGGGTGGTGTTATATATCTGGACACTGTATGACACTATATATCTGGGTGTGTTATATATCTGGACACTGTATGACACTATATATCTGGGTGGTGTTATATATCTGGACACTGTATGACACTATATATCTGGGTGGTGTTATATATCTGGACACTGTATGACACTATATATCTGGGTGGTGTTATATATCTGGACACTGTATGACACTATATATCTGGGTGGTGTTATATATCTGAACACTGTATGATACTATATATCTGGGTGGTGTTATATATCTGGGTGGTGTTATATATCTGGACACTGTATGACACTATATATCTGGGTGGTGTTATATATCTGGACACTGTATGACACTATATATCTGGGTGGTGTTATATATCTGGACACTGTATGACACTATATATCTGGGTGTGTTATATATCTGGACACTGTATGGTGCTATATATCTGGGTGGTGTTATATATCTGGACACTGTATGACACTATATATCTGGGTGTGTTATATATCTGGACACTGTATGACACTATATATCTGGGTGGTGTTATATATCTGGGTGGTGTTATATATCTGGACACTGTATGACACTATATATCTGGGTGTGTTATATATCTGGACACTGTATGACACTATATATCTGGGTGGTGTTATATATCTGGACACTGTATGACACTATATATCTGGGTGGTGTTATATATCTGGACACTGTATGACACTATATATCTGGGAGGTGTTATATATCTGGGTGGTGTTATATATCTGGACACTGTATGACACTATATATCTGGGTGATGCTATATATCTGGGTGGTGTTATATATCTGGACACTGTATGACACTATATATCTGGGTGGTGTTATATATCTGGACACTGTATGACACTATATATCTGGGTGGTGTTATATATCTGGACACTGTATGACACTATATATCTGGGTGGTGTTATATATCTTGACACTGTATGACACTATATATCTGGGTGGTGTTATATATCTGGACACTGTATGATACTATATATCTGGGTGGTGTTATATATCTGGGTGGTGTTATATATCTGGACACTGTATGACACTATATATCTGGGTGGTGTTATATATCTGGACACTGTATGATACTATATATCTGGGTGGTGTTATATATCTGGGTGGTGTTATATATCTGGACACTGTATGACACTATATATCTGGGTGGTGTTATATATCTGGACACTGTATGATACTATATATCTGGGTGTGTTATATATCTGGACACTGTATGATACTATATATCTGGGTGGTGTTATATATCTGGGTGGTGTTATATATCTGGACACTGTATGACACTATATATCTGGGTGGTGTTATATATCTGGACACTGTATGATACTATATATCTGGGTGTGTTATATATCTGGACACTGTATGATACTATATATCTGGGTGGTGTTATATATCTGGACACTGTATGACACTATATATCTGGGTGGTGTTATATATCTGGACACTGTATGACACTATATATCTGGGTGGTGTTATATATCTGGACACTGTATGACACTATATATCTGGGTGGTGTTATATATCTGGACACTGTATGACACTATATATCTGGGTGGTGTTATATATCTGGGTGGTGTTATATATCTGGACACTGTATGATACTATATATCTGGGTGTGTTATATATCTGGACACTGTATGACACTATATATCTGGGTGGTGCTATATATCTGGACACTGTTTGACACTATATATCTGGGTGTGTTATATATCTGGACACTGTATGATACTATATATCTGGGTGGTGTTATATATCTGAACACTGTATGATACTATATATCTGGGTGGTGTTATATATCTGGGTGGTGTTATATATCTGTATGACACTATATATCTGGACACTGTATGATACTATATATCTGGGTGGTGTTATATATCTGGACACTGTATGATACTATATATCTGGGTGGTGTTATATATCTGGACACTGTATGATACTATATATCTGGGTGTGTTATATATCTGGACACTGTATGACACTATATATCTGGGTGGTGTTATATATCTGGACACTGTATGACACTATATATCTGGGTGGTGCTATATATCTGGACACTGTATGATACTATATATCTGGGTGGTGTTATATATCTGGACACTGTATGACACTATATATCTGGGTGGTGTTATATATCTGGACACTGTATGACACTATATATCTGGGTGGTGTTATATATCTGGACACTGTATGACACTATATATCTGGGTGGTGTTATATATCTGGACACTGTATGACACCATATATCTGGGTGGTGCTATATATCTGGACACTGTATGACACTATATATCTGGGTGGTGTTATATATCTGGACACTGTATGACACTATATATCTGGGTGGTGTTATATATCTGGACACTGTATGATGCTATATATCTGGGTGGTGTTATATATCTGGGTGGTGTTATATATCTGGACACTGTATGATACTATATATCTGGGTGGTGTTATATATCTGGACACCGTATGATACTATATATCTGGGTGGTGTTATATATCTGGACACTGTATGACACTATATATCTGGGTGGTGTTATATATCTGGACACTGTATGATACTATATATCTGGGTGGTGTTATATATCTGGGTGGTGTTATATATATGGGTGGTGTTATATATCTGGACACTGTATGATACTATATATCTGGGTGGTGTTATATATCTGGACACTGTATGACACTATATATCTGGGTGGTGCTATATATCTGGACACTGTATGATACTATATATCAGGGTGGTGCTATATATCTGGACACTGTATGACACTATATATCTGGGTGGTGTTATATATCTGGACACTGCATGATACTATATATCTGGGTGGTGTTATATATCTGGACACTGTATGACACTATATATCTGGGTGGTGTTATATATCTGGACACTGTATGACACTATATATCTGGGTGGTGTTATATATCTGGACACTGTATGACACTATATATCTGGGTGGTGTTATATATCTGGACACTGTATGACACTATATATCTGGGTGTGTTATATATCTGGACACTGTATGACACTATATATCTGGGTGTGTTATATATCTGGACACTGTATGACACTATATATCTGGGTGGTGTTATATATCTGGACACTGTATGACACTATATATCTGGGTGGTGCTATATATCTGGACACTGTATGACACTATATATCTGGGTGGTGTTATATATCTGGACACTGTATGATACTATATATCTGGGTGGTGTTATATATCTGGACACTGTATGACACTATATATCTGGGTGGTGTTATATATCTGGACACTGTATGATACTATATATCTGGGTGGTGCTATATATCTGGACACTGTATGACACTATATATCTGGGTGGTGTTATATATCTGGACACTGTATGATACTATATATCTGGGAGGTGTTATATATCTGGGTGGTGTTATATATCTGGACACTGTATGACACTATATATCTGGGTGGTGTTATATATCTGGACACTGTATGACACTATATATCTGGGTGGTGTTATATATCTGGACACTGTATGACACTATATATCTGGGTGTGTTATATATCTGGACACTGTATGATACTATATATCTGGGTGGTGTTATATATCTGGACACTGTATGACACTATATATCTGGGTGGTGTTATATATCTGGGTGGTGTTATATATCTGGACACTGTATGACACTATATATCTGGGTGGTGTTATATATCTGGACACTGTATGACACTATATATCTGGGTGTGTTATATATCTGGACACTGTATGATACTATATATCTGGGTGGTGTTATATATCTGGACACTGTATGATACTATATATCTGGGTGGTGTTATATATCTGGGTGGTTTTATATATCTGGACACTGTATGATACTATATATCTGGGTGGTGTTATATATCTGGGTGGTGTTATATATCTGGACACTGTATGACACTATATATCTGGGTGGTGTTATATATCTGGACACTGTATGACACTATATATCTGGGTGGTGCTATATATCTGGACACTGTATGATACTATATATCTGGGTGGTGTTATATATCTGGACACTGTATGACACTATATATCTGGGTGGTGTTATATATCTGGACACTGTATGACACTATATATCTGGGTGGTGTTATATATCTGGACACTGTATGATACTATATATCTGGGTGGCGTTATATATCTGGACACTGTATGACGCTATATATCTGGGTGGTGTTATATATCTGGGTGGTGTTATATATCTGGACACTGTATGATACTATATATCTGGGTGGTGTTATATATCTGGACACTGTATGACGCTATATATCTGGGTGGTGCTATATATCTGGACACTGTATGATACTATATATCTGGGTGGTGTTATATATCTGGACACTGTATGACACTATATATCTGGGTGGTGTTATATATCTGGACACTGTATGACACTATATATCTGGGTGGTGTTATATATCTGGACACTGTATGACACTATATATCTGGGTGGTGTTATATATCTGGACACTGTATGACACTATATATCTGGGTGGTGTTATATATCTGGACACTGTATGACACTATATATCTGGGTGGTGTTATATATCTGGACACTGTATGACACTATATATCTGGGTGGTGTTATATATCTGGACACTGTATGACACTATATATCTGGGTGGTGTTATATATCTGGACACTGTATGATACTATATATCTGGGTGGTGTTATATATCTGGACACTGTATGACACTATATATCTGGGTGGTGTTATATATCTGGGTGGTGTTATATATCTGGACACTGTATGACACTATATATCTGGGTGGTGTTATATATCTGGACACTGTATGACACTATATATCTGGGTGTGTTATATATCTGGACACTGTATGATACTATATATCTGGGTGGTGTTATATATCTGGACACTGTATGACACTATATATCTGGGTGGTGTTATATATCTGGACACTGTATGACACTATATATCTGGGTGGTGTTATATATCTGGACACTGTATGACACTATATATCTGGGTGGTGTTATATATCTGGGTGGTGTTATATATCTGGACACTGTATGACACTATATATCTGGGTGGTGTTATATATCTGGACACTGTATGACACTATATATCTGGGTGGTGCTATATATCTGGACACTGTATGACACTATATATCTGGGTGGTGTTCTATATCTGGACACTGTATGATACTATATATCTGGGTGGTGTTATATATCTGGACACTGTATGACACTATATATCTGGGTGGTGTTATATATCTGGACACTGTATGACACTATATATCTGGGTGGTGTTATATATCTGGACACTGTATGACACTATATATCTGGGTGGTGTTATATATCTGGGTGGTGTTATATATCTGGACACTGTATGACACTATATATCTGGGTGGTGTTATATATCTGGGTGGTGTTATATATCTGGACACTGTATGACACTATATATCTGGGTGGTGTTATATATCTGGACACTGTATGACACTATATATCTGGGTGTGTTATATATCTGGACACTGTATGATACTATATATCTGGGTGGTGTTATATATCTGGACACTGTATGATACTATATATCTGGGTGGTGTTATATATCTGGGTGGTGTTATATATCTGGACACTGTATGATACTATATATCTGGGTGGTGTTATATATCTGGGTGGTGTTATATATCTGGACACTGTATGACACTATATATCTGGGTGGTGTTATATATCTGGACACTGTATGACACTATATATCTGGGTGGTGTTATATATCTGGACACTGTATGACACTATATATCTGGGTGGTGTTATATATCTGGACACTGTATGACACTATATATCTGGGTGGTGTTATATATCTGGACACTGTATGACACTATATATCTGGGTGGTGTTATATATCTGGACACTGTATGATACTATATATCTGGGTGGTGTTATATATCTGGACACTGTATGACACTATATATCTGGGTGGTGTTATATATCTGGACACTGTATGACACTATATATCTGGGTGGTGTTATATATCTGGGTGGTGTTATATATCTGGACACTGTATGATACTATATATCTGGGTGGTGTTATATATCTGGACACTGTATGACACTATATATCTGGGTGGTGCTATATATCTGGACACTGTATGATACTATATATCTGGGAGGTGTTATATATCTGGACACTGTATGACACTATATATCTGGGTGGTGTTATATATCTGGACACTGTATGACACTATATATCTGGGTGGTGTTATATATCTGGACACTGTATGACACTATATATCTGGGTGGTGTTATATATCTGGACACTGTATGACACTATATATCTGGGTGGTGTTATATATCTGGACACTGTATGACACTATATATCTGGGTGGTGTTATATATCTGGACACTGTATGACACTATATATCTGGGTGGTGTTATATATCTGGACACTGTATGACACTATATATCTGGGTGGTGCTATATATCTGGACACTGTATGACACTATATATCTGGGTGGTGTTATATATCTGGACACTGTATGACACTATATATCTGGGTGGTGTTATATATCTGGACACTGTATGATACTATATATCTGGGTGGTGTTATATATCTGGACACCGTATGACACTATATATCTGGGTGGTGTTATATATCTGGACACTGTATGACACTATATATCTGGGTGGTGTTATATATCTGGACACTGTATGACACTATATATCTGGGTGGTGTTATATATCTGGGTGGTGTTATATATCTGGGTGGTGTTATATATCTGGACACTGTATGACACTATATATCTGGGTGGTGTTATATATCTGGACACTGTATGACACTATATATCTGGGTGGTGTTATATATCTGGACACTGTATGATGCTATATATCTGGGTGGTGTTATATATCTGGACACTGTATGACACTATATATCTGGGTGGTGTTATATATCTGGACACTGTATGACACTATATATCTGGGTGGTGTTATATATCTGGACACTGTATGACACTATATATCTGGGTGGTGTTATATATCTTGACACTGTATGACACTATATATCTGGGTGGTGTTATATATCTGGACACTGTATGATACTATATATCTGGGTGGTGTTATATATCTGGGTGGTGTTATATATCTGTACACTGTATGATACTATATATCTGGGTGGTGTTATATTTCTGGGTGGTGTTATATATCTGGACACTGTATGATACTATATATCTGGGTGGTGTTATATATCTGGACACTGTATGACACTATATATCTGGGTGGTGTTATATATCTGGACACTGTATGATACTATATATCTGGGTGGTGTTATATATCTGGACACTGTATGACACTATATATCTGGGTGGTGTTATATATCTGGACACTGTATGACACTATATATCTGGGTGGTGTTATATATCTGGACACTGTATGACACTATATATCTGGGTGGTGTTATATATCTTGACACTGTATGACACTATATATCTGGGTGGTGTTATATATCTGGACACTGTATGACACTATATATCTGGGTGGTGTTATATATCTGGACACTGTATGACACTATATATCTGGGTGGTGTTATATATCTGGGTGGTGTTATATATCTGGGTGGTGTTATATATCTGGGTGGTGTTATATATCTGGGTGGTGTTATATATCTGTACACTGTATGATACTATATATCTGGGTGGTGTTATATATCTGGGTGGTGTTATATATCTGGACACTGTATGATACTATATATCTGGGTGGTGTTATATATCTGGACACTGTATGACACTATATATCTGGGTGGTGTTATATATCTGGACACTGTATGATACTATATATCTGGGTGGTGTTATATATCTGGACACTGTATGACACTATATATCTGGGTGGTGTTATATATCTGGACACTGTATGACACTATATATCTGGGTGGTGTTATATATCTGGACACTGTATGACACTATATATCTGGGTGGTGTTATATATCTGGGTGGTGTTATATATCTGGACACTGTATGACACTATATATCTGGGTGGTGTTATATATCTGGACACTGTATGATACTATATATCTGGGTGGTGTTATATATCTGGACACTGTATGACACTATATATCTGGGTGGTGTTATATATCTGGACACTGTATGACACTATATATCTGGGTGGTGTTATATATCTGGACACTGTATGACACTATATATCTGGGTGGTGTTATATATCTGGGTGGTGTTATATATCTGGACACTGTATGACACTATATATCTGGGTGTGTTATATATCTGGACACTGTATGACACTATATATCTGGGTGGTGTTATATATCTGGCACTGTATGACACTATATATCTGGGTGGTGTTATATATCTGGACACTGTATGACACTATATATCTGGGTGGTGTTATATATCTGGACACTGTATGACACTATATATCTGGGTGGTGTTATATATCTGGACACTGTATGATACTATATATCTGGGTGGTGTTATATATCTGGACACTGTATGACACTATATATCTGGGTGGTGTTATATATCTGGACACTGTATGACACTATATATCTGGGTGGTGTTATATGTCTGGACACTGTATGACACTATATATCTGGGTGGTGTTATATATCTGGACACTGTATGACACTATATATCTGGGTGGTGTTATATATCTGGACACTGTATGACACTATATATCTGGGTGGTGTTATATATCTGGGTGGTGTTATATATCTGGACACTGTATGACACTATATATCTGGGTGGTGTTATATATCTGGACACTGTATGACACTATATATCTGGGTGGTGTTATATATCTGGACACTGTATGACACTATATATCTGGGTGGTGCTATATATCTGGACACTGTATGACACTATATATCTGGGTGGTGTTATATATCTGGACACTGTATGATACTATATATCTGGGTGTGTTATATATCTGGACACTGTATGACACTATATATCTGGGTGGTGTTATATATCTGGACACTGTATGATACTATATATCTGGGTGGTGTTATATATCTGGACACTGTATGACACTATATATCTGGGTGGTGTTATATATCTGGACACTGTATGATACTATATATCTGGGTGGTGTTATATATCTGGACACTGTATGACACTATATATCTGGGTGGTGTTATATATCTGGACACTGTATGACACTATATATCTGGGTGGTGTTATATATCTGGACACTGTATGATACTATATATCTGGGTGGTGTTATATATCTGGACACTGTATGACACTATATATCTGGGTGGTGTTATATATCTGGACACTGTATGACACTATATATCTGGGTGGTGTTATATATCTGGACACTGTATGACACTATATATCTGGGTGGTGTTATATATCTGGACACTGTATGACACTATATATCTGGGTGGTGTTATATATCTGGACACTGTATGACACTATATATCTGGGTGGTGTTATATATCTGGGTGGTGTTATATATCTGGACACTGTATGACACTATATATCTGGGTGGTGTTATATATCTGGACACTGTATGACACTATATATCTGGGTGGTGTTATATATCTGGGAGGTGTTATATATCTGGACACTGTATGACAGTATATATCTGTGTGGTGTTATATATCTGGACACTGTATGATACTATATATCTGGGTGGTGCTATATATCTGGACACTGTATGATGCTATATATCTGGGTGTGTTATATATCTGGACACTGTATGATACTATATATCTGGGTGGTGTTATATATCTGGACACTGTATGACACTATATATCTGGGTGGTGTTATATATCTGGACACTGTATGATACTATATATCTGGGTGGTGCTATATATCTGGACACTGTATGACACTATATATCTGGGTGGTGTTATATATCTGGACACTGTATGATACTATATATCTGTGTGGTGTTATATATCTGGACACCGTATGATACTATATATCTGGGTGGTGTTATATATCTGGACACTGTATGATACTATATATCTGGGTGGTGCTATATATCTGGACACTGTATGATACTATATATCTGGGTGGTGCTATATATCTGGACACTGTATGACACTATATATCTGGGTGGTGCTATATATCTGGACACTGTATGACACTATATATCTGGGTGGTGTTATATCTGGACACTGTATGACACTATATATCTGGGTGGTGTTCTATATCTGGACACTGTATGATACTATATATCTGGGTGGTGTTATATATCTGGACACTGTATGATACTATATATCTGGGTGGTGTTATATATCTGGACACCGTATGATACTATATATCTGGGTGGTGTTATATATCTGGACACTGTATGATACTATATATCTGGGTGGTGCTATATATCTGGACACTGTATGACACTATATATCTGGGTGGTGTTATATATCTGGACACTGTATGATACTATATATCTGGGTGGTGTTATATATCTGGACACTGTATGACACTATATATCTGGACACTGTATGATACTATATATCTGGGTGGTGTTATATATCTGGACACGGTATGATACTATATATCTGGGTGGTGTTATATATCTGGACACTGTATGATACTATATATCTGGGTGGTGCTATATATCTGGACACTGTATGACACTATATATCTGGGTGGTGTTATATATCTGGACACTGTATGACACTATATATCTGGGTGGTGTTATATATCTGGACACTGCATGACACTATATATCTGGGTGGTGTTATATATCTGGACACTGTATGACACTATATATCTGGGTGGTGTTATATATCTGGACACTGTATGATACTATATATCTGGGTGTGTTATATATCTGGACACTGTATGACACTATATATCTGGGTGGTGTTATATATCTGGACACTGTATGACACTATATATCTGGGTGGTGTTATATATCTGGACACTGTATGATACTATATATCTGGGTGTGTTATATATCTGGACACTGTATGACACTATATATCTGGGTGGTGTTATATATCTGGACACTGTATGATACTATATATCTGGGTGGTGTTATATATCTGGACACTGTATGACACTATATATCTGGGTGGTGTTATATATCTGGACACTGTATGATACTATATATCTGGGTGGTGTTATATATCTGGACACTGTATGATACTATATATCTGGGTGGTGTTATATATCTGGACACTGTATGACACTATATATCTGGGTGGTGTTATATATCTGGACACTGTATGACACTATATATCTGGGTGGTGTTATATATCTGGACACTGTATGACACTATATATCTGGGTGGTGTTATATATCTGGACACTGTATGATACTATATATCTGGGTGGTGTTATATATCTGGGTGGTGTTATATATCTGGACACTGTATGACACTATATATCTGGGTGGTGTTATATATCTGGACACTGTATGATACTATATATCTGGGTGGTGCTATATATCTGGACACTGTATGACACTATATATCTGGGTGGTGTTATATATCTGGACACTGTATGACACTATATATCTGGGTGGTGTTATATATCTGGACACTGCATGACACTATATATCTGGGTGGTGTTATATATCTGGACACTGTATGACACTATATATCTGGGTGTGTTATATATCTGGACACTGTATGACACTATATATCTGGGTGGTGTTATATATCTGGACACTGTATGATACTATATATCTGGGTGGTGTTATATATCTGGACACTGTATGATACTATATATCTGGGTGGTGCTATATATCTGGACACTGTATGACACTATATATCTGGGTGGTGTTATATATCTGGACACTGTATGACACTATATATCTGGGTGGTGTTATATATCTGGACACTGCATGACACTATATATCTGGGTGGTGTTATATATCTGGACACTGTATGACACTATATATCTGGGAGGTGTTATATATCTGGACACTGTATGATACTATATATCTGGGTGTGTTATATATCTGGACACTGTATGACACTATATATCTGGGTGGTGTTATATATCTGGACACTGTATGATACTATATATCTGGGTGTGTTATATATCTGGACACTGTATGACACTATATATCTGGGTGGTGTTATATATCTGGACACTGTATGATACTATATATCTGGGTGGTGTTATATATCTGGACACTGTATGACACTATATATCTGGGTGGTGTTATATATCTGGACACTGTATGATACTATATATCTGGGTGGTGTTATATATCTGGACACTGTATGATACTATATATCTGGGTGGTGTTATATATCTGGACACTGTATGACACTATATATCTGGGTGGTGTTATATATCTGGACACTGTATGACACTATATATCTGGGTGGTGTTATATATCTGGACACTGTATGACACTATATATCTGGGTGGTGTTATATATCTGGACACTGTATGATACTATATATCTGGGTGGTGTTATATATCTGGGTGGTGTTATATATCTGGACACTGTATGACACTATATATCTGGGTGGTGTTATATATCTGGACACTGTATGATACTATATATCTGGGTGGTGCTATATATCTGGACACTGTATGACACTATATATCTGGGTGGTGTTATATATCTGGACACTGTATGACACTATATATCTGGGTGGTGTTATATATCTGGACACTGCATGACACTATATATCTGGGTGGTGTTATATATCTGGACACTGTATGACACTATATATCTGGGTGGTGTTATATATCTGGACACTGTATGATACTATATATCTGGGTGTGTTATATATCTGGACACTGTATGACACTATATATCTGGGTGGTGTTATATATCTGGACACTGTATGATACTATATATCTGGGTGTGTTATATATCTGGACACTGTATGACACTATATATCTGGGTGGTGTTATATATCTGGACACTGTATGATACTATATATCTGGGTGGTGTTATATATCTGGACACTGTATGACACTATATATCTGGGTGGTGTTATATATCTGGACACTGTATGATACTATATATCTGGGTGGTGTTATATATCTGGACACTGTATGACACTATATATCTGGGTGGTGTTATATATCTGGACACTGTATGACACTATATATCTGGGTGGTGTTATATATCTGGACACTGTATGACACTATATATCTGGGTGGTGTTATATATCTGGACACTGTATGACACTATATATCTGGGTGGTGTTATATATCTGGGTGGTGTTATATATCTGGACACTGTATGATACTATATATCTGGGTGGTGTTATATATCTGGACACTGTATGACACTATATATCTGGGTGGTGTTATATATCTGGACACTGTATGACACTATATATCTGGGTGGTGTTATATATCTGGACACTGTATGACACTATATATCTGGGTGGTGTTATATATCTGGACACTGTATGACACTATATATCTGGGTGGTGTTATATATCTGGACACTGTATGACACTATATATCTGGGTGGTGTTATATATCTGGACACTGTATGACACTATATATCTGGGTGGTGTTATATATCTGGACACTGTATGACACTATATATCTGGGTGGTGTTATATATCTGGACACTGTATGACACTATATATCTGGGTGGTGTTATATATCTGGACACTGTATGACACTATATATCTGGGTGGTGTTATATATCTGGACACTGTATGATACTATATATCTGGGTGGTGTTATATATCTGGGTGGTGTTATATATCTGGACACTGTATGACACTATATATCTGGGTGGTGTTATATATCTGGACACTGTATGATACTATATATCTGGGTGGTGTTATATATCTGGACACTGTATGACACTATATATCTGGGTGGTGTTATATATCTGGACACTGTATGACACTATATATCTGGGAGGTGTTATATATCTGGACACTGTATGATACTATATATCTGGGTGGTGTTATATATCTGGACACTGTATGACACTATATATCTGGGTGGTGTTATATATCTGGGTGGTGTTATATATCTGGGTGGTGTTATATATCTGGACACTGTATGACACTATATATCTGGGTGGTGTTATATATCTGGACACTGTATGACACTATATATCTGGGTGGTGTTATATATCTGGACACTGTATGATACTATATATCTGGGAGGTGTTATATATCTGGACACTGTATGACACTATATATCTGGGTGGTGTTATATATCTGGACACTGTATGACACTATATATCTGGGTGGTGTTATATATCTGGACACTGTATGATACTATATATCTGGGTGGTGTTATATATCTGGACACTGTATGATACTATATATCTGGGTGGTGTTATATATCTGGACACTGTATGACACTATATATCTGGGTGGTGTTATATATCTGGACTCTGTATGACACTATATATCTGGGTGGTGTTATATATCTGGACACTGTATGACACTATATATCTGGGTGGTGTTATATATATGGGTGGTGTTATATATCTGGACACTGTATGACACTATATATCTGGGTGGTGTTATATATCTGGACACTGTATGATACTATATATCTGGGTGGTGTTATATATCTGGACACTGTATGACACTATATATCTGGGTGGTGTTATATATATGGGTGGTGTTATATATCTGGACACTGTATGACACTATATATCTGGGTGGTGTTATATATCTGGACACTGTATGACACTATATATCTGGGTGGTGTTATATATCTGGGTGGTGTTATATATCCGGACACTGTATGACACTATATATCTGGGTGGTGTTATATATCTGGACACTGTATGACACTATATATCTGGGTGGTGTTATATATATGGGTGGTGTTATATATCTGGACACTGTATGACACTATATATCTGGGTGGTGTTATATATCTGGACACTGTATGACACTATATATCTGGGTGGTGTTATATATCTGGACACTGTATGACACTATATATCTGGGTGGTGTTATATATCTGGACACTGTATGACACTATATATCTGGGTGGTGTTATATATCTGGACACTGTATGATACTATATATCTGGGTGGTGTTATATATCTGGACACTGTATGACACTATATATCTGGGTGGTGTTATATATCTGGACACTGTATGACACTATATATCTGGGTGGTGTTATATATCTGGACACTGTATGACACTATATATCTGGGTGGTGTTATATATCTGGACACTGTAGTATACTATATATCTGGGTGGTGTTATATATCTGGACACTGTATGACACTATATATCTGGGTGGTGTTATATATCTGGACACTGTATGATACTATATATCTGGGTGGTGCTATATATCTGGACACTGTATGACACTATATATCTGGGTGGTGTTATATATCTGGACACTGTATGACACTATATATCTGGGTGGTGTTATATATCTGGGTGGTGTTATATATCTGGACACTGTATGACACTATATATCTGGGTGGTGTTATATATCTGGACACTGTATGATGCTATATATCTGGGTGTGTTATATATCTGGACACTGTATGACACTATATATCTGGGTGGTGTTATATATCTGGACACTGTATGATACTATATATCTGGGTGGTGTTATATATCTGGACACTGTATGATACTATATATCTGGGTGGTGCTATATATCTGGACACTGTATGACACTATATATCTGGGTGGTGTTATATATCTGGACACTGTATGACACTATATATCTGGGTGGTGTTATATATCTGGGTGGTGTTATATATCTGGACACTGTATGACACTATATATCTGGGTGGTGTTATATATCTGGACACTGTATGATGCTATATATCTGGGTGTGTTATATATCTGGACACTGTATGACACTATATATCTGGGTGGTGCTATATATCTGGACACTGTATGATGCTATATATCTGGGTGTGTTATATATCTGGACACTGTATGATACTATATATCTGGGTGGTGTTATATATCTGGACACTGTATGACACTATATATCTTGGTGGTGTTATATATCTGGACACTGTATGACACTATATATCTGGGTGGTGTTATATATCTGGACACTGTATGATACTATATATCTGGGTGGTGTTATATATCTGGACACTGTATGACACTATATATCTGGGTGGTGTTATATATCTGGACACTGTATGACACTATATATCTGGGTGGTGTTATATATCTGGACACTGTATGACACTATATATCTGGGTGGTGTTATATATCTGGACACCGTATGATACTATATATCTGGGTGGTGTTATATATCTGGACACTGTATGACACTATATATCTGGGTGGTGTTATATATCTGGACACTGTATGACACTATATATCTGGGTGTGTTATATATCTGGACACTGTATGATACTATATATCTGGGTGGTGTTATATATCTGGACACTGTATGACACTATATATCTGGGTGGTGTTATATATCTGGACACTGTATGATACTATATATCTGGGTGGTGTTATATATCTGGACACTGTATGACACTATATATCTGGGTGTGTTATATATCTGGACACTGTATGATACTATATATTTGGGTGGTGTTATATATCTGGACACTGTATGACACTATATATCTGGGTGGTGTTATATATCTGGACACTGTATGACACTATATATCTTGGTGGTGTTATATATCTTGGTGGTGTTATATATCTGGACACTGTATGATACTATATATCTGGGTGGTGTTATATATCTGGGTGGTGTTATATATCTTGGTGGTGTTATATATCTGGACACTGTATGACACTATATATCTGGGTGGTGTTATATATCTGGACACTGTATGACACTATATATCTGGGTGGTGTTATATATCTGGACACTGTATGACACTATATATCTGGGTGGTGTTATATATCTGGACACTGTATGATACTATATATCTGGGTGGTGTTATATATCAGGACACTGTATGATACTATATATCTGGGTGGTGTTATATATCTGGACACTGTATGACACTATATATCTGGGTGTGTTATATATCTGGACACTGTATGACACTATATATCTGGGTGGTGTTATATATCTGGACACTGTATGATACTATATATCTGGGTGGTGTTATATATCTGGGTGGTGTTATATATCTGGACACTGTATGACACTATATATCTGGGTGGTGTTATATATCTGGACACTGTATGACACTATATATCTGGGTGTGTTATATATCTGGACACTGTATGACACTATATATCTGGGTGGTGATATATATCTGGACACTGTATGACACTATATATCTGGGTGGTGTTATATATCTGGACACTGTATGACACTATATATCTGGGTGGTGTTATATATCTGGACACTGTATGATACTATATATCTGGGTGGTGCTATATATCTGGACACTGTATGACACTATATATCTGGGTGGTGTTATATATCTGGACACTGTATGATACTATATATCTGGGTGGTGTTATATATCTGGGTGGTGTTATATATCTGGACACTGTATGACACTATATATCTGGGTGGTGTTATATATCTGGACACTGTATGACACTATATATCTGGGTGGTGTTATATATCTGGACACTGTATGACACTATATATCTGGGTGGTGTTATATATCTGGACACTGTATGACACTATATATCTGGGTGGTGTTATATATCTGGACACTGTATGATACTATATATCTGGGTGGTGTTATATATCTGGACACTGTATGACACTATATATCTGGGTGGTGTTATATATCTGGACACTGTATGACACTATATATCTGGGTGGTGTTATATATCTGGACACTGTATGACACTATATATCTGGGAGGTGTTATATATCTGGACACTGTATGACACTATATATCTGGGTGGTGTTATATATCTGGACACTGCATGACACTATATATCTGATTACTGGGTAGAATAGCCCTCAAAAATCCCACTGAAATGAATACGGATCTCAGTGAAAACATTTCGTCGTTTTTCTTTAAAAATAGCGGAACACAATACCGTAAGAAAAACCGAGGACCCTGACATAACCTGTAGGGGGCTCCACTGAGCATAAAATCTCAGTGTAATCATTGACCGCTCTGTTTTCTTCTTCAGGTTTCTGAATGGAAACAAATTCTAAAATATCTCCACTTAATATTTCTGCGCCTAAGGTTGTCGAAAATGTCACGATCGCTCCCAACGCATCCGGTTATATCCGGGTGGGGGGTCCCTCCACTGTCAGTTCTCGTCCTGCCCGCGCTATATACAGGTTCTTGATGCTAATTACTGGTGAAGAGTCGTTCTCTCCTTACAATGGGCGTCATTCACAAACATAAATGGTTTGACCCCACGGGTCAGGCCGGGGTTATACTACAAGGCCACGAAACGCGTCTGTCTGATTGCTGGAGGAACACGCGCTTTGCACCTGGTGGAAGGTAAAACACAGCGACGACCCCGAGCAGAACGTCCCGTTACCGAGGAAAGTGACCGCACAGCTGGATGGGGGCTCCAAATGTATCATGTGCAGCGACATTGTATCCATCCCATCATACATCCACAGTATATGACTCTGCGGGGTAGTGGCCCCTGATATGCGGTCTATGAGAAGAGGTGGGGGCACCACAGACTGGCCTCATGCCCTTTTATTATGGGCTATAGCTCCATGCCCAGGGCCTCCACCCGCTACACAATCACCGCAAAGTAAGCGAACAGTGAGGGGAACCACACAGATTATTGTCCCCCGACTATCCTACAAGGGGCTTTAGTTTTTGCTATTGCCCCCCGACTATCCTACAAGGGGCTTTAGTTTTTGCTATTGCCCCCCCGACTATCCTACAAGGGGCTTTAGTTTTTGCTATTGCCCTCCGCTCTGTTTATGTCCCGGCTGCAACCAATTTAGTGTTAACGCCAGACAAAACTACATCTACCAAAATGCAATGCATCCGATTACAGCACTACGCTGCCTGTTCACACCTTCAGGATTTGATGAGTATTTAGGTGAGGATTCCGCATCCAATGCAAGTGGTTTTTTCTGACCTCATTCACCAATCGAGAAAAAAAAAATCTTTGCAACTTGCTCAAAATCTGCCCGGAAAATCCGTAGATTCGCTGCATTGCGTTACAGCGGGGCTAAAACGCGTGAGGATCCGCTGGTACATCGGCGGCACAAATCCTGGATGTGTGAACGTAGCCTTAGGGCAGTGTCAGTCAGTACATTGCTGACAGATTTAAAGTGGCAGTCAGGAGCATTGTAGATGCAGCTTTGGGTGTGACTAAGGTGTAAGATATGATGTAACACGCCAGCAGTAAAGGCTGGTAATAAGGGGGTGTTGGGATTTGGGGAGCTGGGTAGTAAATGTATTTTCTCTGTAGCCCCTGTGTATGACCATTATAGCGCCCCTCCCACGCGGTTTATATATAGGCCTCTGCTCCATTTACGCCGTTATCTCACCAGTGACCGGGCAGACGACGGCGGCGCCTGAATTAGCCTGGACCTGTCGCCGCACCTCCCGGAGATGTAAATTGGTTGTTAATGATACAATGGATTTGTGTTCTTTATAAAGCAGAGGTGCAAATGATTAATAACGCTGTGCATCGTGTTCCAGGCGCGACTGAAGTCTCCGGAGAGTGCACGCCGAGGTGCGACCGAACCGCACACACGTCCTTCATCCACCGCTTTAATTACATTTTCTTAATTGATGTTCAGCTTCACCGGTCTGAGTACAATGCACCCGAAACGTCAGGATTTACCCTTCATTGCTGGGAACAAACTCCAAACCGAACTTTTACCACACGAGGAAATTACCCCCCCCCCCCGCCCGATCTACGGACGTGATTGGTGGAAAATGAAAACCCGATTAAAATAATAATAATCACGAATTCAGCAAATAGACATGTCTAATACATCATGTCTTATACTCCAGTCACATCCAGAGCTGCATTCACAATTCTGCTGTTACATCATGTCTTATACTCCAGTCACATCCAGAGCTGCATTCACAATTCTGCTGTTACATCATGTCTTATACTCCAGTCACATCCAGAGCTGCATTCACAATTCTGCTGTTACATCATGTCTTATACTCCAGTCACATCCAGAGCTGCATTCACAATTCTGCTGTTACATCATGTCTTATACTCCAGTCACATCCAGAGCTGCATTCACAATTCTGCTGTTACATCATGTCTTATACTCCAGTCACATCCAGAGCTGCATTCACAATTCTGCTGTTACATCATGTCTTATACTCCAGTCACATCCAGAGCTGCATTCACAATTCTGCTGTTACATCATGTCTTATACTCCAGTCACATCCAGAGCTGCATTCACAATTCTGCTGTTACATCATGTCTTATACTCCAGTCACATCCAGAGCTGCATTCACAATTCTGCTGTTACATCATGTCTTATACTCCAGTCACATCCAGAGCTGCATTCACAATTCTGCTACTACATCACGTCTTATACTCCAGTCATATCTAGAGCTGCAGTAACTATTATGCTGTTACATTATGTCCTATACTCCAGTCACATCCAGAGCTGCAGTCACTGTTCTGCAGTTACATCACGTCTTATACTCCAGTCACATCCAGAGCTGCAGTCACTGCTCTGCAGTTACATCAAGTCTTATACTCCAGTCATGGGATACAGGGGTAAGGGACGGATCACTCAGTGGTATGACTCCAGTATGTGCTGAGGTTGCAGTTACGGGTGGGGCCCCGGCTCCTGAGGGCCCATAATTACTTGGTCACATAATCAGCGGTGACACAAGTGCAGATGTTGGTAGCTCAGAAATTGAACTCTGGCCGAAGAGCTGCACAATTGACCATTCCTGTGCCTGGGAAAGCTGGGTGATCGCAGGTATTTTAGCCCCATTGGTTCTTACCCAGCTTTCCCAGGAACAGATAGTACTAAGTAACAACTGAAGAGAATATTTTAAAGGGGAATGGTCCTTAAACAGCTGAGAATGACGTCACACGCAGATCCTCAGAGGGAGCCGGGACCCTGCGGAGACCACGGGGTCACATACTCAATATCAAACTGTAGAGGTCACACAAGGTCGTGTAATTGTCCTGACCTGCAGGTTAAATACAAAGGTAAATTAAAATTAGCGCAGCGGCGACCACCGCCCCCCACCGCTGCGGAGGAAGCGGCAATTACCCCCCCCCCCCCCCCGGGTGGAGAGGAGTAATGAGCGCGGCTCGCGGGCCCTCAGATGTTTAGTCAGTATACGGTGCGTACCCCAAATATTGGCACCGAGCGGGCACCGCGACATTTTATTCTTCATCTCCGGGTATATATCGGCCGCTGCGGTATACGGGTCAGTTGATGTTTTGCTTCAGTTCTCCTGATATTTTTATTTTTTGGTTTTTTATTTTTTTTTGGAGGGGATTTGCAAAAAAAATAGTTTGTCAGTTTTTTCTCCTAATCGCAGCATCAAAATATGTCCGTAAAAACGCCAGCACGGATTTAGAACTGATTTCGGTGTCAGATAGCGGGAAAACTGCGACAAAACCGCACAGACGGCGCGGGCTGAGGGTTTCCTGGTCCGCCCCGTTTATTAGTTCTATCCATATCTGACACACAATATGACTTCCATTCCGGGGTTTGTCACCCAGCTTTCTTAGAGTTCTGAATGGTAAAGCAGTGACCCATCCCGCGCTGTCAGAGAGCTGTGGTGCGGACATATTGGTTGTCACTCCGATTTTTAGTGTCGTTACGTAACACGGGCAGCTTTACCATTCAGGAGCCTGGGAAAGCTGTATTAGTGGCTGTATTGGTTGTCACCCAGCTTTCCCAGATACAGATATAACTAACACCAGAGGACTGCTCCTGGGGGATTTCTAGATTTTGGGGCAGAGGCTCTTGTACTCCGTGCCCCCTGGTTCAGGTCCGCACCCCGGCTTTATTAGTGGAGTGACCCTTTAAGGTTAGTTTGATTGGTCAGGGACGCGGCGACTCCGCACATAATGAACGTGTCCGTCCTTTCTGCAGCTTTGGTGATTGAGCTCCGGCCTCTTCCTCAGAGACGTGACTTGTTTCTTCTCAGTAACATTGACCCCGTTTATGTCACATTTGTGGAGAACTCGTCGCCCCCTCTCCTCCGTCCATCTCTGATCGCTCATCTGTGGCGTTAAATATAAAGTGTGAATGCGCCGCTGACCATCGCGGGACATGGACCCCAGAAATCTGCATTCCGAGAGTTTCAGCAAATCACGTCGATCACATCTTTATCCTGACGAGGGATCGGGTCAAAGCTTCCCCCATAATGTCTGAAAATGCTTAAAGTGCAACTCCACCTGGAACCGCCCTTTAATGAGGCGTCATCTATAGGTGAAGATCATGCAGCCTGACCGTCACCCCCACTGATGGCAGTCACTTTCCTGTGGGGGGTACATATACATACAGGGGTGGATATAGGGAGGGCACACGGGGCATATCATGCTCTGGGGTCTCCACCAACTTGGGCACATAAGGGCCTCTACCACATCCCTGAAGATCGTTGTGTGATCATATCCAGCTGAAAGGTCGGGGAGCGGCGACCACGCCGGATCGGCTGCCTCCATAACTGATGTAGGCAATTTTATGCAATGGTGCCCCCACCAAACGTAATCTGATCCTGCATACATATATAAAGTCACAAACACAAACCATACAGTACATACATATACATTCATAGACATATACTATACAGACACTTATACATATATACTATATATACAATACATACACTTATACATATATACATTACACACTATATACATATTTATACATTATATACATTACACACTATATACATAGACTTATACATATATACATTACACACTCTATGCATACACTTATACATATATACATTACACACTATATACATAGACTTATACATTACACACTATATACATACACTTATACATATATACATTACACACTATATACATACACTTATACATATATACATTACACACTATAGAAATACACTTATACATATATACATTACACACTATAGAAATACACTTATACATATATACATTACACACTATATACATACACTTATACATATATACATTACACACTATATACATACACTTATACATTACACACTATATACATACACTTATACATATATACATTACACACTATATACATACACTTATACATATATACATTACACACTATATGCATACACTTATACATTACACACTATATACATACACTTATACATATATACATTACACACTATATACATACACTTATACATATATACATTACACACTATAGAAATACACTTATACATATATACATTACACACTATAGAAATACACTTATACATATATACATTACACACTATATACATACACTTATACATATATACATTACACACTATATACATACACTTATACATTACACACTATATACATACACTTATACATATATACATTACACACTATATACATACACTTATACATATATACATTACACACTATATACATACACTTATACATATATACATTACACACTATATACATACTTATACATATATACATTACACACTATATACATACACTTATACATATATACATTACACACTATATACATACACTTAGACATATATACATTACACACTATATACATACACTTATACATATATACATTACACAATATATTTATACATTACACACTATATACATAGACTTCTATACCTGTGACCACATTTTCATGGCGCTTTTGCTCCCTGAATTATTCTGAGCTCCTCTCATACAAAAACATATTGACGGGTCACCGGCTTCCTAAAGACTTAACCCCATGTGAGAGGGATAAGAAGATTAGATCGTGAGCTCCTGGTGACAGAGATGATGGGAGTGAAAACAATCTGTGTGCAATGCTGCAGAATATGTCACCCGTATAAAAGAAATACATACATGAAATAAAAGAGAAATAAATAAATAAATACATAAAATAATAAAATAGAACAACAATATAATAATAATAATAAAACATAATAATAAAAATAGAACAACAATATAATAAAATAAAACATAATAATCTAATAATAATAATAATAAAAAATATATAATAAAACAGAATAATAAAACAGAATAATAATCATAATAATAAAATATTAACTTAATAAAACTTTTGTAAACCTTTCCTCTTCTTCTTCAAGTAAGAAACAAAAAACTAAAGTTGCATCAAACGTTATAATGTTTCGCTCCTGGGATATAATTCATATGTTTTGCTTCTCAGTATTTTTAGTTTGTTCTCAGGTGCAGTACTGGTGGCGTCCTGCAGATGTCAGTATTGAATTGCCCTCCCATGCAGCTTTGTTACCATCCCCCGCCCTCACAGGGACAGTTATGACCCATCTGAATGTCTCCTCTGTCCGGTGGTCTCATCTATCAGGGGTGTAGAGTTGATAGCCACACCCGGGCCCTGGTGCCTGATAGGGCCCCTCTGCCGCATAAGAAGACACCAGTATTGTATATGACGCATGGCAGGTGGGGACTGGCGCACATTTAGCTTTTATCGGCACCTCCGTCCCGTATCCTCTATGGTTCGCCCCTTTGGCTAAATTGACCGTCCCTTTAACTCGTCTGTGGCGGTTTTCCCCGTTTCTTTCGGATTTGCTTCGTTCTCATAGATTTTACTTTTTTTTTTTCACCTCATTGTTCCCGTTTTGTTTCAATTCTCAGGGTTTGCAACAAAAGGCTCGGTCCCCGGGGGGAGAACATTTGCATGCATCCAGTGACGCCTGGGGATGGGATAATTGC